>NC_137698.1:68802433-69402433 GCF_964034855.1 Anser brachyrhynchus
GAGATGGTGTTTTCAATAACCCACTGGGAGCCAATTAAGTTTTTTTATATATTCTGGCCTGTTTTAGCAGTGACAGCTCCTGAGTTCAGGTCAGGTCAAGTTTGCCTGAACCATACTGTACTTTTTCTGCACAAGATTCATGCGAGTATTCACAGGCCATCACATCGACCTTTGGTAGCAAACCCCCTCATACAGTTTACAGGCCTTTTCAAAAGTAAGAGAAGTGAAGGTTGTCTGGACATTTTGACTTCTGCTATGCCCATATTGTTCCTTTTGCAAGACTCTAGCCCTTTGCTTGACCAAATCCTTTGTGACCTGATAGCTCTTTTGCCAGGCACCACCTTTCCTGCTCCAATTAATATCTATGCTAGTGGAGATCTGGTTCATTATATGTAGAAGGCTTGATAAGAGAGCCGTGCACCAGAAAACAAAAGAAGGAGGAATGACCTAAATCTCATCAAAGAAAAAAATGAATCCATTATCCCTTGCTACCTGTTTTTTAGTACCACATCTCAAAAGGTAGAAACATCCTTACAGCTCCCCTTACACAGGCCTGACTCCTCCCGTGTTTTCTGTCTCCTGTCTGGCTGTTGATTTTCAAGGAGGTTGTAAGTGACTTTGAGATCTTTGTCCCCCTCCCATTAGAATTCAGTTGGTGTAAACAGTCTTATGTATAAACTAGGTGAAGAAGTAGTATGTCGTAATACATCTCTCATTTCAATTAGTGCATGTAGATTTGTGTCAGGAGGAGAGTAGTCAACCTTTTTGTTTGACTGGAGGCTACCCTAGATAGGAACAGAGCTGTCCCTAAAACAGGGAAGCACTACGTGGAGGTGACACCACTTTTCCTTCATCTTTCACTCCTGTGAGGACCAGAATTGAGAATGGGGGAACCTCCATCATTATGATCAAGCCAGAATTCCTTCTTGCTCAGAAGGAGTCCAGAAACAGGCAAAAACACTGTTTCTGATGTAAACAGGGTCATCAGAAAGGCATCCTCTGTTTATAATTTAGAAAACTCTGTGACGTTCTTCTGAAAAGAGGAGCCAATATGGGGAAAACATTTATTTCCCAAGGAAAGTTTTCTGACGGGCATTGAATTCAGAAAGCAGCAGCTACTATGAATATAAGCAAAAAGTCTGACTTCTGTGCTGTTTGGATGTCCTCAGTAGCTGAAGACACTTTTTTTTTTTCTTTTTTTCCTGAGTAATTACGTTTTCCCATGGTGTATAATACCAAAATGATACTAGTTTGGCTGAGTCTTAGCCTAAAGAGACTGTGCTGTTTTCAAGTCCTTATACCCAGTACAGTCCTTTGAGGGCTTGATACTGGAAAGTACAGGGCACACACAGTTCACATGACAAGCAATGAGAAGAGCAGGTGTTCAGTCCTAATCAGGACATAATGGATAACAAGGGAGACATTTGGTGCAAGGCCAAGCATATATGGATATTCAGGATTCCTCAAGAAAAATTTCATACTATTGAGGCATTGTTGTATCAAAGTTGACCTAAGCTTTAATTATAATTTGAGGACTATTAATGCAAAAATGAAATGAAAACTCTCATTTCAATTAACTCAAAATTACTTGTTATCCTGGGATGTAATGACTGGCATTTCAATTTCATTAAGAAAATACATTGATTGAGTCAGATGTTAAAAATCATTTTTTTTTTTTTTAACAAACAAGCTTCCTCACAGTCATATGCAAGGCATTTCTATAATAAAGTAATGATATTTTTATTGTGAAGAATGGTAGTACACTATAATTACTACTAATAAAAACGGGGCACTATCTATTATAGGATTTAATAAAATAATTGCTTGGCAAAATTAATTAACTTTTTCAGATTTTTCAAAAGAGATATATTTTAACATTCCATTTATGGAATATGAAAAATTGGGTTGAGTTTAGGACCATTTACTTTGCCAGCTTTGCCTTTAATTCAAAATATTTTCAAAGAAGGAACTTCAGATACTGGAATTGAAGCTGCGATATGAAATGTGTGGATTATTTCAGAAATAGTCCAGTAAGATATCTCTTAATATGGTAGGCTATTTTCAAAGCTACTCTATATATGAGTTTACATAGCCAGGAATCTTGGTTAGTCATTTTGCAGCAACTGCTGCCTCACCAGTTGCTGTTTTTCTGCTTACTCGTGACTGTGCAGTTCAACACGTCAGGATGCAGCCTGGCGGCTTTAAAGGACTTTAAAGGTTTAGGACTAGCCTGACTGTGATCCTAAGCCATTTTCTGCGTCAAGTGCATCTCAGGAAAAAGACTGTCAGTGGGAAGCTGCGATTTGTGGTTTACATGCATGGTGAGCTGGCCAGCATATTTTATGGAGAACAGTCTGAGCGATCCCATAAGTCCTAGTGCTACCTGGAACCTCTATTTATAGAGTTCCTCTATTTACAGTTCTGAATCTGTTTTTTTTTTTTCCTCTCTCTCTTTTTTTTTCTTTCTTTTTTTTTTTTTTTCTCAGGTACCCAAAGAGTTTTTCATTGTTTTGTTTGTATACAAGGGTATTTTTGAGTAGGCACATGAAATGTCAGTGAATTGGTAGAGATTGATTGAAGTCCTCAGCAGCTTTCACTGTGATATTTTAATATTCAGAGTTTCAGAGCAACTTCACTCTAAGCATTGTAAATCTGTTCATTCACGGGATGTTTGCATGGGAACTGAATAGGAGATCATTATATTTCTCCAGTCTCAGTACTGCTTGTAATTCCTCCTAATTCTGTTTCTTCTGCAGATGTTACATATTTGCAATTTATTCCTTTTTGATGTGATTATATAAAATCAGGTACAACAACAATTTCAGAATTGTCTGCTAAATATTTTGGGCAGCTGAGGAACAGTGCAAATGTTGAGCAAGGAACAGGCTGAAGAAGAAAATTACAGTTATATGGAAGAATGGATGACATTTCAAGGATATTATTTGATATTTTCACTGAAAGTCTGGTATGTGTGTGCTAACAAAATATTCTGGTAACAGAAATGGAAGTTTTATCAATAGACAGAGAATCAAAATACAGTACAGAAAGAACTAGGCAGCTGTGAGAGCTGGCATATTAAAAAACAAATTGCAGGTCATGCTCTGAGGAATTAATCCCACAAAGAAATCAGGTACTTGTAGTTTGCAATAATCGGCATAGAAAAGACCTGCATGTATCTTCAGATGTTATTTCAAGAACAAATAGGTACAAAGCTGCCATAAATAAAAATAGAAAATTCTTTCAATCTTTGTAGTGTAGTAGCACAGTCAAAATCCCTCATTCTTTAAATCAGAATTTGATACATTTACATAAGGGTTTGGATGACATGTTTCTAGCTCTAGCAGGGCATGTTGCAGACATTGACCCAAGAGTGCTACTAAAATAGCTTCTTGTATACCTCCGCCTCATCTTTCACCATTCCTTGCTAAGGTTAATGGTGTTTATACAATTATCCTGTATTATATTGATGTGTTTCAATCTGCAGTCCCCATACGGTTAAAAACTTCTAATGTTATGTAAAATTGAATCCTCTGGTCAAAAATAGAGATCTGCTGGTTCTGGTTTTTGTAGCGCTGACATAGTCATGCACTGTCTAGGCTGACAAGGTTGAACTATAACAATGGGACTGTGGATTTAAAACAAAATTATAATGGATGTAGCAAACTTAGTTCATGAGCTAAAGGTCACTATTTTAGGGAGCCACTGTATAAATTCACATCGTTACTGACTCATATGCATTCTTTAGTATGGATTACTCATGTTTCTGTTAATGTAATTGGGGGTGGTTTGCAATTGAGACTGTTTGGCTGCTGTCAGCTACGATAGAGGTGCTTATTAATGTTCCTTTAAGGGTGAGTGGGTGTGTGCACGTTTCAGAAACATCTCAGTCTTGGAATTCAATTCAGTGCTACACATTTAAAGAATCTTGCATTATTTGTTTCAGCTGGACTCTTTCCAGTAATTTTCTCATGCTTCTGTGAACATCCATCAAAATTATCTCAGACAGCTCTAAACAATATATTATAATAAGCACTTGAATATTCAAGATCAACCCTCAAAATTGTTGTAGCATAGCATGTCTTTCATTCTTTTCCAAAGTGTTCACACTAACTGGTGGACATATAATCAAATCCTGAGCACATGGAAAAATAATCTATAGCGTTGTTAGTGAATAATTTTAAGATACTTTCAAGATGACTGATCTCTTCTTTTGTTATTGCTAAAGAAGAGAGTTCAAACAAACAAACAAAAAAAAACACAGAATGTAACACAAAGAGATTGTCATATAAAATTTATCCACATCTATAACAATTGCAGTAGTAAGGATTCCAAACTGAATATTGAGCAACTGTTACTTTCATTATTGGCTCATTAGCAAGTTGCCGTGGTGTGGTGAAAATGACTTGGTGGTGGTGGTGGGATATTCATTAATTTAGTGTCTGGCCTAAGACTTTTTTATTTTGGTTTGTTTTATTATTAATTATTATTATTATTATTATTACTAGTGCTGAAGTCACTGCATGTGACAGATTCATTCTGCATGTGTGGAACATGCAGGGTGAGCCGCGGGACTTGTCAGAGCCCCTTGCAGTACATATTTCCACTTGCATGAAAATATAGATCAGTCAGTGATCAACAGATGTGTGAGAATTTTGTGAGTCCTGGCAGATGGTGAGCACACATAAAGGATTAAAGCTTATGATAAGGAATGTGTTGTATCCCACAGCAATCTGTATCATAATGATTCTGTTAAATCATCTAACAGCCACATATTTTGTTTGACCTAAATTTGCATTTACAGTCATCAAAACCTCAGAGGAAATGATTTTAAACTAAGATGAAATATCCACATTCATGTTTTAATACTAAAGTTAAATTCAAAACTTTGGCATGTAGATGACTGTACTGACATATTCCTTTTTTTTCATTGCTTTACTTCATACAATAAAGCTAAAATAGTCTGTTTATACAAAAAAATAAATAAATTGGGGGGCTTAGTGTTCAGCCTAAATACAACAGTTATCCTGAATTTGTGTTTTTGAGAAAGATACAAACTTTAGAAATAATCAGGCAAGAAAGAGAAAGCCTGAAGTTAATAGATAATGTTTAGCTACTTACTGTCAGAGAGAATTATTAGGATAATAATCTGGTGTCCTCAGAGGGCGGGTTGAACAACCTTTCCTTGTACTTGCAATATATTCAGACCCATTAAATAAGCAAACAAACAAACAAAAAACAAGCATAAAACTAGTGTACAACAGCATCTGACTAATGGAGAGCATACAAGCAATTACTGAACAGAAAGCTGGAATGAGACTTAGTCTGAAAATATTTGTTTTGAATATTAGTATTACAGCAATATTTCATCAGTATTTCATTATTAGTATTTTACTAGTATTTTTTTTTTTGACAAAATGTGTTGTCAGAAAAGACTGCAAAACTATACCCATAGTGTTGGTTTTTTTTCCTTAAAATAAATCACAGAAAAATGGTACAAAACTATATTGTCCTTGTACATTAAGGTGGCTCTAACACCAGGGCCAAATCCTTTTCTGAGCATTTAACTTCAGCAGAAAGTAAAAATTTGGAAAATCTGCTTCCATTTCCATCTTTAGAACTGAGACCAAGACCTGATCAATTGTTCTATTTAGTTTTGTATTAACTTTACACCTTCTGCAAACTCGATCCATTGATGATGGAGTGACGAAGCCTTTTCAAAATCCTGTGTCGAGCTACTTTCCAGTACAATATAATTTTAATTTGTTATGTATATTTTGGGCTCTGTGGAGCTGTTAGAATTTGTCTTCGTCTACCCGGTGAAGACAACCCATAATTTCTTTACTCCAAAATAGATCTTGACTTCTCATGACATTTTGCACATGGGAACATCTCCCTACTATTACTGTCTGATATTTAAATAGTATGCGTTTTCTCACAGGAAGGGCTTGCTGGGAACGTCGAAACTTTCCGAACATGCACGACTTTCTCTTCTCAACGTTCAAGTCCACCCACTCATCGAGTGGGAGCCTCATAACACAGGTAATTGGAGCGTCAAGCGCTGCAGAACTGGGAGGAGGAAGGTTTGGGTGAAGATACTGGTGCGGACCAATGCCTTTGAATCTAACACGCTCGTGAAGAGCAGGAGGTCTTACATCTTGGTCACAGTACTCCTGAATGGTCAAATTTCCCTCATATCAGTTATATAGATTTGGACTGTATCTGAACTGGATGTTCAAATGTTTGTATTATCTTTTCTTGCTGGGGGAAGGAAAGAGGTGGTTAACTGAATAGTAAGGTGAAAAAAAAACTACTTTTGTATAATAAATCTATATAAATTATGTTTCAAGTAGACAACATTTGTTTGCTATAAACTGACTCAGTTTCTGTGGAAGCGTGCTCATTTTTGTTTGTTTCAATTTAGTGAGAGAAGAACAATCCTCACAATCTCTGTTTCTCATCTCTCGCAATGTTTATTAACATTCATAAACAACAAATTGGAATATTTAATTTATTACTCCTAGCAGCAAAGAAGCTGTAGGACTTCACCATGATGCCAACTTCACTTAGATGCGTCTTTATCATTCAAAATATATTTGATAATCTAATATGAATAGTTGAAATACTAGACAGAGAAGCAGATCTTTGGGAGCTTGTGTTTATATCAACTCCAGATCCTGCTATGAGAGCCATGCATAAATATGTCTAAATATATTGCAAAATAATGTAATCCTTAAAGCATTCTTTTGGAAGTGGAAAAAAAAATAGAACAAGAGGAGGCAAGATTTTTAGTTTTTACAGTTTCAGTTTAAATGTATTGGATTTGATCTGGAGTAAATCCTGGCTGTATTTTGTGTTGGTTTTTGCTTTTACCACAGAGGCGATGATTACTGAACATACAGAAGATTCAAAATGTCTTTTTATTACATGTGGTCATTCAGTTTGTAGTTTTAAAGATGACAATATCCAGAATGTGCAAAGAGTCATTCTGAGGACTGCTATCTAATAATCTGAGAGGGATACCACCATAGCCACATACACTTTTATTAAAGATGGTCTCAATCTATAATGAGTTAGCGAGAACTTTTGTGTACAGTATTCTTTCAGCTTTCTCTTTGCAAGATACTTATACCTCATATGTTAATAATAGGTGTACTATTTTCTAGAATAAGCTCAGGCTATGGAAGTTCAACTTTCAATACAGTATTGAATGTTATATATACTTCAGTGGTTTACAACTCTTTGAGACCCCTTTGTGGACAAGAAATATCACTATAAGACTCTGGGGCCAAAAACCTATTGCACTTTCTTACCTGCCAAGGCCCCTGCAAGTTTTTGCCTCCCAAAATTTTAAGCAGACCTGAAAAAGGGCAGTGAGTGAAGTCTCTCTTTACCCTGGGGCCAGTTCTGTCCTCCTTTTGAGAGCCTCCTTGTTAATGCAGTCGGTTCTCCAGCTGCAATGGCAGCTGTTTGTGCTAACGTGTTTCTGAGTCATAAAACAGTGCCTGAAAAAGCAATTTCCTTATTCCTTTTCCTTTAAGAGAAAGCTTAGGAAATAAAGTAAAATGGCAAGCATGAAAGTTGCTTATGTCACTTGAATTTATCCTGAACTGTGGATACAGTGTGATATTGGATGGAGTTGCATGATTGTGCATTTTCTCCATGCAGTGCTGATCCCATCAGATACACAAGGTAGACTAACAGAACAGGGATCACTGCAACTTCCAGGTTTACAAATATTTAGTCTGAAACCTGAGTGAGTCTACTTTGACAGAAAGGGATTAATTGGTATGTGCTTTTTACTGTTTTTGAAAGCCTGTTACCTGCCTTCATTTAAGTGAGGCAGAGACCTTATTGAGCACAGTTAAAAATCAGAAAGAGTGCTAGTAGTCTATGTGACCAAGTCTGACTGGTTTCAACAAAGACTATCAACCAGGTGCTATCTGTAGAGATATGGTCAAGCAGGATGTGAGGAATGAGCCCTGGTTAGGTCTGAAAGTGATTTTTTTACAGCTGCCTGTGCTATTAGAGATGCTGAAAGATAAAAGAATAGTCTTCAAAAGTGTGCCATGTTTTCTGAATACAAGAATGAAAGATATGGTACTAATTTTATCTTAGCTCCTGTTTTGCTGATTTTTGGCATTTTTTACTGATATTCTGACAGTTTTTTTTACTGATATTCTGACTTTTTTTTTTTTTTTTTTTACTGATATTCTCTGCCTTGATTAACCTTCTGAAAGTGAAATTAAAGAAGTATGTAGTTGCGAGGGGTCTATACCTTCTGATGGTCCCAGCTGTAGCTACTGCTATTTACCTAAGCAAACTGAGCAGTTTTATGGTCAGAGTAGTTCCAGCCAAACATCTCCATTGTTGTGGGTGATGTTTTACATGTATTGCTGCACAACAGCATGTTCATTACAACCTGAATCACCCAAAGGGAGCATTTACAATGGCATTCTCATGCAAGTCATTTTTCATTACTGCAAACTATATATACTACCCCATATATCAACTAGAATTAATTACACAGGCTTAGTATGGTATGATTAGGAGCCAGATGCGGGAATATTTTATATTAACTTTGACAAGTTTTCTGAGAGCAGTCCTATGAAAAACAAAATGTGAACGTGAATGTGGTACTACATCTATCATGTAAAAATTTTTCAATAGAAAATCATCTTTTTAACATCTTATTTACATTAATACTTCAGATGTGACTCCAAAAAATTCCTGGCATTATTGCTTGCCTCAGCAATGAAACACTGCTATGTAAACTGCTTAATATACAATTTGGGGATTTAATTGCTTACAATAATCTATGAAGTTACAAGTAAATGTTTGTTTAATATGCTAATTTTAAGACTGACAAATGTATCTTACTGATTTTAATTACATATTTCTGTTATGTTTATGTTTCTTAAAAATAAAGAAATAGCATAATATTCTTAGTTGCTAAGTGCATGGGTAAAATTAACTAATTTATTATTTACCCAGAGACAGCCTCTCAATGTTTAATGTGAATATATCACTAGTTAGAAGTTATTTTTTTATAGGCTTCTATGCTACAGCCAGCCATCACACTGTTTGAGTGATATGTTATCGCCAGAGGCAACATCAGCATGGAAAGAAAGGTGTTCTGCCTGCATAACACTCATCTGGAGTGGCATTACTCAATACCTTGCAAAAGGTGTGGGATGCCAGAGAGTTTGAAAAGACGTTCTCACAGCACCTCGCGGTAATGGAGCAGGAAGGAGTGAAATGAGTTTGTTGAATCCTATATTCGCAAATGTGGGTGGAATTCTCTGAATAATTTTGGCTGAAATGAAACCTTTGTTCAATTTCCTTCCTTGCCTAGGGGAAGTGAACCTATACCCCAAGTGGTACTTCTTTATTCAGAAGGCTACCACTTCTTCTGGGGTAGGGTTCACTTGTCCCCTCTTTTGCAGGATATAATGACACATTGGTTTATCTGAAGAAGAATGGGATGGGAGAGACTCAACAGCCCAGAGATTATGGCACTCATCTGGGAAAAATTTAGCTGACTTTTCTCTAAAACAGCCAGAAAATGGAGTCGAACCTATGGCTGCTATTTAGTCACCCATCCTAAGAACCAAAGCAAATCAGGTGACATCCACTCTGGTAGTTGGAGGTCACCATGAAAGTATAACAGCATAACAGCAGAAAATAGGTTGGTCATTTCATCTAAAATCATTTCATCAATTTATCAGAGAAGGATCTGATTCTGCAGTTCAATAGGAGATAACATTATCTGAAAAAAATCCTTAGTATGCCACAGTTTGCTTCAAATACTTTATTATTAATAATTTGTGCACAGATCTCCAAAAAAAAATCATTATTTTGAACCCTGTCTCAGAGAGGACAAGTGCAACAGTGAGTGTTGCAGGATTCGTTCAACCAATCTGAGCCATCAATTTGTAGCGAACAATATGTGAAAGAAAAAAAATCATTAAAAATATGTGGACCAACATATTACGGCCCTTATGCATCCTGAAAATTTCTTGCTTTATCACACAGAACATCATAAAATTAAATTGGTTGTCCAGATGCTCAGATCATGCCTATTTGAAAAGAAATAATATTATCTAGATTTCCATACTACGTAGATTGAAACCAAATGAATTTTATGGGTTATGATACAATGTTAGATAAACATTCTGGGATCAATGTAATTAGATTGTTTTTCCCCAAAAACCTAATTGAATGACATTAATGCTTCTTGCAAAATCTTACTTCAAAAAGTATTTTTATGTGCTCATTCAACTGTACAATTTACCACCTAAATGCTGTAACTATCTCTTGAGTTTTATACAGTGGCTTTCATACTGTTGCAGACTCTGCAAGCTCAAAGATAATGAGTCATATCATACTCTTCCTTACAAAGAGTAATAATTGCGCCACAGGCTTAAAAATCATGGCATGTAATTATGCATTTGCATGGGTGGAAATTACCTCCTGTTTTTTGAAGCTTTCTAGGGAAGTTACTGGACTCTAAGTAATGTATGCAAGAGAAGTGAAGGATCAAAATCCAAATACAAACATGCATCCATAAAATGCCCTCCCTTTTTGCTCATGAGAGGATTTAATCTGTGCATGGCACAGAATATAGGAGACCAGCCAACTTCTGTCTGTCACTTCTGTCAATGCTGTCTGTGCTCATATTTTCTCATATTTTTCTTCAGGTATATGTTCTTTTAAATTCTTCATCTAAAGGCAGTACCAAGAACTGATGGGGTGTGTGTCATGGGAACACAGAGAAGTTAGTGATGTGAAAAGTGAGAACGTTTCCAAGTACTAGTCCTCCCAGGCTGCAGTCCTGGGATCTGCAATTTACATTTTTAGCATCTCTTCTCAAGCCATCTTGCTACAGCATGTGAAACAATATATCATTTGCTAACATTTGTGAGGTATTTGTGGATGGTTTGTCTGAAATGTCCTGGAACCTCTCACAGAAATCAGAGATATTTGTTTTCCTGGCTCTGCTAGTGCTAAATTACAAGCACTTAAAAACTGAACACAATTATTGCAAGACTGATGGCCTGAATATACTAGCTGTTACTGCATTGAAGCAATCAATTGGCTCTCTAGGATTCTGCTCTGACTTTAGATTACAATAAGAGCCTGAGCCAGTAGAAGTTCCCTCATACTGTGGTTATTTTTTCTAGGGCTAAATGGGTAAAGAATAATCTTTTGTTATATTAAGGGTTTATAAATAGATGCAGGTCCATTGATTTAAATGGCATTTTGTCCACTCACTGGCCCAGAGCTTGCCCTGAGATATAGTCTAGTTTGGCATAGCAGTGAGAGGCCTGGTGGAATACACGACTGTCACTGTCTGGATGAAGCAGGTAAATCCGTCAATTTCACCAGCAGATCCTTGCTCAGCCATGCTGGTTTCCAGCCTTCCCTGCTTGCTTTCTTATGCATGGGGATGGAGGGCCCTTGCACTCTAAGAAAAGAGTTCTTAAAGAGTTTCCAGCTCTGATCAGTTCCTCTGTCCCTAAGGACAGTGTCCCAGGGGAACTCATTCGCTAGGTCCTTATATGGATGGAAATTGACTCTTCTAAAGTTCAGGGTCCTGACTTTGCTCTTTGCCAGGCCCATATTCCTTGAGATCACAGTACAGTGATCAACTGTAGAGTATAACTCTACAGTAACATGGCTGCTGCAGCCCAGACTGCCTCCAGTCTTACACTCTTTAATGAGTTCATCCACATTGGTTAGCACCAGGTCCAGTAATGCTTCACTTTCACTGATATTGCAGTCAGATTTTCTGACTTTATCTATCTATCTATTTATTAATTTATTTTGCTTGGGAAGTGTATCTGAAGCTGCATGAACCCAGGGATTTGTTACATGCTGCTGGGAAATAATATTTTGTCACTTTCATCCCTCAAGTTTATTGTAAATCTGTGTGCATGTGGGCTTAGATGTCTCCTGGGTTTCCCCTTACCCAACCTGATGTCTTCATCTCACTGTGAAGAAGATAAAAAGCTTACCCTCTTCTCTATAACACTCCTTTCTGCAGGGATTGACTTAGGGCTTCCTAAACCTCTTTTATGAAATATAAAGGATATTTGGCACTTACCACCTACTTAATTGTCATCTTCCCAAATCAGGCTGAAAAGTCTGTGTTTAATTTACAGACATTTTTGGCTTTTCATCAGGTACAGAGATATGAAGCTTTTGATAGAGAACATGCACTGCTGGTGGCAAAGTGATGGACTGGACTGGACTAAGATCCTGCACTAAGGATTCCTCCCTGCCATTCTCAGAAATAATTTGAAGTTATCAGCACAGCCTCTGCTTACCGAGCAACAGGAAGACTTCATTTTTTACTTCTGTGATCTCCTTCATACGTTTGTTTATTTGTTTGTTTTAATAATAAAATAATGCATACAAAATCTAGAATCTTGGTGCTGTCAAATGTAGTGTTGAAATTGATTGATTTTACTCAACTGAAGGTTTTCAGCCCAACCTTTTAACATGTAGCACTCAGTCTGTTCACATCACTGATGTGTAGTCTTCCTGGGGTTCCAAAATATCCAGCAAAATTTGTAATAGCAGTGCAGACGCCTGAATGGTTAATTTAAATCTGCAGAAAACAAATTTGCTTTTCTCAGTTGCTTTTTGAAAATGTTTCAGACCACATATTGAAAACTAGTTGTCAATGTTATCTCCCATGCCTGTTGGGTTTTAGTGTGCAATGGTCAAATTATGCAATTTGAAAAAGACAGGCAAAACATAACTGGAAGCTTCTCTCCTTTTCCAAGAAAAAAAAAAAAATATATATATATATCCTTAAAACATTTCATACTCTTTCCTCTGATCAAATTAGAAATGAAAGTTTATTTCCTGTTTCTTCAACTGTAATGAGATGGTAAATACTCTCAATGAATGAAAAATAGAAAATATTAATATGAAATATTCCACTCTAACAACAGAGAAGAAAATCATATAAAGGTGATAAAAGAAATGCAAATCAAGAGCCTTCTGTTTGCTAATCGTGAAAATGAAAATCTTCATTTTGTCTAATCACAGTGATGCAGTATTATATTAATAAGTTAATAATAAAACGGAGCTGAAACCCAGGCATTTGCATCATAAATCTTAATTATAGTCATAAGAAAATTAATATTTCGGTAATAGTGTTTTGCTTCGTGACCTCAGAGCCATTCATTAACAAAGTAGGAGGCTTGTAGTTTTCAGCCATATGTCAGGGTGAGAAATCAATGCTAAATTCATAAACAAGAATTTAATATGGCACATTTTTCTGCAGGTATTATAGCGTTGGTTTTACTGACGAGACTACTGAATGGAAATTTAATTGTGGCATTAAAACCTCATGTTTAACAAAGTGACCAAGGTGATAAAGATGTTCATAGATTTCTTTGTAAAGTTGGTGTAGATAACTCAATCCTGACAAAGTGAGAAATAAAAAGAAGCATTCAACAGTTTGGATCAAAAACAGAGGTAAGTAATAATGGAAAGATTTAAATGTAGAAGGTCTGGAAAGGCAAAAAATCAACCTCCAAATTTACTAATGTACAGGGAAAACTACATATCTAAAGCAACTGAAACAGCTAGTTAGTACTGCTCTAGACCCATCGTGGAAATGCATGATTGTATTAGAGCTTCTTTTCTCCTTCCTCTGCACATTTCTTTTATCTTGTGTGAAAATACTGAGGTGTAGACTGGCTTTGGTGTGTGCATTGTCCAGATGACTTTGCACTGGAACTCAATTCCTACTTATTCCATTTGATGCTTTTATAGTATAATTAATAATTTCAGAAGACCAAAAGGAAAAATGTTTTGTATGTGAAATACCCTCAAGCAAAAAAACCCAAACACTGCAAATTCTGATTAATTAAGCCTCACACCCCCAAAAGAAGCAGGCAAATATCACAGACACTGTTTTCCAACTGAATGAACTAAGGAATAGAGCAATTATTACAGGTTTCTGCCTTTACAGCTGCTAATAGCCCTATTTATCCTGCCACACTTCAGTATTACAGCAAATCCTCCAATCCTCTCAACGTTTGCAGGACTTAGTACATCAGAGATCATACAGGAAATTTGTGAATGCAGGAGGCCCAGCTCACCAAAATGCGTTCAAGTGTTGAGCCCGCTTAGCCCTAGTGTTACACCATCTGAGTTGCTTTCAGTTTTAGACACTTTTAGTGTTTGCATTAGTAGGAAAACAAGGAAATCTCATGTTGTAAATACAGACCCTGCTGCATAAACTTCAATTTACTTTATCATAAACTTGAAGCTAGAAGAGCTATGAAGAGCTATCTAGAAGAGCTATCTATGAAGAGCTAGCTAGAAGAGCTAGAAGAGTTATGAAAAACAAATATTTTGAATATTTAAATCAGTTGCAAGTTTATTATAAAGAGAAGGATGTGTTGGCTTTAGTAGATGGGTTGGCTTTAGTAGATGGGTTGTTATGTTGCACCAAGGTAACAGTACAGGATCTGTGTTTGTGTTCCCCTCTGAAGTGTGTGGGAAATGTTTAATGCATCAGCAATGCACAGAAATGAAAGCACCCCTCTATTTAAGCACATGAGTTGAGCCTTGCTCTCATGGTAGCTTTCGCATTGACTGCAGAAAGAAGATGCTCAGGCTTCAAAGACTGGAACCTGGTACAAAGAGGCAGGAGTTTGTCTTGATTTGTGTTATGTTGCAAAGGCCACTGCAATGGATCAATCTGCAAGTGTGTGCCCTTGTCAGTAGGTAAAAGATGAATTTTCAAGTTCAATGCACTCTTCTATCAGGAGCTGATGCTAAGCTAATACTATCTGCTAGAAGTAGGTAGTACTAAGATATAAACATTAATTAGATATGCAAGGTCTGGGCAGAGAAATCCTACCTGAAAGAATACATAGTAGAAATCTGATATCAACAAGATTCACCTGGAGAGGAATAGGTTCAAAAGCAGTCAATACTATTTCTGTGTAGCCCTGGGAACGATCAGTTTGCTTTTGCTGGTGGTATATCAATGAATGCAGACAGTAGTGAGACAGCTGGTCAAAAATGAGACAATTTTGATGAACATTTTCTTAAATTGCTTTTTTGATTGTTGAAACGTTTTGGGGGGGGTTAGTGGAGGGTGTTTTTTGTCCCACATTGTTTTGTTCCATGAAAGACTAAATGAGTTTCATTTTCTGGATTTGTGGATCCCCTGATGTCTTATGGCTTCAGATGTTCTGTTTTCCTCTAAAAGAGAGATGGTACTTGATTGCCTGGTTTCCTTGGGACTATTTAGAATATTACTGACTGTGTATCGTATAATGATACGCAAGTGTAAGGCAAAATGTCTCGTAAAGTACATGTGCTTTACATTCATATACGTAGGAAAGGCTTCTATTTGGTGGTATCAGAAATGCTCAACTGTAAAAGAAAAAGGTGGCTGAAAGACCAAATTTTATGCAACATGGTGGTTCGTAGCTTCACAGCAAAAAGGCTGTTGGAACACAGATCAGCCTGGAAGAGTACCTAGCTCCCAGCACTGGAGTTAACAGCAAATCCATTTCTAACACCTGTCATCCAGTTCACTGTGTCACAGAAATTTCTCTCTCTTTCACTGTCTTCAGCAGATTTAATTCAAATTTTCACCACTCTTAAAGGGAAAGATCACTACAGAAACATTCGTGTTTTAGTAGTTCAATACACTTAGCCAGTAGGATTGTTTCCCTTGATGATCTCTCTGCTTGTCTTTCTACTTCTCTCACCCCTTCCAATATACAAAGACTGTAAGGAATATAGCAAACTTTTTAACTCTTAGCTTCCATGTAGAATACTAGAGATTGGACAGCATAATAAAAAAGGAATAGCAGGAATCACAAAAACATGTCCCCGAACCAGAAACCCTAAATTAAATTTGTCAACTTACCTAAGGACTAAAAGCTATCTCTGAATTCTGCCCTGCAACTTAAAAATTGAATTAACCACTTCCATCATGATGTTTTTGTAGCACTAAAGCCAATCCAACTTCATAAAAAGAAAGTCATAATCAATACAAAAGTGCAATTCTTAGAGTTTGGATAAGTATGTTACCAAGGTGGTGGAAATAATGAGAAATTACAGTCTCTAAATTCTTTGAAAGCAGGGCCAGCATCCTTCAGTGAGGCCTGAAAGCTTCACTTGATTTCATTAGGACATAAACATAAGCAGTATTATCCTTCCTAAGGGTGCTTTCAGGGCCTTTTAATGTTTGAGCATACGGAGAAGTGCGGTTTAAGCTAAGGTGCCCTTAATATCTTCTATCTCTTGAAGTCAAATAATACAACTGTATCATCTCACCCACCACTTAGGTTTTAAGGGTGACATTAAAAATGACTAGAACCACAGGAGACAAAATGCCTGATATCTTCCAGACTTCCCCCAAAAGACCAAATATTTTGAATTACTTGAAGATTTCAGGTAGGATCTGAGCCAAACCATCTCACTCATTGTTAGAGCTATGGGATGATAGGAATTAGATAGTAAAGGAAATCCATTAGCTGATAGAAAGGGAAGTCTAATTTGGAATTACACTCTGGCTTTCCTAAGAGTTTGGTCTTTCAGAGATGTTAAAAGCATCACACAGTACACATACCTAGTACGTTTGAACACTGAGAGGACCTCATTAATCATCCTGGGTGGTTTAAACACTCGATCTCTTGCTGACCCAATCCCATCTCTTTTCGCTTATCATTCACAAAAACCTATCATTTGGTATCTGACTTCAGGCTTTTTTTTCTGAAAGTGACTGATAGGTTTTCAGCCTTGTGGTGTAAAACCTGTCAGTTTCAATCCCAAATGTGCTTAAGACCATGTGAATAATTTTCCAAGCCTTAGTATCAGAATGAATTTCTTTGAGTGAGAGTAGTATAGATGAGATTCTGGTTTAATGCCTGTCATTAGGGACCCAAACCTTAGCTACACAGCAGTGAGAGAAGCCTGACCATGCAGAAAGATATAATCAGGCTAAGACCTAAAGTAGAAATCATATAGTAGTAGATGAGAGAATTACAGAGGGGGTGAAAGAATGATGAGGAAACATATGAAAGAATATTCACTAGGTACCTTGTGATCAAACCACTGTTTCCTTTCATCTCTGCTGCTCACTTCCAGCAGCACTCACTTGTAAGGGTTGAAGTAATCTCATTTTGTTTCTTTGTGGCAGTTTCTGAGACAAAGATGCTCTTTATGCATTATTTCTTTCTTCCTTTCTTTCTGCTACATCAGTGCCACACAAGTTTGGATTTCTCCTTCTTGCACATGCTTGCATTCTTATATCCTTAATAGAAAGCATTTAGTGCCATCTTGTCATACAGAAGACACTGCTTGTTTGTCTGACTCTGCTGTTTTTCCTTCAAACTGTCATCTTGGTTAACAACTGTGAAGGCTTAAGTGAAACTAGCTCTTAGCAGTGTCCTGCCATTGTATGTTTGACATAAAAGGTCACAAGAAAGACATGTGAAAAGCACTTATATTTTTGTTTCCAAAATCCATTGATTTGATTTCTAACCTTTTTTCTAAGCAATGGGTATAAATCATCTTTTACATACATAGTTCAAGGCAGTCATATCCTCCTTGTCAGAAAGACTAGCCATATCTCTTCTTTGGAAAGCTTTAAAAATACTGGACAAACTTATCCCAAAACTAGATGTATTTCTCAAGCTGCCTTTCCAGGAAGCTCTCTACTCAGCTTCCATACTGATCCCAGGTATCCTCCCCTTGGCCATGAAGGTTTCCACTTCAGTAGTAAGGTTCAAATTGAGAGCTAGTATGTTGCAGAGACTGGAGAAAAATAATAAATATATAGGTTTATTCTCATGAAAGCTTGAAAGTTATTAAACAGAGCCCTTTTGCATTGGGGCACCCTCATTTATCTGCACCTCAAAATCTAAGTTATGCTTTTTTCCACATTTCAGAGTATTTATATCTATGAGATGTTCAATAGAAGGTAAACCGATAACTTTCCAATCTAATAGAGAGGACAGAGACATTGGAATCTGAATTTTATAAATTATATCATCAAGTGGCTGTGGGGTCAATCATTAAAAATCTTCACAGAAGATCAAAAGAAAAAAAATCTTCACAATATTTCCTTACCTTCATCTTCATTATGTGTATGTGCCTTTATCTTGGCTTCATTGCTATTTAATGTAAATTTATTTTAATTAGTATTGGAAGCATTATTTTGTTTGTCTGTAAGTAACAACCTAGAAGAAATAAAGTCTTCTACAAAGCCATCTATGCTAGGAAAAAAAAAAAAACTTACACTTTTTGAATGTTTCAACAGGCTTAGCGGTAGAATCTCCCTTAATAAGAGCATTTAGATCAGGTTTTTAATCACAAATGATTCATGGTGATTCCTATTTTGAGGCTGAGAAATGGACAAGGTGTGTTCTTTAAGACCCCTTCCTTACCTTAGATGACTTAAAAGATTGCTCCTCATACTGAAACCTCCCTGAGGGCAGCCAGTTTAATTTCTGTGCACTCAACACTTAAAACAACTAGTTTAAAGTTTCAATTTTTATATTTTTAACTTTTCTCATGAAACGTCCCAAGACTTCTATGAAGAGGAGGTTCTTGACTGCTTTTATTTTTTTATTTATTTATTCCATGAAGAACACCATTCTCACTGATCACATACAGGGTAAGGGAGAATGCAGAGGCAAGGTTCTGATTGAAAGACTCTAAAGCAGATGTTATGCCACTAACATCTGCCCTCAGCCAGGATTAAATGATATATGCATAGGTTTCTACAGACAGTAAAGGCTGTTATGATAGTCTAGCCTGACTCCACTGCATAACACAGAGGAAAGACCTTCACCAATCATTTTTGCATCAAGTCTGTAACACTAAGCTATAATCACTCTATTAAAAAAAGCACTGTAACTTGACTGGAAGATCTGTCACATTCCTTAATAAGTTGCCCCAACTATTAGCTACCCTCACTTAAAGTTTTCTATGCCTACATTCTATTTGAACATATCAAGCTTCATCCTCTAAATTTTGAAACACTCTGTTCTGCATTAAACAGTCATAATCCTTCCACAATTAGATTGATCACTTGATTGTGATCTTCATCTTTTAACCTTTTGAATTGACTAAATAGACTGTTTTCTGTTATGTCTTCATGATAAAGACAATTTTTCAGAACTCATATAATTCTTGTAACACTTCTCTAGCTCTTTTCAGTTTCTCTTCTCTTTGAACTCCTGACCCTGGAAAAGATAATGGTCTCATTTGATGTCACCATTCCAAGAAAATGTCAATCACTACATTTGCAACAGAGGACCAGTTGGTAAAAGCACTAGTATGCTTAAATAATGAAACCTAATGGCATGGACAAACATTGCACTAAATATTTAAGCCAAAAAGGCAATTACCAGAATTTAGAGAAGCCTTTCTTCATTACTGCACCCCTCTGGTAATGTCTGACAGCCTATAAATAACCATACGCTAAGCAAATTGAGTATGGTTAAGTGTTAGAAACAGCTGATGTGATTAAACCCATGTATTCATTCTGCTGACATCCAGTATTCCCCATACCCAGGAAAATGAATAATGAGTGTGGTGCTCTGTAGTTGTGCATTGGCCATGCTAGACCACATACCATGTAAATGCATGATTGTTTGAACCTTAAGGCAGAGTTCATAAAATAGAGCCTGGATTCTTACATTAACTGGCAAAATATGCAATTTAGCTTATTCATGAGGGTCCTATGTTTCAAGATGTGATGACATATTCTCCTGTGCTTACAGAAGGATGTGTAATGCTAACAATGACTAAGATTTCTTTAGATGTTCCATCTGTGTTCCACATCCTCTTGTATGTTATGAAGCCTGAAACTAACCAGAGAGATCTCACCCAAGCAAAGTCCTGTATCAATTTTTTTAAAGCCTTTTATAGTTTAACATTATAATTTTTCCCTATCTACAAATGTGGAATATAAAATGTTTCTTATTCATTTGAAAACTTCAGACATTTTCTTTGATTAAAAAAAAATAAAACTAAAAAAAAATAATAAAATTCTTCTTAGGTCTTCCTTAGTTACAACACTCTAAAAAATTACCTACAGTATAAGATGTAACATCACCAATGTTACCATTCCTTTTAATAATGTCAGCTTGAAAGCTCTCAGATACATCATATTGTGTTGTGGAACCTTCTCATTCAGATCTGATAGTTCTGGGTGCAGTATAACATCACGGTGAGAGACGGAAAAAGACCCCTACCGTATCAGATCCTGTAGTATTACAATGGAAGAATATAGATACTTGTACTAGTGACAACTACCACTTCTTGCCACCTTCATGGATTTTGTGATATAGCTCTGATAAACACCAGTGCACATCCTTTCATATTACTCTCTTTGTCTATCCAGATATATCACACTGTCATTTTTACAGAACTGTTACAGGTGCAAGAATGTTCTTTTTTCCTGCTTCTTCATGGAGATTAAACCTGCTCAGGAAAGGACATAAATCCTTAAAGCACCAAGATTCGTTGCCTAATTTTAAAGGTCTTGATAGATTTTCCAGATTATGTTTTTATGACAATATCAAAAGTACTCAATTTTAAGGCACAGCCCTAGTAGAATAAACATTCCACAAACACATAGATGGCATTTCAGCCCTGATACGTATGTAATTGTGAGGTCAGATAAAAAATGGGGAGAAGGAAATAGCTGTTTTAAAATAAATGTAGGGAACAGAGATACAGTAATCTTTTAAAAAGATAATTGTTCTGATGCAGTGCCAAGAAATGAACAGAGAGCTCCTGGTTTCCATTCGATCATAAGAAAATATTACTTCCTCTAGAAGTTAGATATGAGGCTGGGGAATGAATGTGTCTTCTGATAAAACAAGGAAGAGTGGATTCAGAAAGGTTGGAGGTAGTGCCAAAGCAGGACTGGCGGGACCTGTCTCTGATATTTAGCACACCTTTTTAAGGACTCTTGCTTCTGAATGATTTCATTTTTGTGATGGACAAAATAACATTTTTCCATGACATCATTTTCTGAAATGACAGAAATACTGTGGTTTATATTTTCTAAAAATATTTCAGTATACATACATAGATACATAGAAATCATGTATCTCAAAAGCAGAGATGTATCAATGTTATAAGCAACTGAAACCAGGAATATTTAATCCAAGTTGTTGTGAACCCTCAAATAAGTGGTGTTACTAAGCCCACCTGTAATATGATCAAAGGATAAAAATGTACAGAGATCAGGAGAGTGATGACTCCCATTCACATATAAAATACCTTGAAATTCAGAAACTGTTTTTAGAAGTCATGGTAAGTAAAAAAAAATTAAGTGATAGCATGCACAAATGCTGGTGATCCAGTCCTGAGGATCAAAAGTTTATAATGACTCATCCTAGCTTCAAAAATACTGATAAGTATTATTTTACAAGCACTGCATGCAATGATTCTGTGGTGGGTTTAACCTGGCTGGCTGCCAGACACCCACGCAGCTGCTCTCTCACTCTCCTTAATCAACAGGGAGGGGGGATAATGTAAGAAAAGAAAGTTCCTTGGGTCAAGATAAAAACAGGGAGATCACTTACCAATTACTGTCATGGAAAAACAAACAAACAAACAAACAAACAAACAACAGACATGTTGGGGAAAATTAATTTAATTTATTGCAATTTTAATTGATTTAGATAGTGAGAAATGAAAACAAAATTAAAACACCACCTTCCCCTCATCACTATTTTTAACCCGGGTCAACTTTGCACCAGTGTGGGGGTTCTCCATGGGCTGCAGTGTGGATATCTGCTCTGGCACGGTCCTCTCCATGGACTTAAGGGGGGCAACCTTAAGTCTTGCCATGGTATTACCCTGCGCTGTAGGCAAATCTCTGCTCCATCACCTGGAGCACCTCCTCCTACTCTTCCTTTCCTGACCCTCATATTTGCAGGGTTATTTCTTACATTTTTTTCCTCATTCTTCTCTCTGTTATATAGCATATTGCACTTTCTTAAATACATTTTCCCAGTGGAGTCTTCAGTTTGGTTGATGAGCTCAGCTCTGTCCTTTGATGGGTCCATTGCAGAACTGTCTGGAACTGGCTGTGTCTGGCATAGCACACCCCCTAGTCTCTTCTCATAGAGGCCATCCCACTGACAACACTTGCCATGGACATCCAAACAAGATTCATTGCAGGTGTGCATCTGTTTTACAAACAAATGAATGAGTCCTACTCAAGAAATGAGGGATTGTTGCTATTTATACTGTGATTAGGTCAAAAAAATTTAAAGAATGGGTTACTCTCTGATCTTGAGTCATCATGTCTCCTGGAGCACCTTAAATGGGATGCAAGTACTCTCCCTAGGCACAGTTATTCTCTACCTGGCTGTCTTCCATCACCAGTAGAACTGGATGGATGCAGAAGGAGCTATCCTCATGGGATCTGTAGTCTTGGAAGAGCAGACGCTAATATAGTGATTTGCATGAAAACCTATAGATTCCGTAGTCATCTTGTCATCAGACCCTGTATGACCTGATGTATAAGGTTGAACATAGGAAACAGCTTGATAATTTTAGAACCTAGACACTAAATATGAAGTACTCAATTGTCTGAAATGGAAGGTTGCATTATGAGAATCGTAGTGCAATGTATAGCAGAATCTCCTGGTGGTTGTTGGCATTTTCTAATCAAATCAAATCAGTGTGAATCACTTTTACTCCCAGATCGTCTGCTTCAGTGCCCATATTCAAAGGCACAACAAAAGAAATAAGAAATTCTACCAGATGCCTCCAACAAATTGTTCAGTCCTCCCTGTGCAGTGGCTTGAACAAACCATGGCATCCCAGCTCACCTACATCTGCTCTTTTGGTTTCACATGGTGGCATTGACCTCTATAACTAAGATGCCCTCTCCAGCAGGGGTTAAAGAGATGCAGGAGATGCTGGTGAAGGAAGTAAGGTTGCATTGTACAGGCTTTGCACAGCATATGTGCAACATGGAGCTTATTCTGAAGTGTCCTGGTTTCAACTGGGATAAAGTTAATTTTCTTCCTAGTAGCTGGTATTGTGCTGTGGTTTGGATTTAGGATGAGAATAATGCTGGTAACACACTTGTGTTTTAGTTGTTGCTGAGCATTGCTTACACTACATCAAGGAAGTTTCAGCTTATGCTGCCCTGCCAGTGAGGAGGCTGGGGGTGCACAAGGAGCTGGAAGTGGACAGAACCAAGACAGCTGACCCAGACTGACCAAAGGTTTGTCCCATACCATAGGACATCATGTTCAACAATAAAACCAGGGGGACTTGGCCACTGGGTCCTACCATTGCTCAGTTGGCTGATGGTGAACAATTGTGCTGTCCATCACTTGTTTTGTGCAATATTTTTCCCCTTTTCTTTCCTATTGAACTGTCCTTATCTCAACCTACAAGTTTTGCTATTTTTTTCTTTTATTTATTTATTTATTTATTTATTTATTTATTCTTCTGATTCTCTCCCCCATCCCTCTGCAGGAGGAGTGAGTGAATAGCTATGTGGTGCTTAACTGCCTACTGTGCTAAAACCACAACATGTGGTGAAATAGCTGCACTGCAGTATTGCTTTATTTCATTATTTATGTAATTGAAAACTATGTTTCAAGGAAGCAGAAGGGAAGGTGCCTGATGTGTGATACCTCCGTTGTATTTAGTTTTTGTTTGTTTGTTTCTGAAATTTGAAATCTTATTTACAAATTAAAGTAGATTGCAGCTCTTGTAAGATCTCAAAATCACCAGCCACAGCAAGCCAGCTTCCCATTCAAAAGAGAAACAATGAATCAGAGAGGTTTCTCAGATGAATGTGCATGTTTATGTGAAATGTCTTCCAGTCTTAGTTGTTTGAACAGAAAGAGGATAGCGATCAATTGTCTTGCGTGCCTGCTGGGAGGAACAAAGTGAAATAGGTTTAATTTGGAACAGAGAAGATTCTGGCTGGAAACTGGGAAAAACTTTGTAACTGGTAGGGAGGCAAGAGTCCAAGTCAGGACAATGTGCCATTAAGTGCTTTCAAGAAGAAGTTAGGCAAGCATCTGTGAGGGCTGATGCAGGAGCTGTTATGCTGCACCAGTCCAGGGATGTGGCCTAAACAACCTTTTGAAGTCTTGTTTTTCCTTCGTTTTATGGTTTTCTCTGTGCAAACCATAAATAGCTAGTGTTTAATCTTAATGTACACAAAAAGAGTGTCTTTTCCTGGTATGAATTCAATTATATATTTGGGGGAAAAAAAAAATCCAACAAAATGAACCCTCCAAACCAAATTGTGTTAAACCAGAAAACAGCTCTGATTTTGACAAGCCGTTTGATCCTGGGCACTCATATCTCCTCGATGGGCTACATGACTTCTGAGCTGAGAAAGGATATTCTCTATGTGGATATAAAGCAGAAAACACTCTACAGTCAGTCAAGCTTCAAAGACTCCTTGTAAGACAGAAGTACTTGTGATGATACCAAGTTGCATGTGGAGCTGTGAGTTTCTCCTTTTCCCTTCTCAACAATATTCCCATTTAATTGTCCCCCTTGCAGCACTTATGCGCCTATCTCAGGGATTTGAATTTCACTGTTACAAGTCCCAAAAAGTATAACAATACAATTGTCATCTCAGTACATTTACTGTGGCGATGCCACTGATGTGCCCAGGTCCCCTAGATTTCTCTACAACAGGATTTTCTTTCAGATGACTGCAGATCATAATTAACCATCCTTATCAACCAATTGATAAAGCAAGGTGACTCAGTGGTAAAGCCAACTGATGTGTGAAGTCAAAGAAGGCTGAGAACTTTTGCTTCTGAGTAGAACTGGCAATTTTCAATTTTCAATTTCATTAATTGAGATTTTAATTTTAATATTGTTAATCAAATAAAAACAAGTGCAAGATCTAAAAATAGAGCTGTATCATTAAATGTATTGTGTTCTGACAAAAAAAATTTGTTCTGATAAAAAAGGCCATCTGCTCTAGTCTCACTTTTCTTTCGCCTGGAAGAATTTTATGTACATCTTAAAATAAGCTGAATTAGAGAACTGTAAGTTTCTACCCAAAGCAAATTGTGAAATAGAAATTTCCTGTGTAACAAGGAATCTTCTCATAAGTTTTACAACTAGTAGCAAAAAATCATTCACTTGGAAAAACATTTAAAACTGCATTAAGATAGCAAAAAAATGTTTGTTCAAGTAACTTATTTTAGAACTGGGTGAACTAGTCATAGAAAAGACAATTTTTATTGCTATTTATGTTTAACGTGAAAGAAACAAGAGGCTTCCATATAATTGGGACCTCATTGTTAGGCAAGATAAATATAGAAAATAATTCTTTGCTAAGGAAAAGAGGATAAAAGAGATTTAAAAGTATATATTCATGCACATAAGGATAGGATAAGGTGATTAAAGGAACCGCCTGAAAGACTTTGGCACAAAGAGCCTTTTGGAATACATTACTAAAAAAAACTCAAAACTATCAGGAATGACTCTGAGTGTGTCCTCCCATGTGGAGCTCTCTATAAAAGTAGAGTCTCTAAAAGCTACAATTATAGACTGACATGGGGAAGACTTTGCTCTCTCTCTGCTACTAAGTAACTGGAGAACCTGACTTGGGTAACTGGAGAACCTGACTTGTGCCACTGTTAACCTGGGGCAACTTTGCAGACTTCAGTAGAGTGATGTTGTGTGAAAGGTGCAGCGGTGAACAAAAAGGTCCTTGGCTTGTAACACCCAAGTTCATTAGTTTAACACCACTGGCCCTCAAATACAGCCACTAAACCAGACACTCACTCTGAGAAGTCTCATTTTTCTAGCAGAATGTGGTTGCTCTGATATAGCAGAGAAAGTTGAGTACAAATATCACCGGTGACTGAATCTATATTTATGCTACCATATTTTACTTCACAAATTTAAGTTATGAACAACAACAAAAAATTGCAATATTTGCTTTTGTATGGTACAGCACAAATGCAACAGTTTTGCCTTTCTCCTGAGTGCTTGCACAGATTCACACACAGGGTAAGGTTTTACTTCTCAAATGGAAATGGTTACAAGAGGAGGAGGCGAACATAAGGCTTAGAACAATAAGCGTGATAATGAGCAATCTGGATGCTGACCACACTCACTGCCAACTGCTTTTATGAGCATTATCAAATCGAAGGGAAAATGTGCTAAGGGGAATAAGGATGAATCAATGCGTGGAAAACTGAGGGCAGTGTAACACATACTTTGATCCTATGGTAACTGAATTATTTAGACTTAAGATGGGAAAATGATCTGTCTGCATAATTTCACTAGCAATCTCGAAACCAAAGAACATTTCATTTCCTTACTTCATTACCTCATTCAATAGATAGAAACAGTAGCAGTAAAATGATCACCATAAATGATATGTATATATATATATATTTATTTAATAAAGTTTCTTTTAATATACACAAACAATCCCGTTTACAAGGTGAACAATATAGAGGGATGGAATTGGCATTACAGCTCAATATTCTCAATAATATAGAGGGCTTATTCATAAAAGCAACAGCGGGACAAATCCTTCAGGAAGGGTCTCTTGGATGTGCCATCAGACTGCTGGTGAAATCCTGTGTGCAGTCTGTTCGGTCAAACAAGCTTTGCACTTTTCACGGTAAATTCAGTCCAGTCAGATCTGGGGCCACGGTCATTATTCACAAAATATATGGGAAAATATTAATACCTCCCTCCTCCCACCCTCTTTTCAGGGCTGTGGATGATCTCTCTTCTACCCTTGGAGTCTACCTGCTGCATGACTGACAGCCTTGCTAAAAGCTCTCTGCATGTGTGTGTTCCTGCCTGCCTCTTATTTGTTTTTGTCAAAACTGTTCCCTGCTGAATAAAATTACATGCTTGTTGGGCCACAGAAAGTGTGGCTTTCTTCCTGCTTCAGCCTAAGCATTAAAGAGTGCAGGGCTGAAGGTCAGGTTTCCCCTTTCTGTTTGTGAATGCTGTAACACTGGAAGTTCCGGGTTGCACTCACTCTTTACTCTGGACAAATTGATATTTAAATTATTCCCCGTATGGGGGGAATTGGAATAAAGAGTTGCCACCTGTGAATGACAGAGGCTCTGCCCTGTCAGATTGCCCCGCAGAGCTGTGGTCAGAGCAAAGTCATGAGAAATAAGGGTCAAACTACTGCAGTGAACTTGAGCAACCAGGAAAGAAAGCACAATTTCTACCCCCAATTTACTTCATCACAGGAAATTGACCTTTCCTGTAAATACCAAGGAAAGAGAGGTGCTCTCCTGAAGCCCAATTAGCTGCTCAATACCCTGAGAAAATGTCTTTCCACTCCCCGCTAAGGATTTCTCCAGCACCTTTGCATGTGCTTTTGCAGACTCTCATTCGTACTCTCCCGTTTTCATTACATGTCCTCTCTGCTCTCATACAATATATAGGGGAGACAATAACTTGATTTGAGGGTTTATGAGTTACACTGGAGTTCAGCACAGTAGAGATTTGAGTACTGCGAAGCCAAGCCCCTTCACAGAGCTGGCTGTCAATGAATGATGCCCCTGACTATATCCATGAGTGTTACCATTGCATCAGCATAAAAGTTTCCTGTTTTAAAATTTAAATCCTTAAGTTTATTTGTCTGTAGGATTATTTTGCTTACAGTTTTATATTTAGAGCATGACTGAGGGGTTTACTAGGATTACATATATCTCAGCATAAAAATAATATTACTTAAGGACCATTTAAATGCACCAGAAGTGTATCCTTGATTGAATCTCACTTCATGGCCTGGGAGGGCATCTTCTGTGGGATTGATTATGCACTCCTGAGCTAGCAGGAAACATGCATGCAAGAGCACATGACATAAATAAAGCTCAGATGCAAAAAGGTTCAGAACAGAACTCTTGGTGGGGATATTTCCTACAGACAGCTCTTGGCATTGCCTTTGCTTAGAAAGGACTCATGATCTTACAGAAAAAGAATTTAGCTTCTAAGCACATTGTGTGCTTGGAAATGCAGAGAACTTTGTCTCTGGCATCTTTGATGGCTTGTCAAATTTAAGTTGCTGTAAGCGTGTGAAATAATATTCAAAGAAATGACCTAAGTCTGCACCTTCTTTTCCTTTTATTAATGTGATAACCCCAAATTATCCCTCCTGTTCTAGTTTCCATTTCCTTTTGAGACAAGATCAATTATCCCTGCAGCTTTTCAGCTGAATGCAACAATATTTCAGTGTACTGCTCACCTATTTACACACTGTACTGCTCTGAAGCTCAAATGCACACACCTCTCGTCTGTCAGTCAACAGTTCTTTAATAATTATGGTACACAAAGAAATGTTGCAGTCATATTCTACAGGACATGTCTAAACCTACTTTGAAGCCTCTTCACGCCCTCTTGACCCTCAGAAAGCTAAAGCCGATTTTGATCCACTAATTGGGAAAGGAGTAAATTTGTCTTCAGCATATTCTTTATACTATTTGTCAAATATTAAAAAATTGTTTCCAAAACCTGTCTGGCTAGGAAAGGAGGTAGGATTATACTGTCTCTTTTTTCATTGCCACCAGCTACTCAAACAACATTTTTTACAATGGCATAGCTGACACCACACACCTGTTCCTACCAGCATAAGTACAATGCATCCAAACAGAAGGAGCAATGTCCCCAAGGCAGTTCAGTCTGTACATTATGACTGAGGACACGTTTGCCCCATGCTGGGAACAGGGTATGGAGATTCCTGAGGTGCCCAAAGGTTTGCACCAATGTGGCAGGAGCCAAGCAGGCTCATGTCCTGCCACCATGGCTGGAACCAAGCTTCCTTCCTCAATCCAGCATGAGTGTGGACAGAGCCAGTCTTCCACAGACATCATGCAGGCATGCTTTGAAGGTCCCTTTTCATTTTCTGCTCCCTTTTTGCAGAACAACTTACCTCCCAAAGCAACCATCTCTGAAGACATCTGCTGTGGCCAGAAAACTGAAGGCTGCCCTAAGGTCACTCCCAGTGCTTGCCCTCTTTATATGGCAAGTGATGACATGAGGAGGTGCAAAGGGACATGCCCTTCTTCAGTCACGGAAACTGCTTCCTTTGAAAGCCTTCGCTTTCATCACCAGGCCAAAAGCCCCTTTCCAGTAGGTCTCCTCAGTAGCTCAGGGGAAAAGTAAATGTTGCTGCAGCAATGTGCAACTTGCTAGGCTGGTGTTTAGATTTGGCCAGGGTATAGATGCTAGTTTATAAAATGACCCATCAGAAAAAGGTATGGAGAAATGTAAGATGCTGCAGCAAGAGTGGAATTTACTAGGTGAAATTTGTTACTAGTATAGCTCCAAAGAAATATCCCAGCAGGAAACTTGGCCAACAGCCTTTTTTTTTTTTTTTTTTTTTTTAATACAAGACTTTCAGAAGCTTCTGGTAACAGAGAAAGGCAGTTAAAGGGAACAATTAAATAACAGTTGTCCTAAAGCCAACTGGAAATTGCCTTTGATATCAGAATCCATCTGTGCCAATAAGCAAAGCCTACTGGGGAGAAGATGAAACAGAAAGAAATAAAAGTGTCATGACTACTGGCGAACAAGTAGATGAAATTCAATTAGCTTAGCTTGAAACATGCATTCACTATTGTAAATGAAGTTTAACTTTCCTCCCCTCAATACCAGAAGGAAAACTGTTCTATACATCCTGCCCTGAGAATAAAATTTCTGGTTTTTTTTGTTGTTGTTTTTTGGGTTTTTGTTTTGTTTTGTTTTTTTTGGGGGGGGAGCTTTCCCCCTAAAACAAATATTTTATTACTACAGGTTGAAATCTCATAATAGATTTCAATATAAATCTATTTTCAATAATAAATGTTTCCATACCTACCAAGGCAAGGTGAAAGTATTTTGCATCATGTAGTAAACGTACATACTAAAGGTATATACTTTATTCAAGCAAAAGTACTCATTAATGTCTATACAGAACACTAGAAATCTGGAAATGTCAATTCTATACAAGTTTCTAAATCAAATTTCTGAATATGTGTCCTCTTGAATGCTTTATCCTCAGCATCTAGCTCTGAATTTCGTGACCTGAAATGGTTGCTGTAATATTATGTAACAGGCATTCCCTCTCAAAGCTAATAAAAATGCCTCACTAGCTGTTACTGCCCCAAATCCTCCTGAAAAATAACATTCTCTTCTCAGCTGCTTTTTAGAAGATAAAAATATAAAACAATCTCTGCTCCAGTAATAATGATCTTCTTCTTTTCCATATCGCCTTTTTTAGTAAAATACTTTCACCCATGCATGTGATTAAAAAATCAGCTCCCTGATCAGTTGGTTTTAGAGCTGTCACAAATTTTTCATCAAGAAATGTACAGTAAATGAGCCTGAACAGAGTTTACACTGATTGAATGATAGTAAATGCTTTATTGATAGAACGTATTATGAAAGCAAAAAATGTTGATGGCAGAGACTGAATAAAAAAAAGGTATTATTTTATCACAACAAAAGATTCCACAAAATGATTTAACAGCTACAAAAGCACAATAATTGAAATTGGTTATAATCCTAGCATAAGGATTTAATGTAGTGCTCTTTACTTGGAATTAGATGCAAGGAACCAAGATTTTAAAAAGTTGTCTAGAGTTACCCTCTTTACTCTAGATTGAAGACACCTGAATTCCAAACTTGAGTTTTCTGCCATGCTAATGGAGTGGCTCTTTCTAAAAATATCCAGTGCTCATAGTCTGAACAAGCAACTGCTAAATTGTAGTCATGTGTTTGGGCAATCTTCCCCTTGGAACACTGCAGTTTATTTAGTTAACATTTGTGAAATCTAGTTTCTGACAAAAGCATTACAAAATTTACTCTTAGAAGAGAATAAAACCAGAGGCAGAAATATGGCTATTGTCTACCCACATCATCACCTACAAACTCAAATGGGAAACACAGTAGCTTGGAAACCCTAATGATATCTTGAAAAAAACAAAAACAAAAAACCACCTCTGCAACAAGTGATTTATTAGTCAGTAACTCGTCTGAATTTTTACTGTTTCTCCTGTTTGGATTTTAAGAACTTATTCATGAAAAAATAGTCTGAAATTCTAATTTTTTTACAGGTATGGATTTTTACATTTCTTCATACTTCCATCAAAAAATACAAAAATAAAATAAAATACAGAAGAATGAACACAGGTACAAAGGAATAAAAATGGAGGAAAAAAGGGCTTTAAATCACATGATTTTGAAGAGTTTTTCCCAATATCAATGTTACCCATTTGAAAAATCTGAAAATGTTATAACACCGAAAAACATCGGCAAAATGGCAAAACAATATTGAAAGCTAGCTCTTGTTCTGCTAGGTAGCTAGTGGTATAAAAAATGGATTCATATTTGCTAATTAGGTGCTTGGGCTTTTTTTAATCATTCAAATGTCTTTGAAAACTTAATATAGCCTGTGGGGTGGCTTAGAGGAAAGTCTTACCCATTTGCTAGCCTTACAGATATACGTAACCAAGTCAGTCCTAGGAGAGTAAATGTTTCATAGCCCAGAGAAATATAGGAAAAGGATCCATACACAGATACAGAGCAAAGAACCTCATCCTTGACAATTTTAGGAGTAGCTGATTTCTTTCTTTCCTATCCACTGACCAGACTAATAACACCTCCCCCACCTCTCAAATCTGCTCAAAAGATCCAGGTGTTGCAGTAGAAGCCTGTCTCTTATCTCAAAGGATTTTCTTGCTTGGTCATGCCAGACAGCATCATTAGCTAATTTGTCTCAGCTTTGTTTTTTATTCAGCTAGGCAATACCTCAATGCAACCCACCCAGTTCTGTTCCTGTCCTTCGCAACAGCTTTCTGCATCTTTGAAATCTGCTACTACCTATCATCAAAGTCTGTGTGTTCCCTTCCAGCAAAACCCTCTATCAGCTTTGGTGTACAGTTCTCATGCAGAGGAGGCATCAGCTGTTAAGGCAGCTGAAGACATTAGTGAGTGTGTTAAAATAAACTCTGTGTTACCATACGGAGAAGAGCTCCTTCCCTTTTCTCCCTCTGAGCCCCAGAATCCAAGTTCAAATATAATGATGGATTATTTCTAGAGGAATTGTGAGTAGTTGGCCCTTTCAAAATAATTGCTCAGTGGCAGCTTACTTCCATTTCATGAATGAATGATACTTTCTCCTCCACAGTTCACAGGATTTACTAATCAATACTGTGAAGCTACTCTGTGGTAAAAGAAGGCCGGAGATATGAATTCTTCAGTATTTATCTATTTGATTTTGGAAGAACCAGTAATATAAGAATTGTATATTGTGACCATGTATTATGAATATATTTGTTTCTACCGGACAACATATACCATAACCATAATTCCAGCAACACCATAGCTATGATTCTAATAGCCCAGTGGACCTAGACACTAATTTTGTCATCTGTTCTGGGAGCTGAAATGTCACATACTGGTTTCCAGCACAGAACTAAAACTTCTCTAAAACACTAGAGGAAAACCCAAATAATCTGCAATGGAGCAGTTCACTACTTATGAAATGATGCTTATTTAATAGGTTGGTTTCTCCTAGACACCATTCAGAAGATGAGGTCCATGGACTAGTAGCCACCTGTACCTGGTGGACACTGCAGAATGGGTACCCCCTCTGCTCTTTCTAAAATGTTACTGAAAGTTATTCCCAAATACACTTAAAAACAAAAAATCCAACAACAAAACAAAACAAACACACACTATTTTTCAATATTATAGGTCTCTGGACCTAAAAGATTACAAGACAGCAGAATCTTTCTTACCTCGGGGAGGTGTAGTTGTGAAAGATAGGAGAGAGCTTGCTTGATTTTCTGAGCTCTACCATCATTTAAAGCAATTGCACTGCAGGACCTTCTATTTGAAAATAGGAGTCTGTAAATGGCAGCTTACAGTCATTTTGTTGCTTTATTTTCTTGTATTCACTGCACTTTTGCAGGGGAGTTGTGGAAAAGGGAAGAAACATATGAAACAAGTAGGAAGAAAAAGAGAAAGGGACATTAAAAAGGTAAAAAAATAACTAATGAGTATTAAAGGGGAGCAGTCAGGGGCCTATAAAACCAATATCTCATTATTAAGGAAGGCAATTCAGTTACAGTCAGTGCATAGACAATTACATTCTTGCCAAGAAACCCTGAGGCTGTTCATGGAACTATTTACCTGAGTATGTGTGCATGTCATTGCGCCTTAAAAAAGGAATAAAAATTGAACTTTAAGACAAAAACAAGCTTTTAAAAGCACATGGTAAATTTAGTTATACATTAAATCAACCTAAGGGATCAACTTACAGTTTTAAAATACTAAATATATATAATATGTAGTATTTCTCCAAAATTAAATTATTTATTTTATTATTTGAGTTGAATTTTTAGCTAGCATATAAAGAAAGTGCTCACCATTTGTTTAGAGCTTTCATGGTTTAAAAATGGCTTATTTCTGATATTTTAATCTTGGGGCATATGTAGTTCTCATTGTAGGATGTGCAACTGCTTGGGAAATAGTTATAAAAATAACTTCAAAGAACACATACAGAGCACACTGATTTAGAAACCTCACGAGTGCAGCTTTCTGGATATATGTAGACAAAACGTTGACATTTATCATTTCAGAGTTTTTTCCACATTCAGACAATTTGTCATTATTTGTATCCTGAGCAGGAATCATGCTTCCAGGCACCGAACTTGCACATAAGAAACTCCAGAACAAGAGCTGTCTTAGAAACATCAAAGTCTCAATGCATAGGTTGATCCCAGAATCACAGCTCCCCAAGAGATTAATGCCTTCTTCCATGTGCTGTACCCCAGCCAGCAAGAGCATTTGCGCTGAGTATTTATGAATAATATGAACTTAAGCTAAGCAAGAAAATATAAGGCAAGGTTTCCTTTAAAAATCTTTTTTTGTCCATTAGCTACATTAAATCATCAGTTTTATAATACCTTCTGTAGATACATAAAAGAACAACAAACTCAAAGTTTTTACAGTTACTTCAGTGTACGAGAGTTTGGGGAAGCTATGAAAGTTAGATATAAAAGTAGACACTGACTATGCATATTACAACATTTAATTTCCAATTCATTTAAAAGAGAAGCAGAGGACCAGTGAATTCCTTAACAAATAATACCTCAGTGACTGCTCTCAAGTTTTTATTACAGGTATTTCTAATAGTAATTGTCTAGGGCTTCTATAGCACATTTTTTTTGCCAATAACTCTCAAAGTTATTTATGAACTAAGTAAAATTGTTCATATCCTATAATGAAACAGAGAATATGACAGGTTCAAAGTGCATAGCACACTAAGCTGGAGACCAGGAATGAAACTAAATATGAGTCCTTGTTCAGGCCTGACTAGTGCCTCTGTTGGTAACTTTTTATAAAACAGAATTTTAAGTTTTGGGTCTAAAACTCACATTATTATTCTATCTGAATAGTATCAAAACCTAAACAAAACTGTTGGCTTTTAAAAGTATTTCTGAGTCCTCACTTGGACAGAGAAGGGCCTTCAATAGTTTTCTGAAGTTTCTGAACCTAGGTGGGGCCATGACTATTTCCAAGCACCTCTGAAACTACATAAATAATGGTAGAGGTGGGCAGAAAGAAGTGTTTGGGTTTGATAACTAAACAGAACAGTACCATTGAACAGCAGTAGCAATGGGACCTCTACCCTGTTGATCCCATAAAAGGGTCTAGTGAGGAACAAATGTGCTCCACGGATTCATGATTTTGTTGATTTCCCATTCCCTCACCCTGGTGGGCTTCAGCTGAAGGAGAGTCCATAGACCAGGACTGCAGCAAGGCTCTCCTCTCCTCCTGCTGCAGATCTGACCCTGGGAATCTTATTTCTTTCTGGATTGGACACAGAACAGATAGATACTCTATGTTGTACTCCTGTAAACTAAATCAAGGATTATAAACATTTATTAAGAACCTTTCTTAGCCTTGCAATATATTTAGTAGCAGCCTCATAACAAACCTCATAACTTACATGTAATACACAACTATACTGCCATGCCCTACAAGAGCATCTGTGTTGTAACTGCAGGGAAACATTACCGATGTTTTGAAAGGAAGAAAAGGATTTACAATTCTGGATGTGAAAACATATCAATGACTTCAGCAGCTAGCACCTGATCCTCTGAAATGCCACTAACTTCCGCAGTATGGTCAGTTACCTTCCATGAAGAAATGAATGAGGAATGAAGCAAAAAATGCCATGATCAGAGATTCCCATTAGTCAGCCTTTAAGTCTTCAGTTGAGTATGGAAACATGCTTATTTCCTTGTTATTTTTCCCACTCATGACAGGAATGGTATAAATCATGACTTGGTGCTTTATGATCTATATTCTTCATCAGTTCAGAGAAAGTAGGTCACAAAGACATTTGACATATTTGACTTTCTGGACATAAACATAGTGTCTTGTATTTGGAAAAAAAAAAAGGCAGAAGTTTTTTTTTGTCTTGATTTCTAAAGAAAATACCTGTAAAATACTTTATATGTGTATGTGCTTCTACTCTGTTAAGGATTGAGGCAGAGGCAGAGAAGGAAACATGCCGTAGGTGCCTATAGTTATTAAATTCATTCTAAATAAATAAGAAAAGGTTTTGCTGGACCCCCTCCCCTCCCCCCCCGCCCCCCCCCCCCCAAAAAAAACTGTTAGGCGGAATTTGCACATGGCAGATACAAAAGTTTTAGAGACCTAAAGATCCAAACAGCCTAAGGAACAGATTAGCAAAGTTTGCCCACTTATAGCAACGCATGTGTGTCTTTCTGTATATAGGCTATTTTGATGCTATCCAGTTATAAGTACTTTCCTTTTGTTTATTAGTAGGATCACATATTTCTTACAATCATAGACTAGTTCAGTTTGCAAGGGACCTCAGGGTGTCTCTAATCCAGTCTCCTGATATGAAGCCAAGCCAGGTTATGCAGGGCATTATCCAGTCAGGTCTTGAAAGCCTCTATGGACACAGGCAGCACAGCCTTTCTGAGCAACTGTGATTTTTTATTGTGACATATAATAAAGGATAAGTAAGTGCATTGAGTTAATTGAGTTGTGCTTGATTAATCACAGAATTAAATAGTTAATGTACATTCACAAGTCCTAATGACTATGTTTACTATTTTTATTCCTAATGTTTACTTTCACATTACCAAAATAGAAAGGGAACAGTTATTCTTGTCCTGTCTTTTTGTCTGTTTGCTTCTCCTCTGAAATAAAGGGAGAAAAAAAAAAAAGTTGTTTCCGTCATTAATAGTAACTGTTGCCACAACAAAAATCTAGTTAATACACACAAAAGTTATGACAATTTTTGAAAACATGGTAACCCAAGGGCAGCCTTGACCTATGTGACTATCAGTTATCCCAAGCTGGAGATGGCAGAGTTATGTAAGAACAAACAGCAGCTGAACTTTCTTCAGGAACAGACAGGTTTCTCCTCCTTCAGCATTTACCATGCATGACTACCTTTTAAAATTGCTTCTACCTACTTTGCTACCTTAATACCATATGTGGGGACAACCCCTTCCCTTAGTTACAAAAAGTCTCCCACTGAGTTTGATGGAAATTGACTGGCTTTTCTGAAGGTGGTAAATACTGTCAGGAAGCCTTCTAAGTACAAAATGTTCAACTGGCATTCAAGGTCTCATAATTTCCCTCTTTGGTGATCATTTCATCTGAAAAATATATGCAGAGTTTTTCAGTAGCCCAAAATATTAGTTCCCAAAAGGTATATTGCCTGTTAGGGGGTCCATCCTGCCTAATGTTACAGTAATATATGTTATTTCTTGACTCTCTAATATTTATGTTTCATCGGGCTTCCAGGTAATTTTTGGATTTCTGAGGACATAGGTTCAGCAATCTCAAGGGAAGTGACTTTCAAAGTGTGAGAAAAGAATGATCCAGTGATCCATATTATATCCTGAGACACTTGGCAGACCCCAAAACAAATGAGAGATATGCAAGATGCCTGCATCTCTCTCTGATTCTCTGCCTCAGTTTTAGCCTTGACCCATAGATGAGGTTGATTATTTCAGTGTCTAGCTTTTTGCCATCATGGGTCAGATTTTTTTTTTCCCAGTAGTACTTCTGGAAGTACAGAAAAAGTCCACCCCTTTGCGGTATAAATCATAGGTTGGAGTTATGCCCTGAGGGTACCTGTTCAATACATGGGAAAAATAGGCATCTCAAAGTGGGAATATGAATCCGATACTTGTGATTAAATAAAATTAAAAAGTCCTCAGGAAAGAGTGATGCCAGTGCCTCCTCACAAGCTAGAGAGGTAGTGCCTTGTTTTTTTCTTATTCTGTAAAAGCCAAATGGAATGGTCTGCCCCCAGAGGGAGGCAAGCAGAGAGAAACACTTAGTTTGTGTATCCTAGCAGGATTCATGTGCAAGTTCTGTGGGCATGCAACATTCACAGAGCCAGAAGCAGATCTCTAAAGCACAGGCAGAACTTCATAAACGTTTCAGCTTAGCAGGGATCTGAGTCAATAGTGGATTCACAGTGAAGGATCCACATAAAGCAGAAGCTTGTTGAGATTTACCTACCTCGATGCCATTAATCTTTTGGTTTCTCATCAGCAAAAAGGGCATGGTAGTCCCTCTATTATGCATAAAGGCATTGACAGACTGAGCATAACAAAGGTTATGAAGTGTTTGGATACGGTGATAATGGAGCTCAGTGCTCAGTGCCCGGCCTCCAGGAGCCTGGAAGTCTCGGCTTTCTGGCTCCTTCCCCAGCAGCCTGCCCAGGAGCTGGCCAGACAAGCCACCTAGCAGTCAGACCAGCAGGAGCCGATTCAAGATTTCCTGGTTTCCATTTTATATGGGGCAAACGGATACATCCTTTAAGGAAAGATCTGATTTCATCAACCTGGTATTTTTCTGAAAGAAAAAAAAAAAGAACCATGCCATTCAAGAATTTTTAATCTTTAATCTATTGCTGTGTTTTTAAAACAGTGCATCATGCACCGCTGACATAACATGTGGCAACTCAAAACTAGCAGTCTGATGGACTGACTTAAAGTCTCCCTTTCATCACTGACTGAGATTGCTGCTAACATTAAAAAATAAATGAATATATATATATATGTATAACAATACATACTCTAAGGAATGCACATTTATGGACACTTCAGAACTCTGCACACACATATTTATCAGGGATAAAACTCTCCAAGAATAATACAGCATGGCTTGGAGTGAGTCAAGGACTTTTAGCATCACCCCTTGCATGCTTCCACTAGAAGTACTTCCATACAGCACAACACAGCATGGAAGCACCTCACAGGTAGTCTGATGGGGAATCCTCCCAGAAGACCTGGGAGGAGGGCAAGCACTAACTACCCTTTGTAGATCAGACACTGAGACATACAAAGCAAAGGCTCGGCAAGAGTCTCCTGTGTATTGTACTCAGATTGCACACAGGGACTGCTTTAAAGGCTGCAAACAGGGAACAGAAAGACAAAGTGAGACATCTCTCCTGCCGTGTGTGGAAGTGAGACATCTCTCCTGCCATGTGTGGAGTGACTCAAGAGGCTCACATTTTACTATTCTAACCTTTGCTGGACACCTGAAATTGTTCCTCTCTATACCTTCAAGAGCCCCAGCTAAACAGCTCCACACCCTGCTTGCACCAAAATCTGATGAAAGGCTTGCCTGAGAAGCTCTCAGACAGGACCTCCCCTACACAGACAAGATTAAGCCTTTTACTTAATTCAGATTTGGCCTTTTCTTTCAAAATTTAGCTGGAGTGGCAGGTTTTTTTCAGGATTTCTCGTATTCTTCCCAGTGTTTGACATGTATTTGCTTTCCAGACAGAGAATGTCCTTGTGGAACAAGAGTGTTAGTCTACTGAGAAACAAAGAGCTGGATTAAATAAAACATTTATGTGCCTAAAGGAAAAGCATTTCAACTGCACCACCTTTATAAATAGTCTATTGGTGAAAGCACTCAGTGAGGAAGTGGGAGACCTCAGTATTAATTTCTTTCTCCAGTGGACTGAGTTGAAAGGGATGCTGTGCTGAAACTGTTCCCCCATAGAGGAAATCATTTGAGATTTTGGGTCAATGGCACCGAGAACGAAAAGAAGAGAAGCATGTCCCTGCAACCTCAGGTTTGCCTCTGTATGAGTGTGCCATACATTCCAGAACCAGGCAGGTTTTTATTTCTCTGGCCCATGTCATTTGCTAGACATCACACCAGAAAAACTACTTCTTGTGGCCTGCTTTTTAATCTATTAGAAGGAACGTAAGAGAGCTAATGGAGGGAACTAGAAATCCTCATTTTTACCTGTTGCCAGTAGTGTACAGCTTTCTCTGTCAGCAGAGAGCTATCAAGAAAGAGTATCACAGAAAACGAATGATTGCTGTTCTCAAAAATGCTGAAATGCTTAAAACTAATTGATTTTGATGAAGCAGGCAGCTACATTTGATTTGTGTACTTTACATTCAGGACCTTTCATAAAACATTTTTGTTAGAAGAGGTACATATAGACAAATTGAATTAAGTGCTGCTTTACTTTTCATTAGATTTTTCAGAGAAGAATAGTAAATTGCTTTATAGTAGAATGCCATTTATTGACAGAACAGCTCTTTTTTACTACTGAAAACAGTACCGTTAGTGCAGTCTGTTAAAAACAAACTGCAGTTTTGCTTGAATTTGTTTTCCAGGAAAAAAAAAAAAAAAAAAGACCAGGAGGGAAAAAAGGTAGGACATAGGACTAGGAGACCAGGTTTCAGTTCCTAGTATTTTCCATGACTACACTTTTTTTCTTTTCTTTTTTTCTTTTTTTCTTCTTTCTTTTCTTTCTTTCTTTTTTTTTTTTTTCTGTAATACACTGAAAATCTTTACCTTATCAACTGCTGTGCAGTTGAATTAAAAAACATTTGGGATAGTGTGGTGAAGGACATGAGAGAGAAACTACTTAAATTGTCTCCTGTCATACTCTTAAGGCCGTAACTTAAAAAAAGGCAATGCACCAACTATAGGTCTCACTTAAATTCAGACCAAGCATGACAGTCACTGTGAGCCCAAGATACTCCAGCCTTTTCCATTAAAAACAGTAACAGAGTTATCACCCTACTGGAGGATCTGGTAAATTCTCTGAGAGACCTGAACATTTTCTGCTTCCTTGAGAAGCAGTGTTTGTATTATTTCCATGTTATGTACCTCCTTAAGTCTTTCCTAGGATTTCAAAGTGATTGGGAAGCCGCAAAATTAGAGCCAGAATGTGACCTGGGGAAATTTCACAATGCACCCATGACTCTTCAAACTGCTAATTACCCCGTTCTCACATGCTTTAAGTGACAGACTCTCTGTTAGTGTCCTAAAGCAGAGATGTGCAAGGTATATAGTAAAAATAATATTTTCTGTGAAAAGTAGACTGAATTCAGTATAGCATTATTGATGATACTTGGCCTTCGGGGTCCACATGCCAAGCTGTATTTTGGCTTAGTTTCAAGGACAGAGGACAAATTTAAGCTAGGTGTTGAACACTAAAGTGAGCAACCCCCCCCCCCCCCCCCGCCTCCTACGGCATCTTTTGTATGGACTAGTTGACCCACAGATCTGGAAGGTAAATGAACATTGGCTAATGTGCAAAGAAAAAGCCTCCAGTGTGTTTGCCTAAGGTACAAAGAGGGTAAGTAAATACTAATTCCTCTGGTGCTCTGGGTATTCAATCCCTCACACACTGCACTCCAAAATCTAGAGCCTCTCGCTGCCTTCTGCTCACCAAGATCACAATGAGTGACTGTGAAAACAAACTCACAGATAGCATCTGCCTTCACTTTGCACAAATTGTAGGCAATCCTTCCTTGTCTGTAGTCATACATTAAAGATGGAGCATTCTCCTGAAGTGCATGCTTTTACTGACATGTCCTACAAAATCCTTCTACTTATCAGATGCTGGTCTAATACCAACTTCCATGGACCATCAGTTTTCTTCTCCAAAAAACAGATGCAATCAGATAAATACTCTCCATACAACTTATCCTGAAAATACAGTAGGGTTTGTTGCTCTGTTGTAGTGAAAAATCCCGACCCACGCCATCAATGGATTTGAACAGTATGTGAAGCAGAGAGGACTGCTTTCCATCAGTTGTACATTTACAAACATATGTTTACTTATATTCCTCAGGCACATTTACTGGAAAAAAAAAAAGGAAAAAAAAAAGAGCAACGTCTAAGGAAGGAAGCTCCTAACATCGTTGCCCACACTGAGTAGTTCCCTCATTCACAAGTAAACTCCACTGAAGTTTCTGGGATTACTCACAAAGGGTGATAAAGCTCAGTGTGTGCAAAGCTGTTAGCATTGCAGTCTTTCATCTCAGTTTTACTTCCCAGAAACTGTCAACGTTCTTGGAGCAACATGACTCTTCTGAAGAGAGATCACACAGAACAACAAGGGCCTGGTTCTTATTTTAAACAATAATTTAAAGCTGTGATCCTGTCATATCTCCTATATATAAGGAGCCTTCCATCTGCCCCAAGCCTTGAACAGGCTGATTCTGCAGGTCTTACTCATCCAAAACTCCCACAGAAGAGAGTTGAAAGACAGCAGCATTGAGCTCTTACCCAAGCTAAGTTGTATTGTTCGATATTTCAATAACCAACCAATAGTGGTACTGTTCAGAAAATTGGTTTTGAAATGAAACATTAACTTCTCACTTGAGACTGACAGAAAATATTCTTCTTGGCGAAATGCGCAAATGAACAATTAAAGATCAGGTGCTTGTTAAAATCAATATGGCTTTATAGTAACATTTTGTTCTTCCACAATAGTAAAGAAAAACTAGTGAGTGTTTCAACCAGCTTATCAGATATGATCAGAGATACAATTGGACACATTCGGAACATAAAATATCTTCTCCCCTTTTCTTAGTAAAACCTTCATTGACTGTATTTTTCCTGGAAATGCTATTCGCCAACTTACAGTGGAAGCACAACCACAGTGTGAGTTGCAGAGCTGATAACTTTTTATGAAATGTTAACAACACACGACATGTTACAAACAAATTCCAGTCTTCGGCTATTACAAGTAATAATAGAACACTAATTAAAAAAATAAATCAGCCCCATTTTACTTCCTTGAAGCATATTCAGTAGTTACATTAAAAACCATATTTATAGAAATCCTCTGTATTCACTAATTTAGAGGGAAATGCACTTAAAAGGGGTGTATACTGCACATCTTTATTGATGAATATTACTTTTTAACTAGCTCAGAAGAAATAAGATCCTCTGGAGGCATTGAATCAGATGAGTAACTATGACGAGAAACAAATTAAAACCACAGAAAACGCCCTGTTTTTAAGTACGCTGCTGTACATAGATGTTCAGTATCTGCATCAATCCCTTTTTAGGCATTTTGAAAGGCAAAAGAAAAATAGAAGCATTATTTCCTTTATGTTTATGATAATTACAGAATAATTTTATAGCAAAGAAATTACTTTTAAGGCACATCAGCCATTCCTTACATACTTCACCTCCTCTTAAATCTGTCAATTAAATTTCATTTCCATAGACTCCTTGAATTTTATGAGGAAAAACAAAGGGGAAGGATTGTTCTTACAGGCAACAACTCGTATTTCAAAAGCAGTGCAACAGTAAAACTGTTGTGTGTCTGCAGACTGGGAAACCACTCTGAATGAGCATTAAGTGACAAAAACAGACCCTTATCTTGGTAGGAATGGGTATCTCTAATGAAGCTGTCGAGTAGCTCAGAGGTAGTAGCTATGTACCTTATGTTGCTTTGGTTGCTCTGGCAATTATATAGTTTATTCAGATTAAACAAACCTGAACTTTTTAGCTACGTCATTACTTACAAACAATCTGAGCTTGTCTCAGCTCTTCTTGATGTCAGTTTAAAACAAAATCTCCATTTTACAAAAGAGAAAATGGCTTATAGTTTCCTCCTCTCGGTCAGTCACTATTTTTTCTCATATTTGTCTGTCTCAGGTACACGCTTGTACCAAAACATTTGCAATTTACAAAGGGGCACTCCTTAAAATAAGTTTTAATATGCCTTCTTTAAGTGCATATGTCTAAGCAAAGCTCAAATCCTTTTACAGCTCCAAGCCTTATTTCCAAGAAAGTATCCAATAAGTTACGGGTTTAAGACTTTGAAAGTGTCTGTTGTTTCTTTAGTGAAATCAAGCTAACTTCAGATGCATTTGGTGGATTCATCCTTACTTAGGCAGAACTTCCACTTGAGTTGGCCCTGAAGTTATATTGTTTATTCAATTAACACCAGAATAGTAACCACCGACAACTTGCTTTTTTCCTGGTTTAAGTGAACGAAAAACTGATGAAACAACCAAAGTGATTGCTCTGTCATTTCTACTTCTGCCATAGAGATTTCAAGAGAAAAGAGGCTACAGACACTTTTCAGACAGAAGAGAGGGATTAAAGAAGGGTGTATCTAATGATTCCCAGGTATAGATTTGATGGAGCTGTTTCAAGCAGCCTGCTGTATTAGATTAGATTTCGTTCTATTTTTCAAAGAGCTGTTTACCATGGAAAGGTTCTTTTGAGGCAGATGCCAAATTGTACTGCCTATGGAAGGAGTGATACACGTAACAAAATGGAGCAATATTTACCCCTGCAAACAGAATACACACCTCGCAGCAGCACAGCTGGAGAAGGGATGTAAATGTTCAGCTGAGTCTTACACTCAGTATGCATTCAGTGAGGAATGTACAGACAACAGCCCCTGACTGTCATTCTCTTCATTAGTTTATGACATTTAATAAAACCCTGGGAAGTGCAGTTTGCTTTAATAATAACTATTCAAACACTTTTCCACTCCCCCACCCCCCAAAAAATGCAAACAGGAAAAGGGAAAGAAGGCAGCATTAATATTAAAGGTTTGGAACAGCTGCACCTTCATTTTGAGATGTGTTCACACAAATCATTGACAATCTGCAATGTATGCTCCTTATTTATATATATATATGTGTGCATATATATATATATAGGATTTAGTTGCTATAAGACCATAAATACAAAGGATTTAAAGACCTCAGTGGTGTGGTGATTGCTCTTCCTCTGAAAATCTGCATAGCAGAGTGCCTCTGACTGCCTGTCTGAGAATGAGAGCAGCATCCATCCTGCCCCTGAGATCAGGCTTTTGAGGGACAGAAAGCTCCCCAGTGAACATGCAAGTTGAGCTAGCTGGAAATTTGTCATTTTTCTTTAACCTCAGAAAATGTTAGTTCATTTCACCAAAATGATTTTGTTTTAATGGAAGTTGGTTTAGGACAGAATCCTTGTCTTAAACAAGTCACCTGCTGCATGATAGTAAGGTGCTTAAGCCACTGATCTGAGACCGATGGAGTATGAATTTACTGCCTGGCGATCCAACAGGGGGAAATAAGGTCATGGGATGCATGTGCTCTTTTTCTTATTTCATGAAAACACACAAGACTCCCAGGTTTGTCCCACTGACACATCAAAAATTACAGGAAGATAGGAAAAATATTTCCCATCCCCAGCTCTATATGCAAAGACCGCTCCAGAAAAAGAAAAAAAAAAAAAAGAAAAAAAAGGAAAACCCCATACTTGACTTAAGCCCTGCGTAAAATCATCATTCAGAAGGTTTTAACAGTACAAAGGTTTATTTAGAAAAGAGTTTGGATTGTTCTTTAGGGTTTTTTGGCAAACATTTAAATCCTTTCATAACTCAAAAGACTGTCAGTGCCTGGTACCTAGCACTTTTCCCCAAATAAGCAGCAAAAGCCAATTTCTTACTGGGACAAGCCCACCACAGGCCCCAGCTGCTCTGTTTATAAATCCTCTGATCTGCTATTCCACCACCACTGCCACTTAATCCTTTCCTGTTGATGCCTCTGCTTGTTTTCCCATAAATTTCCAGAGCCCCTAAAAGCTCAGTGCCTGCCAAACTCAGTGTCTTAACCCATTTTCCTCTGTGGTTTCCCTGTGCCTTCTGTCAGGGCTCAAAGACAATCCCTCCCTGCTCTGCTTACCTATCTGCACCCCAGCACAGCTCCTCCAGCACCATGTCGCCGTTCTGCACCACGGTGAATGCACTCAGCCTCCCCGACACCACCCCCATACCCCACACCACCACTCTGCACCACTGAGGCGACGAGCCCTTCTCCTACTCTCTCTGCCCCATCCCCATGTCCTCTTCCCTCCCTTCCTTTTCGGCACAGAGCCTTTTCCTTCTTTTTTAACTCCACTTCTGCTCAAGGCAAATCCATCCCTCCAGCTCAATGCCGGAAGTTCTTCTTCTTCTTCTTAAAGAGAATGTGTTTAAAGGACCTGCGGAAGTCCTGATTGAAGATGGTGTAGATGACTGGGTTGAGGGAGCTATTGCAATACCCAATCCAGAAGAAGAACTTGAAGAGAGTCTCAGGGACCTCACATGCCTCCCGGCAAATACCATAGAGGCTGTAGCTGAAGAAGAAAGGGAACCAGCAAACTACAAAGACCCCCATGACCACGGCCAGCACAAAAGTGAAACGTTTCTCCCGGGCCTGGGTGACCTTCTTACGGCAGATGCTGCTACGCTTCCGGCGACGGCGGTATGAGAAGAATTCCATGGAGCGGTTGCTAGAGCGGGACAGACGGCTACTAGAGTGCTTGGAGGAATATGAGTAGGAGAAGGACTGGCTCTTGCTGCTTTTGCGGGGATGCTCCTCCCGGCTCCGCCTCCGCCTGCTCTCTGAGGTGCTGCTCTCCTCCAGCTCAATGTCCTCCAGCTCAGAGGCTTTTCGCCAGTGGTGCACTGAATAATGTCCGTTCTCTCCCAGCTGCATCCTCAGGGATGTGCAGCCCCCAGCAGCGCGGCTCAAGCCATTCTCAGTCTGGGAGGACCCCTCTGGTATTGTACGCTTCTCAGAGAGGGTCCTGGTCCTTAGCTTGGCCACGCGGTAGATGCGGATATAGACCAACACCATGATGAGGCAGGGGGCAAAGAAAGAGCCAATGCAAGAAGAAAGGATGTACCACGTCTCATCATTGAGCTTGCACTGAGGAAAGACATCTCCTTCGGGATCCCGGTACATGGAGATCAATGGTGGGAAGGAGATGACAGCCGAAATGAGCCAGACAGTGAGGATGATGGCCTTGATCCGCCGGGGGGTCCGTTTGAGGTTGTACTCCACCGCCTGCGTGACCGACCAATACCTGTCGAGACTGATGGCGCACAGGTGGACGATGGAGGAGGTGCAGAACAGCACGTCCAGCGCCAGGTAAATGTTACACCAAGCCTTGCCGAAGTACCAGTAATTCATAAGCTCGTTGGCCAAGGAGAAAGGCATGACCAGAGTAGCCACCAGGATGTCCGCGCTGGCCAGGGACACCAGGAAGAGGTTCTGGGGGGCTCTCAGCGCCCGGCTGGTGAGCACGGCTATCACCACCAGCACGTTGCCCACGATGGTGAAGACGATGAGGAAGCCCACCACCGCCGCCAGACTGGCCACGGCGGCGGGCGAGTAGGGGGACGGAGGCTTCAGGAGGGGCGAGGAGGGGGCCGGCGCCAGGCTCTCGTTGGGGGAGCCCAGGCTCGTGTTCCCCACCGGCAGCAGATCCATGGTGGGTGTGCGGGGCGCCGGCGTCCTACAGAGCCCCGCCGAGCCCCCGCCCCGCCCCGCCGCCCCGCCGCCGCCGCCCCGCCGCCCTCCTCATCGCCCCCCAGCCGCGCGGCTCCCCCCGGCTGCGCCTCCCCCGGGCCCCCTCAGGGCAGAGCCGGGCGGCGCCGCCCCGCCGAGGCGCGGAGCGCGGCCGCGCTGCCCCCGCCCGGTCCCCGCTGAGGGGACAGCGGGGCACGGCTCGGCCCCGCCGCCGCCCGCCGGCTCATGCCCGGCTCCGCGCAGCCCCCGGCTCCGTGGAAGGCGCCGCCCGGCCGAGGGGAGCCGCGGGCGGGAACTGGATCCTGACGGGGAGCGGCGTCCGGAGCGGCGGCGGCGGCGGCGGCATCAAGCCCGGCGAAGTCGCGGCTGCCCGGCGGCTCCGTCCTAGTCTTGCATCGCGCTCCCAATCGCGCATGCTCAGTCCCGACAGGTGAAGCCGCCTCGCCCGCGACACCACCCCGGCGAGGAGGGGGGGGTGAAATAAAATACGATAAAACCGCCCCGAGCGCCCGGCCCCGCCGCGCTGCCGAGCCCCCCGCCGAGAAAAAAGTTGGCGGTGCCGTGAGGGGCGGCGGCGAGGCCGGGCTGGCGGCGGAGCGCCGCCTGCGGGGGGTGCCGCGGCCGCGAGGGGGCGGCCTTCGCCCGCCCGCTGCCGTTGGCGCCGCGCTGAGGGGAGCGCCCGGGGCGGGGGGGTGCTCGGGGCAGCCGGGGGTGGGCGGCGGTCGGTGTGCTCGGGGTGTGTGGTGACACGCCTCGCGAGGGGGGGTCGGGGTTTGGTTGGGGAGTAGGGTTTTGTTAGAGGAGTCTAGACGGGGTGGGAAAGAGGTCTGAGGTGGTAGCCCCACAGTTTGGACTTTGTTACGGTGGCGGAGCGGCTGCAGAGTTTTGCTGAGACCGTCTCTGGAAGAGACGGGTGAATATTTTCAGTAGTCGGAGTGCACAGGGAATGTGGATGTGTCGCTCTGCTTCTTCACGACAAAGGTGGGAAGGTGGGGAGTGGAGCCATGAACTTGCCTCACCCCCCTCTGCCCGCGACGAGTAGTGAGTGGGACAGATCCTCAGAGCTCTGCAGGCAGCCCTGTGACTACATTACCTTCATTTAGAAAGAAAATTTGAGGAATGACAATAAAAACTAAGTCAGTGCCACTTTAATGCTGCCTTCTCTAGGTGAACCTGCCCAAAAGAGGGGAGAAGTAGGTAGTTCAGTATAGCCTGGCTGTGATGTGTGCTGTGTGATCCTGAGAAAAGTCTGCCTTGCTCTGGCAAATACATTCTCTCTTCCCACCCCCTTTCCTCCATCCACGCTCCCTACATCCCTTGACCCCTAAATCCTGCTTTTGAGATTGCCTTTGTGAAGCCATTGGAACATGGTCCTGGGCAACCTCTGTAGGTGGTCCTGCTTGAGCAGGGGGGTTGGATGAGATGACCTCCAAAGGTCCCTTCCAGCCTAAAGCATTCTGTGATTTTTGTGGTTCTTTTCAACACTGTGAGATTAGGGTAACGTTAATGTAAAGATAACAGCAATATATGTGGTGTTCCTCTTCTGGGAGCCCTCCTTGGTGCTTGGATTTTGGATCACAAGTCTTCAAAGCAAGGACTGTCCCACTGGTCTCTGCTTCTGTGCTTGCCTTTTTTAGTGCCACACTGCAGAGAGCTTGCGCTTATATAAATCTGACAACAGTAGCATAACCCTACCCACAGGATTAGCTGTGCTCATTTAAGGTGAGCCAGCGTATGAATTCATCTACAGCTAGTTACTTCAGTAGTCGCTTTAAATCCATAATATATGCCTTTTATGTTGTGTGGCAACGTTACCAGCTTGCACAAGATGGCCACATTTTCCCACTGTGACTCAGTAAAAGATGTGGTAAAAAAGGTGGATATTTATGACAGATCTTTCAGGGTGTTGTGGTACCGAAAACCACAGCCTTAGTGGATTCCATGGCTACTACCTAATTTTGGAGTTGCCTAAAATCCTTCATCATCACCCTGCTGACTTCTAAGGAGAGGAACCTGATGTTGCACCTATGGGTATTCCCAGTCTGAGCAGCTGTTTTATGCCTCCCTTCTGTGCCCCATCTGGACCCAGAAATGCAGCATCCCTAGGACTTGGGAAGGTCACAGTCTGGTGGAAACATTCTGCTTACTACTGCCATGATCATATTCTTTATAATGCAAAAAGGTGAGTTTTAAGGGAACATATACCTAAGAGAACTTAGCTTTCATTGTATAACTTGGTGTTATAATTGTCCTCAAGTTGAAATAGAACAGCCTTTGTCTGTGCGGAATGATAAGGGATTCTCTGATTCCAGTTACCTTTTTGGCGCAACAAGCACTGACTCCTTTTTTCTTTCTGTTTTTTATTTTAGTTACGTGGACTCGATTATGAAGGGCTGGAACTGAATATGCTTGGCTCTGATGGGAAAGAAAAATCCTCTGAAGATTATGATCTAACAATCTATTTTATAAGCAATTTACTCTGAAGTTTTTTTTGTTGTTTGAAAACTAACCAACAAACACTTTGTGACTGCATCTAAAAGAGAAAAGACATCATGTTGAAGCTAAACTTTCTAATGCAACTGAAATGCAGTAGCAGTAATTACCTAAACAACTAAAGCGTAACAAGCAGAACAAAATGAAATAGAAATCTGATGCCTGCTCAAGTCCTCCTAAACAGACAAGCAATTTGATAAAGAGGGCCCTTTAAAAACATTTGCCAAGTCTCAGGAAGAATAAATGAATGGAATTTGATGTTAGTAAAGTTCAAACAGGAAGTAAATTGCACATTTTTAACTCGACAGCTGAATAACCACTGAAGCAAATTCCTAATATTTGTGGTCAGTCCTTCATATTTCAAAGCTTCATAACGGTGTTTATGAACTTAGAGGACAAGGTGCAGGAATTTAAAGTCTAACCTCTAATGTGACTGACATTAGGCAGGATGACATTATCGAGAATGTTGATCAAACTGCTCCCATCTGGGCTTAAAATATCGTAAATATAAACTGCAAAATCACATGAACACTTGGAATTCAAAAACTAACTGTTAGAAAAGGGATATATAAGCCCCATGATATTCAGTTCCCTTAGGTTAATTAGGAAATCAGACCGAGCTACATATCCTACTGAGTTTTATGAGCAAGTATGTCTTGGAGTTGTATGAGCTTGAACTTGAAATAAACTTTCAGCTAATAACTTGGGGCTTCAGATTAAAAGAGCTTTTCAATAGAGATTTATCTTTGCTCAAATAATACTGAAGTTTCTTAACAAAAGGAATGAGACGAGTGAATGTCTGAGCAATTATTTGGCATTTCTAATGAGGAGATGCCAATTGTAAAAGATGTAGGAAAATTAAAAATAAATTGGGAGCAATAATATCCATTTTATGTTGTGATTTCTTTAGCACCAGAGTTGTACTGTAACACTGAAATAATTCAGTCACTAGTGCGTGCTGACAGAGTGAGCCCTAGGCACACATTTATCATTTCAGTATAACTCCACTGGAGCCAGTGAAGTAACGTTTGGGTTTTCATATATGTAAATGAGATCCAGTTTGGGTCCTCTGTGCCTAAATAGCAGTATATCACCATACAGAGAGGAATTAAAAATGTGCATAGATAAGAGAAATCTGCCCTCGTGAAAATCTGCTTAGTCTACTGAGAGACAAAGATAGGAGCATAGTGAAAAACAGTGGATAAATCAAATGTAGTCGTGTTTTCGAAAATCAGCGATCTGATATAAGACATAAAGGATAAGGTTTGTAGAAACCTGGCAAGATAGGTGGGCACATTGCTACTCTTTATCCTTTCCTGCCCTTACACTGATTCAAATGCATCTCTCCTCACAGTATTTTGTTCATTCTCAAAACTGGCTTTCCAATACCTATTAACTCCTAACTATTGGCCTCCATTGGAGCTCACAGTCCATAGGTGATAATATACTCCCATGAAAAAAAAAAGGGGGGGGGAAGGATTAGAGACTAGATGAGACTCCTTTAGGCAGTAGATTGGACCTGTCTTAAGTCAATCCAAGCCCAGTTCTTTGTGAAGTAATCCAGTAGATATTGTGCCATACCCATCCACCCACCATATGGTGTGCAGCTTTGGTTCCCTCATCCAGCATCCCACTACAAACTTTCCATCACAGAAGGCTGAGAAGATCCCGCAGGAGCAGAGCTACTTCTTATAGCTTATTGTCTCTAATTCTTGTTCTTTTTTACTTGGATTCTCCAGTTGGACCAACCATTAATTCAGTTTGACCAACAAGAAGTCTGTATTGGTCAAAAAGACCCACCACCTGCACCTGGGTTTAAGTCTTGGGAAATCACAATACCTGTCATTGGATAACCATCTTTGGCAGTGCTGACCTCAAGAAATGAAATCCAAATTCAGGGGCACTTATCAAACTGATGTCCACCCAACCACTGAAGTCAATGGAAATATTCCTACTGACACCCACACCTTTAGGCTTCTGTTAGGTTGTATTTGGTTTGAATATATATGCCATCTGCCACAAGTGCACAGTGTGCTTCCATGCACATAGAATTAGGAGATAAAGCTTTGCCAGTTGGAGATAAAGCTCTTCCAAACTTTGCCACATTAAGACCTCAGGAGAGACTTGTATGCTTGAAAGCGTGTCTTTTTTTTTTTCTCCCACCTGTATCAGCTGAATTAGTGGCAAATACTACCTCCCCCTAAAAACCTACCTCTTTATATATCATGATTGTAACCGTGCTATTAAAGAAATGCTCTTCGGTGCCATTTTCTGCTTAAACAACAACAACAAACTAATCCCTCCCTCTGCAAAAGAACAAAGTTTGCTTTCTTAATAAAGAGGGTGATACTTGATTTTCAGTGAGAACTTTGTTCTTTATTCCACCTTGTGACTTTGAAAATGTGTATTAGATAAACAAAAAGGTTTATAGGAAAGCTTTATGTACTAAACATCTGGAAGTGCTTTTTAGTCTCTCAAACTAAGCTTTACATCAATCAAGAAAATTATACATTCTTATCAACTGTACAAGAAACTGCTAACAAAACATTCGGTAATTCTGTATACTTTTTAAGACACATTTGCATTATAACTCTGCTCAGGATGTAATGATCAAATAGAATGAGTTAGCTGGAATCTCTGTAAATAGTTAAAGAGAGAAACTACAATAAAAAAACATGTGATAGCAAAATGGGATAAGAGGTAAATAGTAAGTAGCCTGTCCTGAATTTTGAAAGAAAGAAACTAAATGTAAGAAAATAGTGAGTTTTCCTTTAAAAAAAAATTAAGTACAATGTCCAGAGAAAGAGAAAATTTTGATTAAATTAATCTGTTTGAAACCAATTCTTTATATGAAAGAATATTTCATTGACAATTTAGGGATCAAGACCAAATCAAAACCAATTTACTTTTACTTTTTTTCCCTTGATGAGGAACTAAATTGCCATGTTGAAGTCAGTATTATATTTGAGCTAAAAGTGACAGAGAAATTTATCGTTTTGGCTCCATAATGCAATTTTTCCTCTGTCATTCTGTCATATATTTGTGACCCTTTTCATGCTCTTATTAAGCAGTATCATTGCTGTTGGTTGTAAGAACACAAAACAGAAGTCAGATAATGTTAGTTAGCCATATCTTGGCCGGCTGGTTTCTGTAGTTTTTTTTTGCTTTTGCAACAAGATTGCTTCAGCCATAACTGTTGCTGAGAGTGCCATTGCTTCAACCCTTTGGAACCAAACCTGGGGCTACCACTGAAATATTTCTTAGATTCTCCCTATTACTGGAGAGTCATGAAAAATAGATCTATGTCCCCTATTCCTTTTTACTATTTGTACTGTTTCTGTTATCTGTATTCATTGTGAGGCTTCTTCATTTCTTATTTATTTAGTCAGACTTTAAATAGTCTTCCCAGACACCTGTACTGATAGCTATGCCATTTGCACAGGATGAGTGTATTATTTTTTCTAGGACTCCGCACCGTATTTGAGGACTCTTCCACTTGATTTCAGTGTTTTATAATCATACAAGACTTCTGCACAGTAATATGTATAAGAAGGAATTAATTTATTGTTCTGAACTTACATAAAGAATGCATTTATTTGCTTTTTGAATAAGGTTTGCAAATTTGTAAACGCTTCAGCTTCTCAATAGAGAAAATTATGTATAGATAGCTTATCTGTGGCATTGCCTATCTCTATTAATTGTACAGCCTGTTTGTTTGGCATCAGGGTAAGACAGCCATTTTCATCACATACTTTCAACTGATTTATTTATGAGATGGATTTTTGACTACAAGACCTTACATCTCTACTCAGTTCATTTATATTTGAAGACCTATTTCCACAGTGATGATCACGTAGCAGAATCCATTCCAATGGATTTCAGTGAAGGTGAAGGAGAAGATACAATTTTTGTCACCAAGGTTCATCACCTCCTAGCTGCATCCAATTCACAGCATGCTTATGCTTAATGTTTTGAATTGCCACATGAAAGACTTCCAGGGTTGGTACTACCTGCTATGACAATCCATTATCAAATCAAACCACATCCAATTCAGGACAATAGGCATCATCTTACATTGTTGTATGATGTTATTCAAGAGAAAGCTCTTGTATATACCAGATCAATTAGAGCAAATATTACTGTGTTTCCTGAGCCTGCAATAAATGGCAACTCTGAAGCTACTGCTTTGTAGTAATGTAATTGACGTCAGTGTAGTTCGCTAGAGTGAAGACTTTCCAAGTGAACAGGAGAAGATTCTATGTTCCTGCTTTCGTATCAAACCTTGGTGACATATACTAATATTGTGTTGTCCTTTTCATTTCCTTATATTGGTTCTATAGTAATTTGAATTGTATTTGATAAATTATCTTTCTTCTGTCTTTCAGAGGCTACTTTAAGCTCATGCATATTAGAATTCTTCAAGATAGATATCAAGTTTTGCCATCCCTTACTAGCAAATTGAAGCATTTTCTCACAGTGTTTTTGAGACGTTCTGCCTTTCTGTTCTTTTGTTTCTCTAAAATAAGTTTTTATTTTTTTCCTATTTTTTTTCTCCCCAGTCATTACTCCTTATTTCAATTTCCTTATTGTGGCTTAAAATCTCCAGCAAGTCTTTAAACAGCTTGATAAATGTTCTCATGTCTCCCTTCAGTGCTGCTGTTTCTGCTTTCAGTGCCCATCTATAAGCACAGTGCCTTTTATCCTGTTTTGGCTGATCTTTTTACTGCTTTATCTTTATCCCTATATTCCTTTTGTCTTTGTTTACTTTTCTGGCCTTAATGTATTGAGTAGATTTAACTTATCCTGCCTTTTTTCTGTAATAGCATCCCATGTGGCATTACTAATCCAGTCTTCTTTCCCAGTTTTAATAAAGAACAATCTCTGCTGAATTAATGTAAAATTTACAAATGGTTTCCCATACTTTTTGTATAATGTCAAACAAAGTTTCTGCCACATCTGAAAGCTTTCTTGAATGTGTCAATTGAAAATCATTCCTTATGTATTCATTCTTCATTAGAGCTATTAATTTTTCTTGCAATCTTCATTTTCCTGATTTTTTTTTCATTTTAATGTTTTTTATGTATAATTGATGTTCATATGCCCTTAGTGTCTGAATTTCATCATACATAGAAAAAAAATACCTGATTTCTAGTAATGCTATCAGAAGAGATCCAGCATATTTCATGTATTTCATTGTGGGAGAATAGCATCCCTCTGCCAGAAAGGACAATTCAATCAGGAAGACACTTTTCACTATTGTCAAGTGGGTCTTGACTGTGTGTACATTGTATCTGTCAAGTCAACACATCATTGATGTCACCCTGGACTTTAGTAGTAAGGACCAGTAAAAGCCCTATAAAGAATATTACTCTTTTCTTTATGACACTCATTTGTTCCAGCCTGGCTTTAGATGGTAGTCATTTTCACACTTGCACTTAAATTATTGTCAAAAAATTCTAGTATTCACTCTGTGTTATATTTCACTTCTTGGATAACTTGAGACTACTTCAAGCCTATATTACAAGTGATATAGTCGAGAAAGGAGCCCAAAGTTGGGGATAATTTTGGAGTAGCAACTTGTAGTGGGCCTTACCTCCCTGCTACAGCAGTATCTCTTGGTACATTTTATGCAATCCACTGGAGAATCACCTGCAGGTCAAAGATACTCGTTTGACATTTTACTGTCTATTTTGGATTTGGTCTTAAGCATGTAACTCAAATTATGCACGTCTTTCTGTGTTTTGATGAATGGAGCCTTATATTTAGAGATGGCAAATCAGTAAATATCAGTAAACAAGTCATTTAAAGTGAAAATGTCTCGTTGGAGGCATGTAACAAAGCAGAAAAGATGTCATAAAATTAATTCTCAATTCATGTTACACATTCTTACTCATGTTTGGAAGTAAGGATGAAGCAAGGAAAAGAAGGAGAGAGAGAGCAAGCAAGAGAGAAAGGAAAGGAGGGAGGGAAGAAGCTGTTACTTTCATCTCCACAGAGCATCCAAAAAGTATGGACTCAAGTGCTGTGGTTTTTCTGATCTTATCCATTTACTTTGAACATCTGCAGTGTGCAGTAAATTATACTTTACATTTGTAGCTAGGTTAATGGCAATCATTAAGAATATCAGGCAAAACATGTCAAAAATTGCAGTGTACCTTTAGGAACAAATTATCTACTAAATGTGGTGAACACAGGCTTTTCCAAATAAGAATAGTTTAACTCTCAAGAGATGCACAGCAGGAGTAGCAGCAAGTACTGTAGCCTGCTATTATCTGTCATGCAAAGGAACTGTTGATTTCAAGTTCACAGAAAGTTCAAATCAAAAAGAGATAACTCAATGAAATCATTGATTAGGAGTATGAAGACCGTAGTGAATCAAAAATCTATGGTATCTGTTACCAGTCCTTGGTTATTTAAGTTACTGCAGCTCTTGGAAATCGGAGCCACCTTAGCACTAGACTTAACATTCTCTTATTTGTATTCTACTTGCTTGTCATAGTTTTATAAGATTCAGCTAACTCTGGCAATCTTTTAGTCTTGAAAATGAAAACACAGAAGACACAAAATAACTCTAGGTCATACAAAGAAAAAAACATAGTGAAGAAGTTTTATTAATATCATGTGCAGAAACAAAAAAAAGGAACTCAAACTCTTGATTCAACATCAGTGCTTAAGAGTCATGAATGTCTGATTCAGACCTCAGCACAGAAAAGGTCCCTACCTCGATGTGAGCATTTATGTAAATACAATGTACCACCATAAACGTTCAATACCAATGCACCTGCACTGTTATTATAAACAGACTAATATCTGTAACATCTATCAACTGTTCCTCTTGAACAGATTCACAGAGAATTCCTTTTCAAACACATTTTGGTGTCCATTGCAGAGAGATATAAGACATGTCTGTCGCTTAATGTTGCCCTTCTTAAGTTAGTTTCCCTGTAGGAGTACTCATAAGCTCCCAGGGAAATACAGAGCCATAAGTAATGAAGCAATGTACTGGGGTCAAGTGAAAAGATTTTGAGTGTAGGTGTGGATCAGACAGCTACACATTTTTATCACATCTATTTAAGATCCATTATTATTTAAAAGTTAAAGTATTTGAGTAAATACTTTGCATAATAAGGTAGGCAAATATGCTTAACAGTGCTGGGAGTATCCTGCAAGGAAATACCAATGCATCATAGCTCTTTCTCTCTTGATCTTTGATCATGAACATCCCCAACCAGGTGTTCTGGTTCATGCTATTTATACTCGAGCAATTTCAGCAGGTGCAAATCTTGGATCCTATCCACCTCAATTAGAGCTAGGTTACAAGGAAGGATTTTACAAGTAAGGCCTTTCTGAAACACCTGTGAAAACACATTTAATCATTTATAAAGCATTTGTTGCTTACTGTTACAAATTTAGTTATTTGCCTGTATTATCTTTCTCTGTCAAGAAAGCTATTGACAGGTTAGCAATCTTGTTCCTTCTGGTACTTTGATCACTTCGTATTAATGACTTTGGCTGGGCAAAGGCATTGGCTTTTAAAAATGAAGTGAGATGCATAACAGCTATCTTATCAGTGTTAATTTTCAGTATTCCATTAGAATGTGTGTTAAAAGGATAGGTAAAAGGTTCAGAGCTTCCCCTACCAGTGAATGTCCACTAATGTGGCATCAAAGAAACGTGTAGTGAAGGACTGGTTGGGACAGACAAGGTTCCCTCCTTAACAGTAACAGTAAATTGTCCTTCAGGTGGCCTCAGCATTAGCCAGCCAAGCTTAATGAGTAAAAATGCTAAGCAACAAATTTAAGCATATAGAAACATAGAATGGTTTGTGTTGGAAAGGACCTTAAAGATCACCAATCCCGCTGCCATGGGCAAGGGGACATTCCACTACACCAGGTTGCCCAATGTCCCATCCAACCTGGCCTAACAAAGGGCTGAGTTGCTAAAAGAGTAAAGGGGGTAGCTTTTCGTGTGGAGTCATCCAGGATTACTCTGTAGATCCATAATAAAGACAGCTTTGTTTAACTCATTTAAAATTTTAAATGTTCCAGTGGCTACTTGTAGTGGGTTTACGTGGCAAGGTTTTGGTAGCAGGGGGCCATAGGGTTGGGTTCTGTGAGAAGAATCTAGAAGCTGCCCCATGTTAGGTAAGGGCCCCACTGCTGACCAGAGCTAAGCCAATAAGCGATGTTGTTTTGTACCTCTGTGAGAGCATATTTAAGACAGGGAAAAAAAAAAAAAACGCTGCGCCACACAGCAGCTGGGAGTGAGAGGAGTGAGGAACAGCCTTGCAGGTGCCAAGGTCAGTGAAGAAGGAGGGGGAGAGGTGCTCCAGGCGCCGGAGCAGAAGTCCCCTGCGGCCTGTGGTGAGGACCATGGTGAAGCAGGCAGTCCCCCTGCAGCCCATGGAGTACCATGGAGGAGTAGGGTTCCATGCTGCAGCCTGTGGAGGAGACCACGGTGGAGCAGGTGGACCTGCACCGACAGAGACTGCAGCCTGTGGAAGACCCCTGCTGGAGCAGATTCCGGGCCAGACCTGTAGCCCGTGGAGAGGAGACCACGCAGCAGCAGGTGACCTGGCAGGAGCTGCTGCCCGTGGGGGATCCAGGTTGGAGCAGTTCGCTCCTGAGGGATGGACCCCGTGGTACGGACCCTTATCTGGAGCAGTTCTTGAAGAGCTGCTGCCTGTGGGCAGCCCACGCTGGATCAGTTCAGCAACGACTGCATCCCGTGGGAGGGTCCCCACAGCACAAGGGACGAGAGTGACCGAGAAGGAGCGGCGGCGAAGAAGCGCTACAGACTGACCATAACCCCTGTTCCCCTGCACCGCTCTGGGGGAGGAGGTGGAAGAGAGTGGATGGGGGGTAAGGTGCTTTTGGTTTCTTTCCTTTGTTTCTCACTTCTCTAGTTTGTTAGTAATTAGCAATAAATCTTACTATCTCCCTATGCTGAGTCTGTTTTGCCCGTCACGATAATTACTGTGCGATCTCCCTGTCCTTATCGCAACCCTTGAGCCCTTTTCATAGTATTTTCTCCCCGTTCTTCTTTGAGGAGGGGGAGTGAGAGAGCAGTTGTGGTGGAGCTCGGCCGCCCACCTGAGTAAAACCACCACACTACTTTCTTTCAAAAAGTTTACACATATGCTGTTGTAGGATGTTACTGTCAGCATCTCTTAGGAAGGTGTTTGCAGCAAATTCAGCAGTCTGACAGAGCAGCCTCCAGGTAAACGGTCACTCACAACAGCTAATAGTTTGGCTTTCATTTCAATCAAATGATTTTGGGGTAGTAGGTCTGAGCAGTCTGCCTTCCCTCCTGCAGAGAATTCTCTGCTGCTCACTCCAGAGATGTCCTCAATAACAGGACCACACTGATGCACTGTGCTAAATTCATAGCTTATGCAGCTCCACACAGAAAACAAGCCTGTAATTAAATTGTTCAAAATTTGAAGATCAGTGTGTTTTGCCATCCCTTCAGACCTAATTACTTGCCAAAACACACTGTTCACAGGGTGGGAATTAATATTAATTAGGAATCGTCTTGAACTGCAGATTACAGCCATTATAGGCAGAGGAAATGATTATGAAATTTATGCAACTCACATCTTAAAAAAAAATATAATTACAACAACAAAGCCCTGTTTCTCAGTATACATAAAGAGGCTAGATAAAGACATTTGTTCCAGGTTAATGTCAGGCTGAATTGACTACATTCCATAGGATTCATCCTGGTTTATACCACAGCAAGTGACAGGAAAGGGAAGCCCTTTGTGTGCTTCCATGTAGTAATGGACTGGCTGGTAATGTTGCTGATGGTGATTTTCATCAGCCAGAGTTTTTCTAAAAACAGCCTGGGCCATTCTGCTGTGCCGTCAGATGTCCCATTTGCTATCACCCATCTCCTCCTTCTCAAGGCATGTGTAGACATTCCACATGTCCCTCCCAAGATAGAAGGCAGAGCTGGGCCATGGCACACTGCTTTTTATCAGTTGAAGAGCATGTTTAGGACAGTTTCATGGTCCCTAAGCAAAAGCAGAGTCCCTAGTATACTGCTGCTTGCTGGGGAGCCCTGCCTGGGGGTTGGTGGCCAGAAGGTAGTGCCTCATTTTCTTTTTTGGAGGCTGCAAGTCCAAGCTTTTGCTCCATACGCAGAAAACATTCCTGAACATGTGCCATTCCTCCTTAGTGTAATGCTAGAGGTCAGTAATCTAGGCTGTATTCAGAGGACCTAAATACTTCCTAAATTACTGTTGGCTAAATAAGAAGGAGGCCTCCAGACACACCTGGTCATGAGGAAACACCAGGCTCAGGAAATGGAATTGAATTTTGGTAGAATGTAAGACACAAGGAGAACACTGAAAAGTGGAAGACAGAAGTGTTTATGTCAGTTGGCTGTACTTCATTTTATAACTCCCAGAAGAGAACAGGATGATGGGGTGTGCAATGACTTGTCCAGTATCAGAGGCTCTCCCATAACGATTGCTGCCATCAACAGAAGATATTTTTAATTCAGGCTTTCCAATAACAGTATCAGTGACTGCCAAGAATATTTAATGACCCATATGTATATGAAAAAGAAGTGGCCTCTTTTGTGGTTTCTTGATTAAAAAGGACGTGTAAACCATCAGCAACTGACAAAATATATACTGAGTTGTTATCTTCTTTTTTACCTTTGAGACTTAAAGGAACAGAATTTCAAGAGCAAACTAAAAGGTCAGATTGGGTGATTGGGAGTATGGAAAAACTTTTGAAGGACAGTATTGATAGTATTGCACTCCTAATTTATTTTGGAAGCAAACAGAGTAGAAATATCAAAAATATACTGAAATGGAATATGAAAAGCATCAGTTGCTGCACTTGAGGTGCTCGACTCTTGGAAAAGAAGCAATGTTTGTTTCCAAATGCTAATGATCCATGTCTGTATATTTATGAATTGATTACTACTGAAATGAACAACACTTAATACATATTTTACATTTGCTGTTAAAAGGAAGAGTCACATTTTGTTGTCGTATCTCCTTTTATTTCTAATATAACTTTCTTATTGCAGGTAGTGCTGCTTTAATTTTGGCATGCTGTCTTAAAGTAGTGTATCTCAAGTGCTTCTAATTGGTGACCAATATGCAAAGATCTATATCCAATGTTAATAGGAATAAGACAAAATCTTTCTGCAATAGCCTTGATAAGCCAGTTAAGCATATAGGTGTGCATGTTTCAAGAAATTGCCAGTGAATTTTAGTTAAATGTGTCCCCCTGTCTTATTTTGAAAGTAAAAAGGAGCACTGAATGAACAAAACAATGAAAAAAATAAGCAGGCTGTTCTTTACCTGCTGATTCCAATGCCTTGAAGAAAATAGAATGATATTCAAATATCTTTGGTATTTGATCCTGATAAAAGTTGAAGCAAACATTTGTTTTGTGAGTTTGCAGTACTCCTAGATTTGAAAATTCTGTGATGTTTGTAGGATTCATCAAATAGTAAAATCTTAAGATTCAGGAGAATTAATATTGACCAGTGAAGAGAGTAATGTATTTCTAACTTGAATGAATTTAATCAATGCTGTAGAGGAATCCTATAATCATCAACCTCCTTTACATGGAGCTCTGAGTTATCTCAAAATAAAGCACCTCAAAACTGACGAGATACAAATAAGCTATTCCAGGAACTTCGGTGTTTCTTGGGGTAAAAAATGAATCCTTCTAATGGATATTCTGCATTCATTTAAAAAATGAATGTGAAACTATGTGAATTTATTGGGAATTAATTTTAAAACACTTTGACGATAGAAAACAGCAAATCTTTTGAGCCATCTTCATTCAAAATTTCGATTCCTGCAGTGTTTAATTACTGGCACTTTAATGTCCCCTGCAAACTGCAGTGCACCCCTTTATGGCTGCAATTACTGGAAAAGATATTTTAAAAATGGAGTCATTAGAAGAAAGGTTTCTTTAAAATAATGTAGACTGTTTACTTCTTCAAGAAAAATAGATCCAGTTACAATCATGTAATGTAGAACAATTAATAATGAGACATTTTCCCACTGTGAACATACATATTTAATCTGGTCCTTACCATTGAAGCATCTTACTCAAAGAATAGTATTTTTATTAATCTATATCGTATACAATATTTTGGATCTCAGCTGAATTTGATAAAAACAAACAAGCAAACAAAAACACAATTACCTTTCTAATGGTAAGTAATTTTCTAGAAGTGAGGTAAACATTTGAATGTTGATTTCCTATGACATTTTGAGATTTCTCGATTGTTGGTTTCATTCTCAAATGGGACAAGACAAAAAGGCCTGGTTCAGTTGTCTAAACCTAGATGTCCAGTATCAATGCCATAGCACGTCCTGCTTAACCTCCAGATACTGCTTCAACACTACCTTTAGTCTTATGTTGACAAAATTTAGGCAAATGAATCAAGCTTCAAGTGCAGATTTTATGCATCTCCATTACAATATTCAAATGTATTTGTTTTAGTCACATGGAGATGTTTTATTTTAATGATTTTCCTCAGAAAATGCTATGGAAATCAATATTTTCCTGCAAAACACTCTGATATTGTTGATTTTCTATAAGAAATACTTTAACTCTCTGCCTATCTATGAATGATGGTGGAATAGCACAATGAGTTGCAAACGATGATTATTCTATTAGTTTATTTCTAGCTTGTTCTTCAAGATTTTGAGTTATCTGGTTGATATTGCATCAGAGGCTTCTTATTATTTATTTCTTTATTTATTTAGTATTTTCCTTATGTAGATACTTTTATATCAGACTCTTAACCATTGTGTTTCCTGTCACTTGAAGAATAAAATGCTATTTTGTGTTCTCTGCCTCAAAGATGTCTATGTTTTTGTATGCAATGACCTTTAATGGAAGAAGTGACATCCAGAATTATTCTTCCTCTATGGCCGCCCCAGATATGACTTCCTTAATTGTCTTTAGTCAAGCTACTTTTTCCTCTCAAACAGAAAACTTTTGGAGGAGTTGAAAATCCCCTTCCTTCCCTTTGCTTCTATTTTGTCAGGTAGTGGTCTGTCCAGGGGGGGAGGAGAGGTGGACTGGAACCTTCCCCAGACAGATGAGGAAATAGGTTTTAACAGCAATGAATCTCCAACCTCCTTTCCTTCTGAAGAGGAAAAATGAAAAAAAAAAAAAAAGTTAAAAAAAAACACAAGTCTGTGATAAATTGTATGTCAATGTGTGAAAGCACATGCATTCAGGAAGAAGGTGGATTGGTATCATCAGAGAAGAACATATAGAAATAAAATGCATCAGTTTCTTAATTCTAACAGAAGCTGAAAACAGAAGAGCAAGGGGTTTTCTTCTTTATTTAGTTTACCAAAATCTATCCAAAAAGGCTTTAGAAGTTATAGAACATTTTAAACATTTTACAAGCTGGTAGTTAAAATGAGACCACACATGTTCATTATCTTAGAAATTATAGCTATTTCAGCAGGCATTCCACTACACAATAGTATGATTTTGACTGTGCACCTGAAATGGAGGGAAATTCATTAAATCAAGATCTTAAATGTGGTTAATTTTTAGTATTTTTTTTAAATAGTTATCCTCCAGTAATGCACACTTAAGCCAACCTTTTAATCTACAGAAGCCATCAAAAATTGTTTTGACTTCCTCAGTACATTATCCTCTTAAAGCTGTATATAAAAACTGTTTTTTCCGTACACCGAATAAATTGAAAGACCTGTGTTTGCACTAAATCTGTTGACCAGCAACTCAGAGTGGAAACTGTTGACATACGTGTTCTGTTTGCCACTTCCCTGAACTACTCTCATCCAGACTCTCCCCTGAAAGTACTTCCATTTAATCATGTGGAAAGCATAAAGATGAATAAATATATCAGGTGAATTGTATTTAATATTTTAATGTGTCTCAGTTGATTTTCATTCCAGCATTTCTCTGAATAGTGACTAAAATTATTTAGCGAGAAGTGAGATGTATTGAACTAAATTATTTATCCTCATATTTTATTTTTCTGCATGAAAAAGGGCTAGAGCTTTTATTCTTCCTCAGTCTACAAAGATTTATTAAGTAATTTTTTTAAGATATGAAAAATCTTCACCTGCTTCCTCAAGGAAGGTATTGAGAGGCAGTGAACTTGTTCATTTTGTCCTTCTCAGTGGTCAGGCCTTCAGTTAAAGAGAATAATTCTAGCAAAGAGTTCCAGTAAAATAAAAGATTGTTAGGTTTGATTGATAGGAGTACCAAAACAATTGCTGAAAACAAAATATATTCAATCTGGCTTGATGATGAAGTGAATAACCAATCCCTCCCACATTAATGAACTGTTTTTATTCTTCTTGCAGCCTTTCACCCTCCCTCTGAACCACTGCACATTTTTACCCCAGTGATTTATCACCAGTTGTTGCTGCAGCTCCCATCAGGGATGAACCTCACCCATGCAGAGGCCAACTCCACTGCTGAATAATGCCTGTCGTTGCAGCCATGGTGTAAGTGTAGAATACATTTGTATCATGGAACATATGCAACCATGTCCATCTCTCTCCCCACAGGGATGTGGGGCTGACCTCTGCTCCTGGAGGACCTGACTAGCATTTCCCTGAGAGGAAAATTAATGTATTGCTTGACAAAAGCCTTCAGTGGGCTTCCATTGGTCTGTGTTGCCATAGCTACTATTAAAGTCAACAATAAACTTTTCCATTTCAGTACTTTTAGAACAGGTCTTTGCAATCACGACATACCCTAGAAACCTTACCTTTCTTTTACTCTAAAACATTTTCAGGTGAACTAGAAAGAACTGAATATGAACTGACTCCGGTACATCCCTTAATTTTAGGAAAAGAGAATCCATGAAAGGGATGTGCTGTCCCAGGTGATAACCAGAGATATGTAACTCAAGCCATCATTCCTGACAACTACAATTCTCCACTCTATTCATCAGACACAGACTTTTACATATATGTAGAGGGAATATGAATTGTCAGGGCAGAGATGAACAGTTCAGGGGCTGAGAAAAATGTCACTTTCCACATCTGAGAAAAACTTATGTAAGGTGTTATAAATGATAAAGAATGTCATCACATGATGTTGCTAGTCTCATGAAAAAAGCAGCTAGAAATGTAAACAGGTTATTTGCTAGCTTGTAGTCAATAGTACCTAATAATTTTTCAACTAATGAAGGGAATCTTGATATGTTACAGAAAGATGCCTTAGCTACTTTGACATGGGGAAAAAAAAAAAAAAAGATTTAATGAAAACAGACCAGATGATCAAACAGACCAAATGCAGTGAAAGAGCCTGCTATGAGAGGGCATCGCTGTCCATGACTTGCATACTGACATGGTGCTGGCACTGGAGCACTGCTGAAGAGGACAGGAAATGAGAATAGGCAGTGAGATTTTGTAAGAATTTATTGCAATCACATTGTGTTTGATTGGGATGTCAAAGTAGTTCTTTCTTTCTTTAGTTATAAAGGATTCTAAAATAACATTATTTATAAAACAGTTTATTTATCAATGGATTAGAAAAGAGAACTCAAAGTGGCAATGAAATAACTACATAAAAGCCCAACAATGATAAATACCCTCCTTTTCTTGTGATATGGAAGTTGATTGGGGAAGATCAATAGTTGTTTTGCCAGCGTTAAAGACCTTCCAGTCATTTGATGAGCATGAGAGATTTACTTGGTAATTACCGCTTTTCTCTGATATCATCTGGAACTCATAAAACTATGGGATTCAGCTTTTACACAGACATTTTCATTCCCTTTCAATCTTCCTCTTTTCAATTCTTTTTCTTATTTGTTTACTAAAATGATTTAGTTAAGATGTCAATTAGTAGTCAGATGGAAGGTTTTCCGGATGGTGCATTTTTCAGTTCATTCAATTTGGCCATTTAAAATGTTATTTCATTTCAGCTTTAGAACTTAGATCTGTTAAAATTAAGATTAGCATTTTCTGCAACATCACAAAATGTCTTTTTTTCTCTTAATCATTTTACCAGTCAGGCTCAGGAAGTTCTTACCAAATGTTAATCTCTGGTTTAGCATTTGGCTTTGATAAATGAGTTCAGATGCAACAACAACAAAAAAGCAAGAAAACTAACCTTTCTGCAAGATCCAAGGAATCTGTGGTATGTTGTTGTATGTCCAGCACAGGCAGCCCACAAGGCAGCCAAGAATTATAATGAGCTATGTAAACAGCAGGAAAGATCTTCCAAAAAGTTAAAATAACTTTTTCAGGTTACTGTATTCCCTTCAAATCTATCACACAAAGGACAGAACACTGAAAGTGGGAAAAGATGATGAAAAGGCAAAATGAATATTTGGGTTTTCAGAAGTGAACTAGAGGTAGTCTGATGGATTGGGAGACTAGAAGAAAAAGTCATAGTGAAAGAAGTCGAGGGAAGGAGAAATGGATGATGAAGGGAAAACAATGGTCTGAAGTGAAGGAAATACATCTGAGAATGTACATCTACAGCTCCCTCTATCACAAAGAGACCTATACACATAAACACCAATACACTGCAAACCATATACCCAACACTTTGGGAAGTTAAAACCGAATAACTTCACCTTAAAAGTGACAGGAGAAAATAAAAAAATAAAATAATAAAGTAAAAAAATAAATCATCAGCAGCCATTGTACAGTCACTGCTAGAGCAGAATCCTGCTGGTCTTCTCTTTTGCTGTGTGCATTCCTCGGGGTTCGCTCTGAGGGCAAACACTTTAATTCTGCTCTAAATAGATGTGCTGAAAAATGCTGAAATGTGAGCAGGAGATGAGCAGAGCATACAGCTGCATTGCTCGAACCACATGGCTTGGGCTACCGCAGCATCCTCACTCCCCCAAAAAGGTAAATGAAGCGGAAGATCCTTTATTTTACAGAAACAGATGTCCACGAACAAAGTCCTGTTCAAATATCTATTGCTTAGTTTGCAGCGATCTTAACTGAAGTCTTATAAAAAGTTCTCAAAAATTAATGGAATTCTTTTCTTTCACTGAATTTCTGATTCTGTTCTAAGTACTGTTGCTCCTGACCCATTCACTGTCTCAAGTGAGTAATGTGTTTTTATAGGTGTGGCTTGGTGTGCTTGGACTTTTCTGAAAGTGTGCATAATATTTTCGTCCTCTGACACTTCTGTATGTGTGCCTCCTATGGACTTTACCTTCTCTAATAAACATGCAATACTGTTTTGTGTCACTAGTGTAGAATTTGTCATTGGTCAGAATAATGTCTGTACAAAGTAAATGAGAATAATATACTACTTTAACAACAACACTGGTAAAGGTGCACAGATATATTCTAAAATAGCAAAAAGTTTAGCTACCCAATTAAAACATAAGATAGAGGCACCTCTCGTATTTTATTTAAAATCCAAATATTTCTTAATGGGATCTAATAATCTTATCTTGTCTGTTGAGTATGGCTTTTGAAGTATGCAGTTCCCAAATAAAAACAAATCCATGAAAGTTTCTGTGACTATGACAAATGATGCATTAACCATACTCATGTAGTATTAGTCTGGTCATTTAGCAAAAGCACTATGGCATTTATGTTTAGTGGTCAAGAACAAGGCCCGTGGAAACAGGTTTGCTCAGACATTATTAAGTGTGCTGTGAATGAAAAGAATGCATTGGGATGGTTCTTTTCTCTTGTTTAAGAATGGAATCCATCATTTTCCTGTTTAGTCTCTGAGCTCATAAATGTAATTTTAAAAGTTACAATAAGATGCATTTTTGAAGTCCTTTAATATAAGCCTATCAGATAAAATAGAGCTTTCTCATCATCATGTTTGCACAGGGAAAAAAAAAAAAGGGGGGGGGGGGGGGTGCAGCGAGAATTAGCATGTGAAACTGCAAACCTCCAGCACAGACTGTTAGATCTAGGCAGCAGGTGAGGATTTATCAGTCACATCTACATGGTCTGAGGCAGACAGCCATGTACTAATTCTGCAGAGTTTCTTGAGGTTGTCTCCTGTTCAAAGCCATTTAGATAAACTTCTGATTGACTCAGCCAATAAGTCTCAGCAGACTGGTGCAGGTTCATGCCTTCTAGCTCAGAGCTCATACATCAACACCGCATGGGATTCAACATGTGGTTCAATATAGAATACAGACTGCTAGAGGCACCTTAGCAAAAGGGTCATTACTGATAATCTCAAAATTCCTTATATCTTCACCAGATGGCTTACCCCCCAGTAAATCCTACTGCTGTTTATGGACAAAATTATGAGATTGATTCTCTTTAGCAGCTCATATTGTAAATGATTGTAAACATTGATGTAAATGTTTTTGTAGGTCTTTTCACCTGAACAGGGTGTCAGGAAGCACATTTTATCCAATAAATTCTAGGCCAAATTGATTTGTGCTACAAGAAAATGTGAGCCAAGATCTGTAAATATCTAACACTGGATTTTTTACTATATACTTTTTTTTTTCACAAGGCATTTGGAGTTTGAGTTGAGTGAGTTTTTCTTGGCTTCATAAGGTCCTGGATTGGGTTGGCAACATTGAAGCTGCTCTTGAATTTCAGTCTGTTAATGTAATTTAAATCAAAGCCATAGATACCAATTAATCTTGGTTAACAAAAAAAAAATCATCCATCAATTCCCCCATCTTATCTTCCATATTTGATGGAAACATAAAGTTTGGTTTTCTTTCTGTAAACTAAAATATGAACTCTTATTGATGTTGAGTGGATAAAAATTTTCAATAAGAACCATATGGATGCAGCAGAACATCCTGAACGCTAGAATACGTCTGTATATAACTTCAATTTAAAAACAGTTCTTCCTCTAAGGATTTATATATGATTGAATATTTCTTTGCAACTTAGCATAAAGACTGTTTTGCATAAAGTTAGTCACATGTGTATTTGCAGGATCAAGGCCACAGAGAATAACCAAATCAGTGCATCACTTTTAATTATACCGTACTATATAAATGAGCCCTCACTAGTCATCATTAATTTTCAGTGAAGTAAAATATTATTTAAAGTAAAAACCTCAACTACCCTTGTTGCTCTGGAGTTGTTTTTCAATTAAGGAAATATTTGAACCATTAAAATGAATGGTATTTATGATATGGATATTATAAATGCACAGTATTATGTTCCAAAATACTTGCAGAAAATGGAAGCTTTCTTTCAAATCCAATGGTGTAACAAATGCTGTATTAGCAATTTACTTGATATTGACTATAAATTTCCTTCAAATGTAAAGTAGGTTTGTTTTCTTTTCTACAGTGGAAATTCAACTATGTATTTCTGTTGAAGATACTGTATGTGCTCTTCTGTAAAAATAAATCCATGCTCCAGTCCTCTGATAAAATTATTTCTCTCCTTACATCCACTCCCCTAAACACATATGCACATAATACAGCTGTGACAAATTGCAACACACACTCTTTCATACCCAGATCTCTTTCTAGCGTGAAGGAGAGGCATTATTTCACAGCTTCTTTAAGCTATGCTGCTGGATATCCTACAGTGTACACACATGCATTTCACATATATACTTTTCACTAAATGTATCTAGTACCCTGCACTTCTCTGTTGAACTGTTCTTTTCATTGAGGGCAAAAAATGCAAAATGGGCAGACCTGCAGAAAACCATCCCCAGTTCTTACATGAGAAGCCAAAGCAGTTTAAAGGAACCTTGTGGTATCCTTTACAATTTCACTCATGTTTCTTCATATTTTCTCATAGCTTTCTGAGAATCTGTCTTTATGAGCTGATCAAGCTGCTATCAGAATTAAAATATTTGATCACATCCCTCATAACAAAGACCTCAAAAGAACAGATTTGAGATCTACCTGGTTTAAGCCTTATAAAACCATAGACTGTTATAATTTGGAAGGAACTTATGCATATCATGTAGTTCAAACTCCTGCTCAGAGCAAAGCTATCTTCAAAGATGGATCGGGTTGCTCTGGGCCTTGTTCAACTAAGTTTTAAAAGTCTCCAAGGATGGAGAATCCACATGGCCATTAAGGTCTGCGAATAAAAATAACATAACTTTTTAGAGACAAATAATATCTTTTATAAGACCAACAGATAGAGGCCTCTTTTATAAGACCAGCTGAAATAAACAGGAAAACTCTGTAAGCCTCTTCAGAACTTTGTGGATAAATCAGCATTTAGAGTTGATCCAGCACTGATAATGACATCAAAGCCATCATTAGCAACAGCATCAACGTTAAAGCAGACTGTTGCCTTCAAATGAAAATTAACATTTCAAGGATCAAAGCATGATGCTGCAGGAAGCAATACTGTGCTTCATGCTTAGACCTTGAGGAGCTTGGCATGCCACCAAAAGGAGGTTCATGAAAGGCTTTGGAGACCAATGAAGGCTAGAGTTTCAGTATTGGACTATTTACAAGCAGATTCCATCCAAGGGCGGTAAGTCTTCATTACCACTCCTGGGCACTGTCTTCTGTTAGTGAAGACCATCATCTTAGTTGCCATCACATGGTGGGTTGTAATTCAAAAGAAACCAATTTGTAAAACTAATTGAACAATGGTCTACTCTGCATGAGCAACCTGTGCACATTCAAACAGGATCTACATTCTTTGCAATGCTCTCAATAGCCTTGATCATTCATATCCAAGTGGCTATCCCTTAATTTTACCATTTGAATACACTATTATGCAGCATCATTGCAATACTATAATGAGGCATGCTAGGAACACACAGAATTTTAACTGTAGTAAGTAGTACAGAGCCTGGCAGACTTTCTGAACATGTCTGAACTCCTATTGTCAGTCTTACTAAATTATTTCTCACAGGGAGTGCTAAAAAGCTAAATTGTAATCATAAATACCCCTCAAATGCTCTGATTTCTAAATCTCATGTTTTCTTTTCTGGACAGGGAATTTGCTGGTTTACAGAAGAACAATTAGGAAAAAATAGTCGCTCAAAAGTAAACCTGCTCCCAAAAACATATCAATATATGTCCAAGGCTGTTTAATTAAGAATGAAACAATTTGAAGGTGTTCTTTAATATAACATAAATGCTGGCAAAATGGTTTGGATAGGTAGTCAGACAAGACGGAGGCTCTCAGTCTGGTTTAAGTTTTTTAGCTGTTTTGCAAAGACAGTGGGATGGCTGATGTGCAATGCTGTGACTATTCAGTGTTGCAGAGGGTGTTGTATTGAGAGACCTCAAGCTAAAAGACCCATAGTCAGGCCAGAGTATCAGTATAATATTAAGATATTTGGGGGATGTAGTAATAACACTAGCTTTATCCCATGCTTTATTTTAACTTATTATCTGTCAGATTGTTTGCGTACAGGAGTCAGCTAAATCAGGGCCCCAAGCTGTGAATACACTGGGGCTTGCTTTCATTATATACTTCCGTACGCCCAGATAAGGGCTTAGTCTCAGCCATTGCCTTTAAAAGTTAGTTTAATCTGATTAAGTGTAGATGTCTGCAGACTTCCCAGCAGTCCTAGGCACTTCTTTCAGTTGGTGTGCAGAATCAGTTGCTCTTAGAATATGATTCATCTCATCCTAAAATAGGCACATATATTTGGTCCGATAAATTTCCCTCCATTGGCTAGAAGTTGGACTTTAGGATGACTCAGGCACAGATGTCTGTCACAGATGTCTTAAGTTAAGAGAACTGAATCCCTCAAGTGTTTATGTTTTTAAGTGTTTATGTTATTGTTTATGTTTTATATTAATGCAAATGATAGCTGATTTGGGTAGTGATTGAACAGTCTAAGTCAGGACTAGAAGTCAGTATTACTGTCCCAGTGTCAAAGTGTTATAAGATCAAATTGAGGCTGATAGTGTACAACCTGAGCTAAGACACTTAAGAAAGTATGAAAAGAAGAACCTAACTTCTATTAAAAATCAAGGTTAAAGCTGCTATCTGCAAAATAACATAAAATAATAATAATAAAAGACAAACTGATATATGCCTTTTAAAATATATTCTAAGCCATATCTCAGGTAGAAGAAAGATGACTTACTTTGATGCTGGTCTGATGGATGAAGCAATATTTCTCCAGTGGAGATCAAACAGAATGAATTGATTGCTCCACATTTAATAACTTTGATTCAAGCTATCAGTGTTAAAAATGCTCAATAACACTGTCTTCTGATGGGAAAAAAATAAATAAAAAAAATTAAATTCCTCAGCAGGAACTCTGAATAGAGACCTGAATCTGGAACTTCCAGGCAAATTCCCTGATCCCAAGGCTCTGGTTATTTTGTGACAAACCCTTCTCATTTGATCAGGAGAAGCTACAAAACATGTCATACTTCTTCCTCTGAGAAAACAATGAAAAGGTTTTGACACCTGAATATTTCTGTTAAAACAATGTATTTTTCCCAGCTAGCTCCAGTTTAAATCAATTTTACATTTTTTTTTTAATTAATTATTCATAGCCCAACCTCAAAGCCTGATGTCACTGTGAGCTGACTTTCTGTCACGGTGATCCTAGAATCACATCCTAGACAGATCTATTTAGGTCAAGGTATTACTGCAAAACAGAGGATGTCTTCCAGATAGGAACTTCTTTCAGTTCCTGCATGGAGATCCAAATTTCTAACCCATTTAAATGATACTGGTCTGGTTTCAGGCAGGGTCTGTATAGCACTTGTGAAAATAAGCACTGCTTTGATCACTTCTTTCTGTTCCCCTTCCAATTCCATTTACATGGCTTGATATTTGAATATTTTTTATTTATCTTCTCTACCTGGTTTCAGTCCCATGGGCAAACAATAGTTGGGGAATAATTATGAACCAGTGTATTATGTACTTTCCTGGAGGTTTATTAGTTGAGAAATGATTTCCCAGGGAATTCCCCCCAAATAATTTACTTTTACCGTTTTACTGTTTTGTTACACTCTGATGACTCTCTCTGACCCCTATAGAATTCTGTTGGCCACACACGTCGGGAGGACAGTGGTTATGTGATTATTACACATTACACTACATTGCATAATACTGTGCAATAGTTAAGTAACCTACTCCAGAGTTTTACTAACTTTATTAATGGACAGTTTTTCCTGAGATCCAATCAGAACTTTTCTTGCCAGAATTTCAGCCTGCTACGTCCTATTAACCACAGAGGTGAAGATCAAATTCTTCCCTTATTCCTGGCAGCAAGTTTTTGCAAATCTGAAAATCATTGTCTTCTGTCCCCTCAATATTCTCCAAGTTGTACAAGGCTCTGAAATCTTCTCATAAATTGCATTTTTTCTGAGTTCATTTGTTCCTTTTGTTCTCCTGTGAACTCTCTTCAACATCTCAACATTATGTATTGAATTACAGAACATAAAAATGCATGCTCTGATCCTTATTGAAGAGGAAGGGCTGCCTTCTTTACCTTGCAGTTTGTGTTCTGAGTTCCCAGCTTAGCCTTATGCTATGTGGTATCTCTTCTTCCTGTCCTGAAGAACCACCAAGTAGATCCCAACCTGTATTTCCACAGCTAATTAATTCCCAATTGTAAAAACTTAATCTAGATCAAGAACAACACATTACAAGATCCCACTCAGTATGTCTATTTGTTCTAAGAAAGGGACGTTGATAATTATTCCTACTGAATACATAAATTTGGAATAGATGATCTTAGAGATCATTTCCCACCTAAATGATTCTATTATTCTATGATAACCAGTGTTACATCCACCATACAGGAGAGTAACCCATGTCTCTCTGTCTTCACGTGAGAATATCATGTGAGACAGTTCCAGAAATGAGTCAAGACATATGTGATTCAGTACTACTACTATTGCCTCATGATGCCACCCATGTTATTACAAAAGGAAATTCTAGCATTTTGACATGATTTTGCCATTTTTAAGTTATCCTATGGCTTCTTACAGATTAATTTTGTTTTTGTTCCAGAACTTTTTGAAAAGCCTGAGCTATATTTGTCTTAGAGTACCTTACCCTTTCATCTGAAAGTTCTCTGAGAAAATCCCAAATGGCGTTGAGATTGCTTCAGTCATTTCTTTAACTATCTTGAATGAAATACATCAGAGCCAGCAGTTATGAAAAGATTCAACTTGTCAAAGAGCGGTGATACGTATTCTTTTTCTATTCTGTGCTGGTGTTTTACTTCTCTTTGTGATACTGAATGTTCTAACCACTTAACTGAACTTGATCTGTATAGAAGAGATTGATGCAGAAAAATATTAAATACCTCTGCCTTTTTTGTCTTTTGTCAATGAGGTTGCATTTCACACTCACAAAAGAAGCAATAAAAATGAGTGCAGCTTTAATGAAGATACATCATATAGACCATTAGTATCTCAGCAAAGAAAATCAAAAGAGTTAAATTACAAGCACCTTGTATTTACAATAGCTTGTGGCCTGAATGCAATAACCTTATGTGAGCTAAGGCAGCAGAATTTTGACCCAATTATCCAGTTGTAATAATAGAAATTACAACAGTAGTTTTTAAATTCTAAGCATGCTGTGCATTCTTTATTCAGAAATTGCTAATATAGCTTCCTTTTGAGTCAGTGAAAGTATTTGTATGGGCTACTGATCAAGAGAAATAATTAAAGCGGGTTTTAAATCAGTTTAATGTAGACACTCTATACAGTAAAAACCTACAAATATACTGTTATTCTGTGCATTTGCATTAATTAATACTTTTAAATGAACTAAAATGAATGGAAAAGATTGCACTTAGCACACAGCTGCTAGTTCTAAGTTTATGAAGTTTATTTCTTTAATATGTTGAAGATATTAATATTTTTTGAGGTACTTCAATTGAAATGCATTCATTTAGCAATAACCAAGAACTCCATATTTATTGGTTAGCTACCTCAATAAAATTAAAATGTATTACTTCGCTTATCTACTTTGTTTTTTTTTTCAAAACTGCTGAAAGGACCAGACTTCTATCCAGAAAGAACTGATTTCATTCTACAAACAGACTATGAATGCAGAAGTTTCCAGATGAATTTGAAGAAACACAAGTTTTTAAGACAGAAACATGTATGTTGGTTTTGGCAATCTAGAGATCTTGCATGAGATTCTCTCTCTAGATTAGCATGGAAATCTCCCTCTAAAATAAAAATAAAAAATAATGCCACAATACTAATATATGCAAAAATCCAGTCACAGCCTGCCCATATGCAAAAGATGGCCATAGAAAAAAAACCCTGGAACATGGTGGCATTTTCAGTTCTAGTAGTTTAGTCTCTTGTTACTTTATTTGGTTGATTGGATGACTTGGATTACTTTAGCTTCTATTCTTTGTCATTATTCCAAATGTTTGGTAATGTCCAGGTGCATTTAGAGAAATGAAAATTTTGCAGTGCACACAGAAGGAAGTCAGGCCTTGGTTCAGCTTTCTATCTGTGGCCACTTCTTTTCTATCTTATGGCCACTCCATGCCCTGCTGAGGACACTCTCTTGCTGTCATGAGCTTCCTCCAGCTATGCGTTCTCTTATGTGTGCATAACACATTCTGAAATGACAACAAGTAAAAAAAATAAAATTCCATAAAGATATAGCATCAGAATCAGGAATGCACCTGAAAACCTGCCAACACCTGTCTTTCACTTCTTTGACTACTATGAAAATCAGTCTGAGTCCCGAGCATTGAATTAGTGCTGGAAATTAATAGGGAAATCACAGTTCATGAATTTAATGTTTAACTATTCAGTGGTGTCAGGTGTTCCCTGTAAAGTAGGTTTGATTTAAACATTTCTGAGGATCAAGAACATACCTCAGCAACAAAGAGAACCAGTGGCTTTAATGCATCTTTTTCATCTGATCTGATTTACGTAACCTTAGTTTCCAGCCAGTGTATCTTAATATGTCTCAGTCTGCTGTACTGAAGGACACTATTATGAGATTTCTGTTCTCATGTAGGTGCTTACAAGCCTACATGAATTCATCCCCTTAATCTTCTCTGCATAAATCTAAACCAGCTGAGCTCTTTGATTCTATCACTATTGAGAATTTTTCCAATCTTTTCATCCTTTCTCTGTGCATGCTTGGTACTGTCTGCTGTTTAACAAAACCCTTCTTGAAAGAACTTTCTTGTTTTCTTATGTATGGTGCCACGCTAGCGCACTACCCAGTGTAAAATTAACTCTTAGTTGTTAATACTTCAGGCCTTTGCTAATGAGACAAAATACCACAGAAAAGTAATAGGATGAACTCATTGTCATGTCTCTACCTGCCATGACCCCCAGGTCCTCTTCAGCCATGGTAAATATGGCGAACATTATACTTCCTGTCATCTTTTTGCCAGACTTCCTGTGGGACATGCTATCTTTACAGGTTATGACTTTTATATCATCTGTCAGTCCTTTCAGTAGATTGTAAATAAAAACGTCAAATAATATCATGTTCATTTGCTAATTGTATTTAGAGATTCATGCATTGAGTTTTAGGTTCAGGTTTGAAACACACCCAGTTAATGTGCATTTTGTTTATTTTGTAATATTTTAATTTTTATGAACATATGGTGTGAAATAGTGGAGAAAGCTCTGTGCTTGCATCAACACTATTACTTTTTCAACAATATGTATGACCTCATTGAGAGGATATGTCAAATTAACTAGCACTGCCTAATGTTATTGAGTCTTTGGCAATAAGAAATAATCAAGCCCACCCTTGCTTTGGCCATTCTTTGGAGCTGACAGGCCCAGTAAGCTGAACAGGTTGCTCACTTTAACTTTTTTTCAGATATTCTTACAGAATTGGATTCTTTTCATTTTTTTCTGAAACTAGCTTACTGTTTCAAGTTTTATTGGAAAACAATGTTTTTCGTTAATGTTTTTCATTTTATTGAAAAACAATGTTTTCAGAAGAATCCAGAGATTCTTAACAGAGATTTCTACTCAAACAGCATTTTAAAACTCTCAGATGCAAGCTATCCAAACATGCTGCTTTAAAAAATATCCAACTTCTATAGCTACTTTTTAACATTTCTTTGAGTCACTGTCAGAACAGAAAGCACACCATCATCATCACTATCACTAAATGATGTGCTGCTATCACAGCATATTGACTATTCTTCAAAGCCCAAAAGAGAAATATGTGGAGAATCTTGTCTTTTCTACCATATTGTAGACAAATCCATAGATGTCATGTACTGCTTCAAAAAGCAACGCACCTTTATATAATCTTTTGTTCCAAATTTGCTTTCAGAGTCTCCTTTTTATCCACAGTTTTGCTGACCATGTAGTTTTCATTGTGCCTTTACTAGCTCCTATAGGTTTATGTCCTAATTTATATTCTTCAGTATCCATACCTTCTCTTTCCTTTATGATATATGTAATACATGTGGTACATTAATTAACATCGTTATTATTACCATCATCTCATTTTAACTCCTGGGTCTTGCCTTTTGGCTGGGGCGATTTTCATTTTCAGCTTCAAGGTTCTGTTTTTTTTTTAGCATTATTTTTATTCGTGCTTTTCTATTGCGATTGCTACTTTTAGCTGGTGTGGTCAAAGCTGTTCTCAGCTCTGTGACACTGTGAAACTGTTCATACAAAGAACAGAACCCAGAGAAGCAGAGCACACATGATCAAGTCATGAGCAACACAATGCCATACCGTTATCTGAGTTTACTCTGAACAAGCCAGTAACATAAGACTGATAGTGTGGCAATTTGAAGCAGTATTTCCTATGTTCCTATCTCAATATTGAACATTAATTTTTTAAAGCAACACCTGTGGTATGAACAGCCACAGCTGCAAGACTTCTTCAGGAGTCAATGTCAAATATTTTGGCAAGATGCAAAATGATCTGGCTCAGGTGCAATTGCTTTACACAGAGGCAAACACTAATGAGTGAGGGGGTAACACTGAAAATACTTTTATTATTCTGCCATCATTTACCAACTGCAGAGGCTCAAGAGTAAGACTGGGTGCACAGCTTGCAAGTACCCAAACATTTTACTTATTGTTTATCCAAATTAATGGGCTGGAACTAGCCATTATAAGCCTGATCGTTAACATGCTCACACCTCACTGCTGGGCACCGAATGAGTGAGTCTGTGCTGGCTGTCAATATATTGCTCTTTGAAAAGGAAAAATCCTTGATATCGCTGTCTGTTAAACCTTCTGTCAAAGTTTATTCCTTCTATCAGCATTTATATAGCTTGTTGTGTAAGTACCTTTTTTTTCCTCTGAATATTGGTTGATTTCTTTTCTTTTCTTGAACTATTACTAATGAATATCAGCCCTACAGTATCACCTCAGTGTTCTCCCTTTGTTTCTACTCCTTCATTTTGCATGGTTCAGTAACCTACATGCTTTCCTGCTCACAGACAAAGGTGAGAGCTCATTGTTAACTTTCTTCAGTCAAGGAAGGAAGCTGGGTTCTGGATCAAATGGCAGCCTGCTCTTCTGTGCCTGCAGGAGCTGAGACAATCTTTTCAGTACAGAGACAATAGTGTACTCCCACACTTTCCCACCTGAAAAACTCAGTAACTCTGGGAATCCTGCCACACAAACAAAAGATACTTCCAATCTGCTGATCAGCAGTGCCTGACCATGGTGAAAGACAGCAGATCACAGCTTTGTTACACCCTCAACTCTGTGAAGAGGAAAATAATCGTGACTCAGTGGTATCTCAGTGGTAAAAAGAGCTGGGGGTTGAAACTCTATGAAAGCATGGTCCTCCCACCTCCCACACCCACTCACACCAAGTACTGTATTACAGCTGTGTTAGCAGAGCCCAACTGTACCGAGAAGCAAGTCATATCAGCCCAAGGACTTTTAGCCCAAAAAGCCAGTCATTTCCTGCATCAAAAGAAGCGTACTTAGCATGTTGAGGAGTGTGATTCTGCCCCTCTGCTCTGCTCTTGCGAGAACCCACCTGGAGCCCTGGGTTCAGCTCTTGGGCCTCAAGCACAAGAAGGACATCGATGTATTAGAATGAGGGCCACAAGGAGGATCAAAGGGCTGGGACACATCTCTTATGGCTGAGGGAGTTGGGATTGCCTGGAGAAGAGAAGGCTCTGGGAAGACCTTACAGTGGCCTTCAAGAACCTGAAGGGGGCCTACAGGAAGGCTGGGGAGGGACTCTTTGTCAGGGGGTGCAGTGGTAGGACAAAGGTTAATGGCTTTAAACTAAAAGAAAATAGATTTAGATTAGATAGAAGGAAGAAATTCTTCACTCTGAGGGTGGTGAGGCAGTGGAACAGGTTGCCCAGAGAAGTTGTGAGTGCGCCATCCCTGGAAGTCTTCAGGTCTGGGTTGGATAGGGCCCTGGGCAGCCTGGTCTAGTGGGAGGTGTCTCTGCCTCTGGCAGGGGGTTGGAACTGGGTGGTCATTAAGATCCCTTCCAACCCAAACTGTTCTATGATGTACCACAGAGGTAATATGATCACTCTGCCTCTCTGAGCAGAGCCCAAACCCAAATCCACAGTGCTGTGTTCACAATTCCCATGACTTCTGAGCTGTGTGATCAATTCCTCTCAAGCTGTCAAAATGGCATCTGATGTTAAATTCTATTGTGACAGAGACAACATTTTTGAGTTAAGGATTATATTCTACAGAGTTTAGATGTTCTGAGGATATTTGACAGAATTAAACTGTTGAAGTATATCATTCAGACTGAAGTTGTCCATGATAACAGACCTTTTCTCTTGAACTTTATAAGTAAATATTTATAGAGCCCATCAGCTTGTCCCCAGGTTTGTGGTCTATGGCACTATGTCCTATCTGTTAGGATATTGTCTTGTAAGATCCATGAAATATTTGCTTCTGAGCTGGCAATAATTCAGACAAATATCAGTTTTAACATAGAATTCCACTTTACCTCCCATTTAGTCTATTCATCCCTTCCTAAACAGGTAATAGGAAAATACTTTCATATTCCAGTCATGCAGATCTTCTCACCAGGCTTCCTTCTTTCCCACAAGGCTGATTTTATGCTCATAAATACATTCCAATTCCTGTTATTACACAGGTCACTAACTTTGGTGTGTAGGAAATTAGCAAATTTCTCTCCTCTTATCCCTGTGTGCCTTGATTAATTTTGTTCTTGACATCTTGATTTTATGTTAAATTAGTGCTTATTTATTCGCTTCTCTTTTATTAATTGAGTACCTTCCTAATTATCTTCCCTGTCTGTCCCCATTGAGCAGTGAGCTGCAGGTTACCAAAAAAGTTTCTAAGGAGAGACTGGTCTTCCACAAAATCTCTCTTTCACAACAACCCCCTATTTAACCCACTTTTCTTCTCAGCAGTTCACTTCCCCAGTTTCCACACTGCTTCTTTCAGAGGATAGCAAAGGCTGGTCTTTGCATGTGGTCCTTGCACACTCTTCTCATTCATTATCTCTCTGGGTTCTTTGTAAGTCATCTGTAGTCTCTGAAGCCACCCATGATGAGATCTTTGAGTGCTACGTCCATTTTCATGTATGTCTGATGCATAATAGGGGGTCTCTCTCTGAAGGTTTTCCTTAAAGGCAGTGTCAAACAACACTGCATAGGTGCAGCATGAGGTATGTAGCTGCTTTCAGCCACGTTTCTCTGTAGACGTAACTTCTGTATTTTCTTTGAATACCTGGTAATACTGAGGTGCAGTGGAGAATTTCTCATGTACTCTTCGCATTGGTAGTCACAGTCCAGCCATTTTCATGTTGTTCCTCTCCTTGTGGGATGCCATCTTACCCTCACGTCTCTCCATATTACTGTATGCCAAGCTTCCTCTTGTACAGATCCCCTTTTCCATTCCTGACAAATCTGTTTTCTGCTAACCTAATAACATTTCCAAAATCTTAGCATCAGTTTGTCTGATCATCTCCACAGACTGTGCTTGTCCCTATTTTATTCAGTTTTCATATCCCTTAAGTCCTTCAGACTTCAAGAAAAAACAAAACATGAGCTGTCCACTCACAGCTGCTGATCATCTCTGGCTACAACTTATAAGATGTAGAAAATGTCAGAAAAGAAAGCATCTCACTCTGCTTCGCAAGTAATTTTGTGAAATATTTGGCATCTTACTCTTTTCAGCCATCCTTTTGCTTGTGAAACGGAAACTTCAGCACCAAGTTGGCTGAGGATTTGAAGGTTACATCCTGCCAATATCAACCTTCCTCAATGGGCTCCTGCTGCTAATTCAGGGCACACTGTCCCATTCCACAAACCAGAGAGACAATATGCAGTATCTATAGGAGGGAATATAACCTACCATTCAGCAATTGCCTCTTCCAAGCACTGACTGCTGCGCTTATCCAAACACCCTTGTCTGCTGCAACTGCGCTTTCTATTTAAGAAGTGAAATGGTTCTGAATTCCTTCTTTGGATTAATCCAATAAGAAAACAAACAAACAACAACAAAAAAGATGCACCTCAACAACCACAGGGAAGGAAAAAGAAAAAGAAAAAAAAAAAAAGGGATTCATTGAAGTTTATAGAGATACATGTTGTTTCCTTGGAAACAACCACTGCTGCTCTTCAATTTAATCTTCATTAAACACCTTTCTCTTCCAGAAAAGAACTTGCTCCTAATCACCCTCATGGGATTTTATTTCCTCTTAAATTTTGTTGTCCAAAATTTCTAAAGGTGGATGGAGAAAGACTGTAAAAATATTGAGGGAGCTACCTGTCAGCATTTTCATTTTAACATTTGTGCATCACAGATTCAATGAATGAAGAATTTCTATTTCTAGTTATAAAAATTGAGTAAGGAAGCCTTTGCTTATTAAAAAGAAAGAAAGAAAGAAAGAAAGAAAGAAAGAAAGAAAGAAAGAAAGAAAGAAAGAAAGAAAGAAAGAAAGAAAGAAAGAAAGAAAGAAAGAGACAAATGCCAAATAATCTTAACATGCTGATGAGGGTGAATGTGAAGTACCTAAATCAAAGACGCTGCTTTACAACCAATGAACCTAGTAGACTCTCATATTGTTTATAGAACATTCAGTCCAGACTTGCTGGAAGCTTTTTTGTAGCCTTACAGTTGAGTTATTCCAGCAGGTCAACAGGGACGGAGTGAAGTAATAGTACACTTTTATTTTATACATCGGTATTTGGGAAAGTGCCACTTCTGCACTCTCCCATTACAACTACCAGTAGTTATTTATTAGGCAGGTGAAAGAAGAGGTGAGCGGTCTTTGCTCAGGTAAGTAGTTCTGTTGACTTGGCTGAGAAAAGCTTACTTAATTTTAATAGAAAATTACTTATTCAGTTGAGACCAGCATTTTCTGTTTGGTATGCATGGAGAGCACAGCAGGTCTGAGCTCAGACGTGAGCATTGCTAGCTGTATATCATACAAGAATAACGGCTGACTGCGGTGGAGACAAGGATTGTGACAGAGATTACCCTATGTAGCAGCTGGAGACAATACACCAGCTAACCTTCTGGAGAGAGGTTAAGCAGCTGTTCCTAACAGCAATCCTCTTTATGTGAAGAATACCATCAGTCACTGCCATTGTATACACAATCACACAGGGATGCTGACTGCAAAATAACCCTCCTAATAACCTCCTAATACCCTCTTAATAACCTTCTTTTTCTTGATTTGGTGGAATGAAATTAAATAGCTCTGTGTTAACAATTCTAGCAGTTGAGAAGCTCCATCTTTTGACATGAGTACACTCATCTGGGACACAAAAAAGCATTCATGCAGAAAGCAGCTCCTGCCACTGGAAAAGATGAGAAATATGAGAGACCTGTCATTCTGTTAAAAGAATGATCCTTCACCTCTTCTTCATTTAAGAGACATTTTTACTTTTGTAGAAATCACTTAATCATAGGAGATTAAACATATGTCATGTATATGTAGTGCTGTCCAAGGGATTCAATGGGAACAGACTGATGAAATCTTCTCAAGGCTAGAGGTGTCATCAGCACTGTATCTTGAGATGTTGAACTTAACCCTGAAGTAGCATCCATCACTCCTCTGTTGGATTCCTGGGGTTCCTAGGGGTTGTTGCCAAAATTAACAACAGCCAATACACGACATGTCTACAGTAGAATTATGACATGAGTCTAAAATCCTACCCTTTTCTGTAAATTACACATGAAATCAAACAAAGAGCAAAATTTGGCCATTTAAGATTTACTACTTTGAACCATTTTCTAGAGCATAGCACTGCTGTTTTTTCTTTAAAATCATGGAGAAAATAAATGCTAAGTCCCATCTTTCAAACAAAATGACAAACAGAACCAGACGTCCTACCCCCACCCCCTCCCCAGCCCCAAAGCAAACCCCAAATGAAATGATACCAAACCAACCAACCAACCAAAAAAAAAAATCAGAAAGAAAAAAGTCCACTACTACCTCATATTTTCTTAGATTTGAACATGAACAAGAATTCAGAAGACCCAATTTTTTGCTCTTGTCTGCTTGTTATGATGCAAAATCTCATATCTCACCCACCTGGAGAATGACGTAAGCTCTAGGTTACATTTCCAGATGCTGATTAAAGTCTTTGGTGTTACACTGTTTTGAAAGGGTGTTACTAGTGGTGCTTCTTTGTTTTGCTTTTTAAACACCTTTAGAAAAAACATTCACGTGAATAGTGCTTAACATGTGTTCTAAGCATCGTTAATCATGAATGAAACTTGTGAGTTCATTAACTCTAAATATCAGGCGTCATATGGGTGTCGAGTATATTCAGAATCATTTCAACTGCACACAGCAGAAATTTGTCATATGCACTATTTTTGACCACGAGTAACAACCATCCTTGTTAGCTAACATATATAACTAAATGCATTTGCTTTGTGTTGCTGTTTTTACTTCAAGTCATGTTCTTTCCAGCTTTCCTGGGTGCTCTGATGCCATTTTTAGCATGTTACAGGGTTTTATATAACAACCACTATGTCTGCATCTGAAGGTGGCCAACACATTTCACTCCTGGCCTTCTCTTGAATTTTCAAAGCCTCTTTGGTTCTGCTTATGTGTAGAATTCTGCTAGTATTTTTTCCTGCAAACATTCCTCGGGATAGTAATTTTTTAATCCTCATAGCAAACAACCATTCTCCTCTGACAGCTTCAATTTCCAGAAACATTGAGGCTACATTTGTTTTTTGCTAGGTGATGAGATCATCCCTAAAAGGAATAATGCATTAGCCTGTTCAAAGTGTGCCTTGTTTCTAGAGCTATTTCTCACCCTGAACTAAGGAGGTCATCTAGGAGAATTATGCACTTTCTCTATATGTTTCTCTGGGGAGCTGGAATAGTGAGGACAAACTGTCTGTAAAATCATGTATTTCCGATGCTGCATAACAAAAGTGATACCACCAAAGCCAGTCTCCAAAGCCTGGAAGATGAACACAGGCTATTTCCTACCTTTGGACCCAAGATATTTACCCAGTCTTTTATTAGACCAGTATGTGTATGTATATATATATATATATATGTATCTTTCTGGTGACAACTGGACAGCTGTGGTAAATTTAGTGGTAAAATCAAATTACAGCCAATGTGTCTTTTTCAGTTTGGGCCTCCTTACTCTCATTTTCAGTCTTCAGTACTGCTTTAAAGTTAATTCTACAAGTTATTAAATGTCCTTCATTATAACTGGTGAAATGGAAGCTCCCATCTCCTAGAAGAAAAGTGCCATATGCTACTGCTATGAGTTACTCTGCTAAAATATGGGCCAGCTGCCTGAAACTATTCATTCTTTTTTCAGTTCCTCCAAGATTTTTGTTTTCTTTTTGGTCTAGAATATTTAATTATTTTAATACAGTGACCATCAAACTGATCAATTCTGAAAAAAAAGAAAAAAAAAACACAAACAAACAAACAAAAAAAAAACAGACTTAACCTTTTAAACATGCCCAGAAAACATTCAAAGACTAAGATACTTTGCAGCTGTGAAGTATCTGAAAACCTTTATCTTTCATTTTCTTGGAGGTATTTTTTTTTTTTACATCTGAACAATGTCTCAAGTAAATAACCAGATTTTCAAAAGTCATCACATTTTGTTAGCTTTAAATTCATAACACAGCACAATATTCACAGTCCAGTCTAGGCTTTTCAACCATTCCTTTGAGTGCCCCCTGAGCTAACCTCTCATTCATGTGTGAGGTAACACTATTTGCTCTCTTTCTGCTGTCCCTGACCTTCTGTTCTTCCAAACACAGCAGGTACATTGACTCCTTTACTGGGCAGTACTTCTCCTAAAGCACTAATAAAAGTGGTTCAGGATTTTGCTTTTACTCTTCATATTCCAAAAGACTAGGAGTGCTCGGAGTCAGTTACTTTCTTTCAGCTGAGGGTAGAGAACTGCTACTCTATAAATGAAGTCTGTTTTCTGCAACTGAGTCTATCCTCATTTCTCTCTCTGAAACTCTGTGACTTTATATCAACTAATCAAATGCTCATTTGGCCAGAGAGAGGAAGTAAGCACAAGGACAACATAGCGGTGTGGCTGTAATAGCACCTTTTCACTTCCAGTTTTCTGCCATAGTCATGATTTTGTAAAGTAACTCTTTATCTTAAATAAAATAACAAAAGACTGCAATACAAATCGCTTTGCTCCTAGTAGAGTGCCACAGACTCCTTTCAGGAGAATCATACACTCTTCTAACACTGTTAGTTAAACCTGACATGAGCTGAATTTGAACTACCAAATTTACTGAACCACTATAGTTGTATCTAAAATTGAATTCAGGTCTCATCTGGGAGACAAAACTGTTACTTACTCCCACACCGTTAATAACAGACTCTTCCTCCCAGAAAAGGGAAAGAATTGGGGAATCTTTGTGAATGGACTTTGGTCCTGGAAGGATTCAGATTATTAGTTTAGTAGAATGATGTGCAGAAGAGGTAAATCAGAGTATGGATTCTACCTCTGCCTCAAAGAGTCTTTGCTTTGTCTGCGTAAAGTAGGACATCTTACCAAATCACAGACTCAAAGATAGAGTCTTTGACTCATAGACTGAGGAAGGAACCACTAGAGGTCTCCTCATCCAGGAGATGTACACACCCTGGTCATAACAATTTAAATTTACATTTAAACTCGTGTTGACCTATCTATTAAAAACACCAGGATCTCAATAAAGTGAAGCGTGGATTCATAACCAATGGAAATATTCTCTTGCCTATTATTTTTGTATCTGTGTCAAGAATAACTTGCAAGCAATTCTGTATTTCATCAATCTGTTAGCAAAAACAGTGTTTATTATTCTCTTTTTGTTAGGAGCAGTCTTATTAAATTGAAATCTGTATCCCTATGGGAAATGGGTGAAACTGTCTTTAAGACTGTATCCACATTCTCTACAAGATACCACAACAAATTCTTCTGGTTAAATAATTACAATTGATGTATTGGGTTCTGTAGTGTCAGGAGGTTTGTTGTCTCACTTCCTGGTTTAATCCTGTATTTTTTTATTAAATAGTCATGCTGTTTACTTCTTGAAACACTTCATTAATTCGTGAAGAAGAAAATCAAGCGACATAGAAATAGCACTTGAGTTTTGACTATCCAGAGTATTAGAAAATAACAGAAAAAAAAAATCAATCTCGAGCAGTGAGATTCGATTTTGGGGGAAGGAGGGAGAGGAGAGAGACGAACGAATGTGGTTTCTGAACCATTTAAGGTGCCAAATGTGTAGCTGAGATGGAATGAGGCTTATGAGTTTGCTTTAATCCTTTACTTTGGAAAAAAAAGTTAAAGTGAATGTATTGCTTATGGCAAGATAGGATTGACCAAGCTGGAAACCTGAGTTCTCTGTTTCATTACAGGCAAGATATAACATGGATAACAGCCAGGCAGTTTTTATGCCCCTTTACTAATGAATTTTAGCTCTGAGCAGACAGAACTGTCCTGCGCTCTGCAAATGGTACTGTACCTGGAAGCTGCTTCAGGTGAAAGCTGTGGAATACAGTGCAACCGTGAACACTGGGCAAAATTTTAGTGACTCTTAAACCACACCAGTATAGAGATGGAGATATAAGTATGGACTTACCACTTCAGTATGTTTTCTGTAGAATTATCCTGCTGGAAAAATTAACAGCCACAGAGTGATGGTTCTTTAATGGTGTTCATATGGTAGAAGTTTTATCTTATTGAGACCCCTTTTATGTAAATACAGCAGGGAAACCCTTCTCTAGAGTGATCCTTACCAGTGGTTAATGAAACAGACGGCCGTTGAATACATAGGATCAATGGGGATCATACACAGGATTAATGGGGATCTCTACCAAAGTGGTGCTAGAAATAAACAAAGCAATTATTATGTAGAGATTTCGTAGTGTAAACCTCATGGCAAGAGTAAGTGCATGCAAGAAGTAGGTGTTCCAGTTATTTCCAAGTGTTTGCAGTTATTTGCCCACTGGCTAAAACTGCCAGAGATGATTGGATTTGGATTTCAGGTGGGTCAATGAAATCTCAATCGAGTTGTGGAGTGTCCAGATATCAGTGATATCAGTGATTCTCAGGCTAGACTCAGTCATTGCTGGTCTGTAATTCACTAAAATTGCTCATTTGAAGATATAAAACTGAAAGACAATTTCTCTTATTCCTCAGGGTAACTATAGCTATTCTTGAACTTTCGTTAATGCTAAGGCATCTGATGTACTGCAGAAGCTATTTGTGTTTGGCTAATACAGAAATATGGGCTTGTACTCAACAGGTGCCTACCTCTTACAAATGCATTTTGTTGCTAGATCTAATTGTAGGATTCCATATATTCTGGCATCAACATGGTGATGAAACTAGTTGGTAATCCAGATTTAGAAGCCAGTTTATAAAGCCTAGTAGCTGCCTTACTGTTGGTATATCTATTGACTGAGGCATAGGAACAAGACATCTGTGATAGCAGGAAATGTGAAAAAAGCAGTTTCAGGCCATCTTAATTTATAAGCAACCTTTTATGGTTGCTAGTCAGATTGTATAGCTATCCAACTTTGGGTTTTCAAATTTAGCCCTTGCTGATTTCTTTTCTGATATAAATAGTATGATAGTGGGACATTGCTCTGTGCTAGGACACCAATAAAAGCAAATCAAGTGTTTCCAAAATGCTGAATTAAAAATAAACTGTAATCATAAATAAGATGGGCATTTTGACTTGTTTTTGGGGACAATTGCTTGCTGTAAATGATGCAAACAAATAAAACATTATTTGCAGACACTGTGTTTTGCAAATTAAGAAATGATGGTGAGACAGCAAGACATTACTGCTGATATCAGCAGTGCATGCAGTGCATACTGTTGCATAAGCATGGGCTGTACCCACAGATGCACCCACAGAGGTCATTCTCCACAGGAATTTCTGCCCATCTAGAAGAGGATATATCTAAAAGATGGATATGTCAACCACTGTGGCGTTATTGTCTGTGGGCTTTGCAGCAATTGTCTTTACTGGGCACAGAAGATACATCTGCTTATAGGGCAAGACCCCAAAAATAGCAAAAAGAGAAGTCTTATTACCTCTTTCCAAGCACCCTTCCGTACTGTCAATTCCTTCCATGTGACAACAAGGAGATTATGATATGAGAAACAGAGGCAAAGTCTCCAGAAGGGGAGAAATAGGTACTAGAACTCATAAGGGCAAAAGGTATAAAAGAACATTCCCTGTGCCTGGGGAACTGGGCACAACAATGGAAGAATTCCCTTCAAGTCTTATGTGCCCGTGCAGTTTTGCAGATAGTTATGGAGTTCTGGCCAAATATTGCTACCTTATTAATGGAGTGTGTTGTGGTTTAACCCGGCTGGCAGCTAAACACCACACAGCCGTTCGCTCACCCTCCCCCCTCCCTCTCTGGGATGGGGGAGAGAAACGGGAAAGTGAAGCCGGTGAGTTGAGATAAAGACAGTTTATTAAGACAGGAATATAATAATATAAGGAATATAAGGAATATAATAATAACAATAATAATAATAATAGTGATAATGATAATAGTATTAACAATAATAATGTGTAAGAAAACAAGTGATGCACAATGCAATTGCTCACCACCCGCTGACCGATGTCCAGCCTATTCCCGAGCAGCCGGCCCCCCCACCCCGGCCAGCCACCCCTATATATTGTTTAGCATGACGTCAGGTGGTATGGAATACCCCTTTGGCCAGTTTGGGTCAGCTGTCCTGGGTCTGTCCCCTCCCAGCTCCTGCTGCACCCCCAGCCTGCTCGCTGGCAGGACAGAGCAAGAAGCCGAAAAGTCCTTGGCCTGGTGTAAACACTGCTCTGCAACAATTAAAACATCAGCATGTTATCAGCGCTCTTCTCATCCTAATCCAAAACATAGCACCCTACCAGCTACTATGAGCTACTTAACTCTGTCCTAACTGGAACCAGGACAAGTGATTTGTGAAGGTACATCCTCCTTTCTGTTTTCTTACCTCCTTAATAGGTCACAGTTTCCATCTGGCCCTGTAGAGACCTGATCTGCTAGACAGCATGAAGGAGAGGTACTCATAACATGTATCTTTGGAGATGAGTATCTTCAGGTCAACCCCTCAGTCTGGACCTGGAAGATTTACTCCCTGGTGTATCCAAATGGTGTCTGTTGTCAGAGTGGAAGCTCTGGAAAGTTTCTAAAGGGGCAAAGAGCTTAAAATCAGATATGTGAAGTTAAATGACACTGGAGGCCACAGCAGATTCTGGTGGAGGAAATATGTGTTCTCCAGTTTGAAACAGGCTCAGGAACTGAGCTGAGCCCACGCTTTTGAACAGGGGTGCTGGAAATATAACTGCAGCATTGAATGAAAGTAAAAATGCACAAGCACAATCAGCACTGGTTCCTGACACTGACCGTGCAGTGAAGGCAATTCAGAAGAGGAAGACCTGGCTGCTACCTGTGACATTCACTTTACCTTGGGGGGATTAGATGAATTCCAGCATGAGCACAGTGACTCCATGGTGCTCCTGTGCATCCTAGCAACTGTAAAGCTAGATGAAATAAGGCTTGAAATTCTTCCAAAGTATATGATGATCCAGCTAATGCCAAGAGATGATAACTCTTGTATGCTATTGTGTAAATCTGAGAGTCTGCAGAAAATAGCAGTATGCTACACATGTATAACAGCAGATTATGCATGTATTCAGATTACAAGGATGTATTCTCTTGAAATACTTTGAAATCAGGGGTCACGCTGGGTTTGTATGTGGAATCCACAATATAATCTAACCTTACACCATTTACTTTCTAATAATAAAGGTGTTCATTTTATATGTGAGTGTGAGATAATGTGGAGTTTTCTGTTCATATACTAATGTAGGAATTATCACCATTTTAAAACAACCTGTACTTTGTCACTATTCTTACAATCCCTTCGCAATGTTTCCACAAAGCAGCACAGATTTAGGAAAGCAAAGAGGAAGGATTTTCAGAGGCTCCCTGAAACAAAACAGCCTCAGCTCTACCTGTCATTCCCCACAGACTTTGCCCTTGACAGGGAAAGATGCTCATTTGTCACCATGTGCATCAGCCAGTGATCTATGCTACCTGAGCTCAGACAAACAACCAAATAATATTGTTTTTCCTCTCACTGAATGAAGAAGAAACAGAGGAAAAGAACAGAAAGGTTTTGCATAAAATGAGAATTAGATGTGAGGTGGGTATTTGTGTAAACCAGTGCAGAGTAGCAGCCAGTGGAGCCAAATCCCGTGGTGGTGACACCCACCATCCCACAGGAGAGCCTCTGTCCCAGCCCAGTGTACAACTTGGAGGAATAACCTGCCAGCAGCCAGTGTCTTTATCCCATTACGTGGGATTCATTTTGGGCTGAGCATCAGGGATGAAACACTCTGGGTCTGAGGGCATTGCCTTTCAGACATGTCTTACCACCCTGGCTCCACAGCTGTCATTGCCTCACTGCTTAGGGCTCTCACATGCAATCAGGTTTCCATGGCTCAGCTAAAACAGATTGTTTGCATGTGCTCAGCCCCTGTCAAATGCAAACATATTAGCTTAGGAAATAGAAATCATTCTATGCTAAGACTCGTGTGATGTTATTGTTCTCTGTCTGAGCACTGGGAATAAAGGTAAGTCAAGTGTGTTGGAATCATGCTTCCATTTTCTGGGTATCCTTCATCTGCATATATGTAGAAAGTTAAAAGCAACTCTTGCAACAATCTACTTGCAGCAAGGGAGAAAGCTCCTCACAGAACCAGTTCAAGATTTCATTTGCTCAGCCCTGCCACAAACTGGCTGGTATGAGCAATGTCCAGCAGAACCCCTGGATTCAGGACAGGCAAAACAACCCACGTCCCACCGACCTTGCTCCGTGAGCATTTTTGCCTGCCTGCTCAGAAAACAACACTGGGAGTTAAAACATGAGCTCTGTTTTGTCTGGAATCCATCTGAGGCTTTTTCAGGTATGTGAAGGCACATTGCTGTCAAGCCATGCTGGATCCTCAGCTAAAGCTGCCAAAGCTGAGAAGCTGAGCAGCAAGTAGCTTTTCTCACATTGGCAAAACTCACACAAAATCAAATGCTTGCTAGGTCCTTCACTTCACATATGTGAATATGAAGGTGCCATCAATAAAACACACGATCAGAGTTACAAAATATCCTTTTTTTTTTTTTTTTGAGGCAGGCTCCAACCAGTCATTCAGAAGAGTATTGCCTTTGTGTTCTTTGTTCCTCAGTTGACTCCTTACCTCATGCTTCAGGCCTGAAAGCATTTTCCACTGCATGATCTGATATTCTGCAATTTCCAAAAAAACCCTGCAGGGGGAACAGAGATATCTGATGTCCCCTGCCTGCACTCAAATGTAAATTTACATTTCATAAACCATAGCAACTCATAATCCCTCAGTGTCCTTTGTAATGCCAGGTTGTCTCCCCAGCTTGTGTTAATGTGCACTAATGAGGAACAGGCAAAAAGTATTTGGAAAGCAGATAAGCACAGAGCACATCCCTCCAGCTCTTTCAGAATATGCTATTTAAAAAAAAAAAAAAAAAGCCCAAATTGTTTTGCTTGGTTGCAGTACTATGTTTTAAGGCAGCTCCTCCTGTTTTCTCAGGCACTATCAGCTGCTCTGGTGGGATCATAAGATAGTTTCTTGTGTATTTCTTGTGTATTGGTAGCAAAGGCAGGGTGTTTTGAAGGGAGAAAGTTCCAGGTCACTTAAGGAAGCAGGCGTGGCACATACAGTGTGGAGGCAGCTGGGGAACTCTTCAGACAGTCACTGGGATGCAGTGGTGTGGAGAGGGACCTGGGTCATTTCCATGGTAGTGGTGAAGGAAATGTGGGCATAAGGGCTTATCAGCAGGCACAGTGTCAGTGAAGAAGGCTCATGTGTGTAGTTGAGCTCAGTCCTCTGCTGTCTCGGGGGCTCAGACTACAAGCCTCACCTCTAGACACCTTTTGCATTAGCAAAAATTTCTGTAGGCAGGCCTGGGTAGGGGCAGCTTCCATTGCTCTGGTGAAACCCATATTATCAGTGACACAAATCTCTGAATGAGCAGGCCTCTTGGGACCCTGAGAGCCTCTGTTCCCAGGACTGGGCTCACATTTTACATGGGCACCAAAAGAAGGTGGATGTTCAACCACAAGTCCTTTCTTTAAACAGAGGCAGGGTAAGACTATAGCACCAACCTTATGGTCAGCAGCAGAACTTTCAGCGAAATTTGCAATATGATGCTCAGACCAGGACATGCTTTAAGGCAAAAGTCCAGACATCAGTGTCATTATTAGTTAAAACAGGAAGGTGTCCAGCAAGTCTTTGCCATGTCAGCAGGTGTTTTGAGTGCAGGGAGAGGATTAGGGATACAGTCTGCAATTTACTGTCCCCAACTCATTTTCTGGTCTGGTTATTTGTTCTTGATTTCTTAGAGGGAAAGGCTTGGGAGTGTTTTCTTCTTCTGTGCAGACTGTGTTTGGTCAAAATAAGAACAACTCCTCTTTCTCTCTACCATTGGATAGGTTGTTTTTTGAAATTCAGCTGTGTGTGATGGAGGGTTATTTTTATTTTTATTATTTTTATTTATTTTTATTCTTTGGTTTGGTTTGTGTTTTCTTGATTGTGTCCTTGTCCATTTTACAGTCTTTAACAGCATGCAGCTTATATCCCTTTTACACAAAGTCACATGCTTTTTCCCCGTATTATTACGTTTTTAATCGCTTGATCCTGCACTCATTGAAGCTACTGAAAATGCTTCCACTAGGACACAGTAACATCCAGACAGCCCCGAAGACAGGCACAAACAAATGGGTGCCACCACCCTCTCTATCGCTTTGCTGTGAAAGGCAACACAGGGTTCAAAAATGTCCACAGCTGAACTTGTATGCTTAAAGTCCAGTGAATTCCCTTGGAGTAGATAACAAAATGTCATGAACTTTCCTGGGTGAGAGAAAGTGGTGAGAGTGATTTGACATAAAAGACTTACTATCATTATTAATTCATAGTTTGGCAGATCTGAGATATTTCAAGTGAATGAATTAATTTTGTATTACACAATATCTTTGCAGAACCTGGGTTTGAAAAACGGACTAATTGTCAAAAAATAAATAAATTATGAAATCCTCTCCATGAGTGCTACTGGTTGTGCTGCTCTAGAAATTTCATTTCTCCTTTAGGTGCTTTAAGTCACCACAGTTTGCAGTGCCAACAGAATTGGGTGGAACTGATAAAAATGTGAGTCGGGTAAATTACTACAATGTGCATAATAGCTGTGGACAGCTGCAGAACTTGGACCTGTTCCCCATCCAGATGAAGTGCCACGGTCTCCATTATTTTATATGTTCTGTCTGACTGCTGCAGGTATCTGAGAGGACGAGAAGGGCCTCGTTCTTGGCAAAAAAACATGGATATAAAGGCTATATGCTTCAGATTTAGCTAGTCCAAAGTTCATTAATGTAATATCTCACATGATTCAAATGTTTTTTACTTTCATTAAACAATCTCACAAAACATGACTTTCTTTCCATGAAACAGCTTTTTCTTTTAGATTTGAAACATAAGGAAAAAGCTGCCTTATCTCATGTTCTTAGGAAACATCATTTTGAAGCTTCTGAACCTGAACTTTCTCCCCTTGGTCAAAACCAATTCCATAATCACCGCTGTAGCATGCTGCCCTAGTAACAAAATGCCACGTGACTGACATGGTGAATTTCAAGAATGTGCTTACACAGCTTATTGAAAAGTACTGCTGTAGCAAACATCGGTCACAGTACAGGAGAAATAGGTGCTCCGTAACCCACCAGGGCACTGGTTTTGGTTAGTGATTGAGAACCAGCAATGAGGCTAAGAAAACAGCAACTTTCGAAATACCAAGAGCTCTGTGACTAAATGGGCACTAGTTGTAAATTTATTACGAAACCTCGTTATTAAGGTGGCTCAAAAGCACCTGTAGATTTCTGCTGCTCTGAAACCTCTGAGCAGCAGCTGAGAAAAAATTTGCAGGTGCAGTTTCCCTGCCACAACAGAGCAACTGCTGAAAGCACTGAGCAGGTGTCAGTGTCAGCATCAAATCTACTGCTTGTAGCTTTATTCTCAAAACCAGCAAACACTACCTAACAAAAGTTACAGGAGCTACTCTTTTAATCCAACTTTGCATTGAGCCAGCAAGCTCTTTGAACTTGTACATATTCATAGAATCACAGAATCACAGAATCACAGAATGGTTTGGATTGGGAGGGACCTTAAAGACCATTTAGTTCCAAACCCTGGCCATGGGCAGGGACACCTCCCACCAGACCAGGTTGCCCAAAGCCCCATCTTGGCCTTGAGCACTTCTGGAGATGGGACATCCACAGCTTCTCTGTGTTGAGGGTTGGCTCGCTGCGCGTAATCACATTGATCTCGTGCAGCTGCAAGACAAGGAAATGGCGGATTACCGCACCCAGCTGGTCTAGAAAAACAAGAGCAAAGGCACGTACGCAAGGCTTGTCCGGGAACTCTTGCGAAAAATCCCAGGCAGTTAGAACCAATGATAGTAGAGGGCACACTGCCCTTGGAGCTATAGTTAAACTAGAAAAAGGGAACTAGCGGGTAAAAGAATGCGGAACTAACAGGTAGGGTAGGAGATGACGCTTACCAATAAGGAGCTTGGCTTTTGCAATATGTATGAGCTAATTATCCTGTACACGATAAAAGACAATTGAGCTATCCATTAAAGTTGAAGCATACTTAACACTCATATTGAGCGTTTGTGTCTTCCCTCCGTCGCCAACAAATGGCGCCCGAACAGGGACCCTTGCTGGACGAGGACCCGAAACGAGTAAGCCGGCCTTAGGTGACGGAGAAGAAGTGGAAAGTCGGTTCTGACTACGTACCCGGAATCCGGAACGCAAATTGGGACTGTAGCAGAAGGCGACTCAGGAAGAGCGCCCGGGACGAGCCCATAGTGGGTCCCGCCGGAACGCCGCGAACAGAAGCTTTGCACGGGGGCAACGGCACCGTAAGTAAGAATGGAGAAACAAGCGGCAGTTGATTTACTTAAGTGCTTTTTAGAAAAGCGTAAGACGCCAGATATAGATTGTCGTAAAGAGTTACCTGCCAAGGCCTTACCACCTGGCATATTCCTGATTTGTGGAGATCGAGCCTGGCAGGGGATTCCAGCAAATGCGTATGGTGGGCCATGCTATTTGGGACGCCTGACCTTGTTTGCCCCTGATCTACATAGTCAAGAGTTGCGAAACATTACTCGACAATGGAAACGCCGGACGAGACGCAGTCTCCAAACCTTGGGGAGTGACTGCGATGACCAGGTCGAACTCTGGGGTCCTGCTGAAAGGTTCTTTTCGGCGGCACTTGTGCCTGGAGTGGCGGTGGCTCATGCTATGGCTAGTCTTGGGAAACTAGCTTGTTGGGCTGTAAAACAAGCAAACGTGACTACGCAAATACTCACCGAAATGGCCCAGGACCTGGATAGCCTGCGACACGCTGTATTACAGAACAGAGCGGCGATTGATTTTCTGCTGCTGGCACAGGGCCACGGGTGTGAAGAGCTCGAAGGAATGTGCTGTTTTAATCTCTCGGACCATGGCGAGTCAATCCACGAGCAGCTGAGATGGCTGAGAGACCACACCAAGAAGATAGTGGTCCAGAACAATTGGCTTGATGAACTATTTGCAAGTTGGTTTGGGAACATGGGAGGCTGGATATTGGGTCTAATAAAAGAAGGGCTACGCTTACTGCTAATAATCGTCCTAATCATAATAGCGGCGCGAGTAATATTTAGTTGCCTAACAAAAAGGCTTGAGCAACTAACGAGTAAGGTTTTTCTAGCACAAAATAAAAACGGGGGAATTGTTGAGGGTTGGCTCGCTGCGCGTAATCACATTGATCTCGTGCAGCTGCAAGACAAGGAAATGGCGGATTACCGCACCCAGCTGGTCTAGAAAAACAAGAGCAAAGGCACGTACGCAAGGCTTGTCCGGGAACTCTTGCGAAAAATCCCAGGCAGTTAGAACCAATGATAGTAGAGGGCACACTGCCCTTGGAGCTATAGTTAAACTAGAAAAAGGGAACTAGCGGGTAAAAGAATGCGGAACTAACAGGTAGGGTAGGAGATGACGCTTACCAATAAGGAGCTTGGCTTTTGCAATATGTATGAGCTAATTATCCTGTACACGATAAAAGACAATTGAGCTATCCATTAAAGTTGAAGCATACTTAACACTCATATTGAGCGTTTGTGTCTTCCCTCCGTCGACAACATCTCTGGGCAACTTGCACTGGTGCCTCACCACCCTCATAGCAAAGAATTGCTTCCTAATATCTAATCTAAATCTATTTTCTTTTAGTTTAAAGCCATTACTCCTTGTCCTATCTCTACACTCCCTGACAAAGAGTCCCTCTCCTGCTTTCCTGTAGGCCCACTTTAGCTACTGGAAGGCTGCAATGAGGTTTTCCCGGAGCCTTCTCTTCTTCTCCAGGCTCCATCTTACTTTGAGCTCTACCATGTATCTAGCTATTTCTTCATAAATCAGACAAAAGAAGAAAAAAAAAATGCCAATTCCCATTTCTGACTGGATCATTCTTTTGCTAAATTTTTCCAATTGCAAAAACGTGTTTAATTTTGTTCTATACATGGGGGGACAAAGATGCTAACGGTGAAACTCAGGATTACTCAAATCTTTTTTTTTTCTTTTTTTTTTTTTTTTCAGAGCAATAGACTCTGTCTCTTAATTTATGGTCAAAGATCAGATGCCATGATGCAACAGATTTTCAATCTCCCTTCTTTTCATATGGTGATATTTCTGCTTACGCTTTTAATTGGTTGATTGTACTAAAGTTTCTTTTCTTGGGCATCCTCTCCTCTCTACATAACTACTTTACACTGGTTTTTATGTGTTAATTTAACATTTGTTTAAATTACTTGTGCTTTCCTTGTTTCCTGAAAGACCTGACTCCTCACCCTTTTGTCTTCAGAATGACTACTTTGGCAGATGCTCTGCCATGACCAAGACAACAGAGGTCCAATGTCAACATTTTCTTCCACTTGGCTTGTTTTAATAGTTTCTATATAGATTAAGTTCAACAAAAAATATGTACTTAAAAATTATGCAATACATGGACTACATAAAATTAACAAATACAGTAAAGGCTTTTAAGTCTTGTTAATAGTGTTAAAATAACATTAATTTATTTCAGATTGAATAGTTTGAAAAAGCAATTTCATTTTAACCAGAACCTGCAGCAGGGTTAATTTACATGCTCACAGCTTCTCTTCTCTCTTTTTTTCTCTCTTCTTTGTCTCTCAGGCAGAATTTCTAGAAATTGCATCCAGAGACGCTTTTTTTTTTTTTTAGTACAGTTCATTAAGAGTTCTTGTTGCAATAATAAATCCATGCTTTTGCATTAAATTCAGTTCAACAAAAGATTCTGACAATCTTTGTTTTTGTATATATTTTAGAATTATTTGTTCCCATTCCCATTGAAATGGACGGAACATTTTGAATTCATGGCTTACAATTATGTGCAGAGTTAAATTACAATACACTAATTTTCCCTTCCATTTTTTGATGGTGTATGCCCAAATGATGTCATTCAGTTGACGATCTCTGATTGAAAGCTAGTTTGCTGCAAACTTATTCTTAATATATTCAGCAGAATTAGAAACACTGCTGTAGTTTCTCATTGCTGATCTCCCTCAAGATTAAGATGCTTCCCGTAAAGCATCCCTAATATCTTGTAGCCAAAGGAAAGCTGCCAGTGAGTGGTTGTGTTGTTTGGGTTACATTAGTCCAAAGCTTTGATTTTGATTATGATTTTTCTAAAGTCCATCCCGAAGTGTAAAGCTTTGCTGTTTGAATAGTGGCTGCTGCTGCATTTGGAGATGTGAGGATGTCTATATTGATTTTTTTAAGGAGACTCTGACCTTAGATATTTTTCTTGCTTGCTTATTTCCTCATCGGTTCTTAAGACCACTTAAGAGTATAGCTATTTAGGGCCACTGGGTTTTTCTTCTTGCCTGTCGATACCTTCCAATAAACTAATTCAAGAGCCAAAGGGAAATATTACAGTCATAATAAATTGAAGATAAACCCTGTGACTGGCAGTGCTGTGAATACTGGTGATACAATTATGCAAGTTCAACTGAATACCCTACAGAACAAACAATAGATCCAGAAGACTGTTCTTGAGCCACATGCTGCATGAATTCACCTAGTAGCAGTTAGTTTAGCTTCTTTATTTTGCACTGACTTTTTAAAATAATAGTATGACTTCAGAGGGTAAAACAATAGTTCTGGGTAAAACTAGTTACAATGTCTACTTAGCTTTCATGGAAATGGCTTAGTTTTACAGTATTTCATCATTGAGAATGAAGGGAAAAGAGTAACCTTTGAATTACTAGCCCTCCCCTAGAGCTAGATTTCTCTCTTCATTTGGACAGATTCCTGTAGAAGACCATGTTTAAAGTTTTGTTGTTGTCATTGTTGCTGTTGTGTTTATACCTAATATTTCCTACTCAGAAGACTTCCCTAATGTTTTTCTGCTTTCAAAATTTCTCATGGTTTTGTAAGGATATTAGAGTCTTGATGTGGTCTGTAATTGACCTTTGGTTACATTTGGAATGGATAATGAGCTTCTACATTTTGCTTAGAAAATTTTATATATACCTTTGTGTCTCAGTGCCAAAGTAGTTGCTGAGGCAGTTTTAATGTTAGCTCTGATATTTTGGGGAAATCATTTCATAACTACAACTGCATGCGTTCATGTTCAAGACTGTCTGAGTGCTGATATTTATCTATCTACCCATCTATCTATCTATCTATCTATTTTTTTAACTGGTGTTATGAAAACACGATGATATCCTCAGGCTTTTCATGTACACCTGGAGGACATCATGACATGAGGTTTCCATCTACAGAGGGGAATTTCTGCATTTCATACAGTAGCAGAGAAGAAGGCATAACTCAGTTGTGGCTGTGTTTTGTGATTCCTTCTGCTCAGGCTCAGCAAGATACCATCCTGCCTGAATAATTTGGAGGAATTCTTGGATTGCTTTACCTTTCTCTAACTGTGTAGAAAGAGACCAGGCAGGTCCTAGGACCTTTTTAAGTTGGTCTCTGTGGTACTTCTTACTTGGAATGCACAAACCAGTCTCACCAAGCAAGCTCCATCATAGAAGTTGACCATCATTCCTATTCTACCCAAAACAGCTTGTCTTCATATGATGAATATTGTTTTCCATTATTTGTTTTCTGTAGTAATTAGTGTTTCCAATCTTATACCTGGACCACTCTGATCAAGCCACTGTCCAGTTCAGAGAAAAAGAACAGTTTCTGTCCCTACAGGGCTTACAAGCTGACTAGAAAACAAAAGACAGAACTACAAGCAAACAAGTGGAAGGACAAAATATAAATGAAATCCCTGAAAACAGAGAATAAGAAAGGGCATGTGTGCCTGTGCTTAAGTATGGCAATAATCTTTAGCTTGGAGGATCAAATCAATGATGTAATGTGATAAATATATTTTTTTAATGTGTTGGAATCACAGCCCTTTTGAGACAACCAAAAAGAAAAGATCTGAGGAAGCACAGATCGAAAAGAGAATGTTAAGTTTTTCTTTTTGCTTGGTAGGTTGGTTTTTTAATTGGCTTTAATATAAATGTGGCCTAGCTTCTCTCTGAAAGTGCATTGTGCTTCTGTCTCAAAAAAGCAACAATTCAAAACCAGACCAAATATCAAAACGATTTATCATTTAGTGTTTACCTCTAGCTATATGCCATGTAACTTTCCTAGAAATTTGAACTCCAAAACCTTTTCTAAAGCATACTTGTTTTGCAGACTAGCTTATTTTTATAAAGATATTAAATGAATGTTTATAGCCATGTGACAATACTACTAGATATCATTGCAGACAGTGAACTGCCTATCATCTCAAGGTATTGACAAAGTCTGGTGCAGTCTAATGAAAAAATTATTTCAGCAAATTATGTGTCAGATTCTATTACTTCATTGTTAGAAAGGAAACATGAAGTGAATAAGATCAATACTAATTGGCAGGAGAGAGAAATTCACACAACACCTTGTAAAGAAAGAAGATAAATGTCCCTCCTGCATTTCATCAAGCTGATTATTTTATAGTGGTGGAGAGAAAATTTGGTTACAAAAAATATGTTTATTTCCTGTACCTTATTTGCTAATACAATTAGTTTTACAAGCTCTGACACTTGAGTCTCTTGGTTTTTGCTAGCTTAAAACTTTCTTTTTGTTTCAGTATTAAATGCTGCTGCCTTCCTTCTCCTTCTACATCCATTTTTTTTTTTCAGATGCTGGTCTCTTCAGTATGTTAGGACTCTCTGAAGCCTCACAGGCTCTTCTCTGTTTCATTGCATACAGAAACGTAAGGCAGCTACTCTGTGCAAGAGTCATTGTGGAGCAGCAAAGGGTCTGTAAGTTCATTTTCAGCCTACTAACCATCTTAACATACAGCACCATGTCACAAACTACAAAAACCTTTCAGCTTATCATAATAACTGACACAACTGTTTTCATATCACTAAATCCTTATTAGCTTCTCAGCCACTTGTCTTCTTTAATTTCTATGTTATGGATCAAATAAGTGAAAGATAATCTCAAAATTCCTCTTATGTTTTTCCATATGGGTTTGTAGAGTTTTATGAATACTATATTCTCGTTAAAAGAAAACAAAAACAAACAAACAAACAAAACAGATACTTGTCACTCAAGAACTTGGAGAGTATACCAGATAAACTAGCTATGAAAATGAAAGATGAGATGTCTATGCCTGATCTGAGTGAGGAAACTGGTCTAGACTCACACGAGAAGTTGCTAGATAATCTCCCATCATGAAAGTCAAATTCCCATGGTATTAAATGACTAAAGACAGGCCGTGTATCACTTCCTTTCTTGTTAGGGGAAGGAGGCAGCCTACCAGGACCAGCTACAAGATGGTAGTTCTCCTGTGTCACCATTCTCCATTCACTGTTCCTGACTAACCAAACGGTGTAAGTTAAAAAATCTGCAGGGACACCACTAATTATCTTGTGGCTGGTCAGCAGTCCTCTTTCCCATGCACCAAATGCAACTTATCTGCAGGAGGGTCTTACTCAGGATGTGGAGAAGAGCACTGGACTCACACAGAGCGTCAAAGGAGAATCCTTACTGGGTGAGACAACCATCAGGATAGTCCAAAGGCATGTAAGAGGAAGCAAGTGTCTTTCTTATGCTTACCTGAACTGATTCATCTCTGCCTTCAAGAAAATACTTGGAATAACACCTGAACATCAATGTTTCCTTTGCTGAGGGCAGAACTGTGAGACAGAGATCCCTGATGAAGTTTTGGACTTGCTTTTGTGGGGATGTCTTCATGGCATACTCTTGGCAAGTGACCTAGATGACCGCTGGTTTTGAGATAAGAGTATGAGTGTGCCTATGTATGTATCAAATACATCAAAATGTTTGGAGGGCATTGGCCCCAAGTGATCCTGTTAAAGAGGAAGATGGCCATCAGACAGATCAAAGAGTAACTAGGATGCTTCAAAGGAATTTGAGAAATGAGTAAAGAGTAAGACTGAAAAGAAGTATAAAAGAAACATGAAAAATTTTAATAGCGGCAGAGATCTTTGAGTGGAAACAGCAGGAGTCATAACCTCCCAGAAGCTGTCCTGCAGTCATTTCAACCTTTGACTCTGCCAAATGGAGCAGCTAGTCTGTCAAGTGCCATAAATAACATTTATCTAGCTAGAGGACTATGGGGTGCAGCAAGTAGGGACCTGCACCTTTCTTGTGCATATGCAACCTTGTGAGGAGGGGCTTTCTGTTATGCATTGGGGTCAGCAAGGTATAGGGAGCAGCATGTGTTGGTCCTGAATGGCTAATCCACTCATTGTCAGCTAATTATGTGTTCTAAGTTAAGAAACCTCTTCAGCCCTGAGTTGGTTTAAAGTACATGAACTGAGTAGCTTTTCCCTGCAAGAGTCTTTGTGACTATCCTTGAGCATTAGGTAAGTGCAGCAGAGGTGATGTGCACTGGAAGCACAGGCAGAGAGAAGATATTTTCTGACAGTGGCAGGAAAGCAATAAAGGCTCTGGGTGCTTGGATCATCTGCCTTCCACTCTGCAGCCCTTCAAGACTGTCTCTCTTTTGGAGATGATTTGTAGAGAACTTAGCAAGATGAACATTTCCAAGTGCAGTTTGTCTTCCTCCCACAGGCTTGTCAGTGGGAGTGAGGTCTTGGAATTTCACTAAAAATCATTTTGGAAGGAGGCAAACGAGGGCAGAAAACAAACAAACAAACAAAAAACAAACAACATTGGAGACATTACATGCCTCATATACCCTGGGTAAATGTAATTTTGAGATACAATTACACCATTAATTCCTGCTTCTTGGGCAAACAGTCAACAAAACCACAAGAGGACAAGCAGCTGGTAGTTCTGAGCAGGTCTCAGACCTGGCAGCTCAGGATGTATATATAGAAGAACCATTCAGTAGTAGTGACCATAATGTATACAGACTTAAGAGTGGCACTGAGAGGGAAAATTAAAATATCCCTCACAGTGGAAAGAAACATTGAAAAAGAAAAGCTACCCTAAAATGAGGAAGCGTGTTAAGGAGACTTTTAAAAGTAGCAGATAATGAGGTAAAATGCTATTAAAACACGTTACACTAGAAACTTAGGGACTAAGACCTCCATTCTCACACCTCAAAGCTAGCATCACTGAACAGAAAAGTAAAGGAAGGTATTAGAAGTGAAAAAAAACTAAAAAGACACCTTTAAAAGTGGAAGCGATATTCACTTGAGAGGAAGATAATGGATTGTAGCAAATCCAATATCAATGGACAACAGGGCAGGTAAAAAAGGACCAACTTCTAAAGACATAAATGACATAAAAGACATAAATGCTAATAATCATAACTTCTTAAAACATACCAGAAAAAGAAAATTTCCCAGAATCAGTAAGATGCATAGATAATGACCATGTAGAAAACAAACCCACATGGGGAAAGCTTTGATCCTCACTCACTGCAGAAGGAAGGTGGAAAAGTTATCACTGATAGAGAAGAGCAGAGAAGATGATGGTGGGGACTTGTGTTGGAACTGTCAAGCGTAGAAATTTCAGAAATCAATAAACTGATCACAAACCTCTGAGAGATTCTATTTTTCAAAAGAAATTTAGATCTGTGAACTTGCCAAACTACTAATCAATCAAGTAACTTGCTGCTTGATCCAGCCTCAGAATCAGAGAAATAGAAAATGGTTAATATGGTACCAGTGTCACAAAGTAGGACTCAGGTCATCTTGGGTAGGACAAACTAGTTGCTTTTGACTTCAGCACCAGACAGATTGTTGAAGAACTGTAATAAAGACTGAAATTAATAAATATGGATGAAATGATAGATATGGAATGAGTCATGGATATGTCTTGTGAAACTGTAAGGATTTCTGGAAGTGTCTGTTAGTAAGGTGAACCAGTCAATCCAGTATCCTTAGCCTTAAGACAAAAGGCTGACAAAGGCCTTCAGAAAAACTGCAAAAGTTTTCCCTCTTTCAACAAAAATATTTTTGTCTCTATCCTGCTGTAACCACATACATTAGTAAATGAATATTTTAGCAGTTAAATGAGAGTCTCAAAGGATATATGGTAGGACCTGTCATGCTCAGTATATTCATAAATGATAAAGAAAAAGAGGTAAATAGTGAGGGAACAAATTTTACAGAGGATATGAAATTATTCAGGCTAGTTAAGTTTAAGCTGCTATGCAGATATACAGGTAATTCACAAAGCAAAAAAATCTTAGTGATGATGCACTCTCAGATGATATTCAGGGCTGATAATGGAAATTAATCCACATGAAATTACAAGAACTCTAATCTAGCTCTCTGTGTCTAATGATGGAAATACAAACACAGTTTACCACCATAGAAATGAGAGTTTAGGGTCATTTGGGGCAGTTCCCTAAAAACGGTAATGACAATTATTTTTCAGCAAGGCATATGCACAGTATGACTGTGGCTGAGAGTTAAATGAATAGTTCTGAGAAAACCCACACAACAGAATCCATCCAGATGGGTGATTCAAAACACTGCCATAGGATATTAATTACTTTGCAATAAAGTTTTGGGAGAGGAAAAAAAAAAAAGGAAAAAAAAAAAAGACAGGATTTGTTTCAAATGTATTAGAACAGGATGCAAAAGTCACCGGAGAAGTTTCCACTTTCTCTGTTGTCTTCAGTAAGCCTTTCACTTTTGATTCAAAAGCTCATTTAGTGATGTAATTACTTTAGTGCAATGGTGTGCTGAGGAGGACAGCTGAGTAGCTGCATTTAGATTTATTGCAAAGCAATAAGCAATATTGCTGCTGAGTATTCTTGGAAAGATTTGCCTTTCAATATATTTGATTCTTCTCAAACTGCTTACTCATTTACTTCTTACCAGTTCCATTGGATGACCTAAAAATGCCATTTTGTGATGATCTATAAAGGCTGAAAAATATTAGATATAGGTTTGATGTGGTTTTGTTTGTTTGTTTATTTTCCATTTAAGAGAAATTCTTTTCAATCCTGAAGTACAAAATATTTAAATAGGGACACTGTAATCTACTATCCATGACACCTGGCATCTCATATTTACCTTGTATGTTCTTCTTAACTGATTATGTGTCCATTATTTTTCCTCAGTTTTCTATTGTTATTTCATCTCTGCTCCTATGGAAATGATATTCCAATAATGTATTCCAGCTTTAATATGTCTGAAGTAATCAAATATCTGCTTCTACCTTCCTGGCTCAGAGAGCAGTGAAGCTTTTTGTTTTGTTTTGTTTGTTCTCTTTTCCTGCACAGTACTAGCAACAAATACCATTACTGTTTGGTACCAAGTTTTTTTTTTTTTTTCTGTAGAAAACATTTGGCACAAGAGGCTTCTGAAATACATTCAAAATTGTCATTAGAGTTCACAGATGTCAGGTATCCTTATGACACTAAAGCCTGAATTGTTTATTCTACAAAAGGGGGAGAATTATGTCTTTGGACCCTTGTCCTCATGAGAATACTCTGAAGGTTACCATCATGACTATTCTGCTTGCTGTCAGAATGACTAATGAGCCAAATTTTGGTTAAACTGTCCTAGAAATAAAAAGCAGACAGGAGATTTTTTATTTTCAGTGGTTGACATGAAACTCCGTGGTTCCCCAAAAGAACCTAATTTTGGACCCTCTACACACTTACAGGGGTCAGTCCCAGCTGCTGGTACCACACAGAGAATTGGGGCTGGAGGTCTCTGGTGTGTGCTCCTGGTACCTCCTTCACCCACATCCAACCAAGGCACAGAAAGGAGCCTGTCAGAGGTGTGCGAAGTCAGAAGCCAAGCATTGGAGGTCCTGCAGTAAGTCACCAGCACAGGAGGTCCTGACTAATTTGCCAGCAGCAGATCATTGAAATGCAGACCTCTAAGGTCCATTTCTCAAGTTTAACTTCAAGAAAGTATCTTCTGTTAACTAGACAACTTATTCCCCAGGCCCTCTAATCCTGATGGCTTCTGCTTTTTTGCCTCCCTGCCCTTGTACCCCAGCTCTCTTCTGCCATTTTCTCATTGTATTTTCCCTTCTCTGATTCCCCATGTTTTCCTTCCTTTATATCCCTCCTACAGAGCTCTCTTTAAGTCTCATCTCCCCTGGTTTTGACTCACATTTTCTACCACTCCATGGCCCAATCTTTTCTTCTCCCAGCACCTTCCGAAACTCCAGAAAAATCCCTTCATCCCTATGGTGCCAGATTCTAGGGTCTTTCTCTCCTCCCTTACCTTGTTTTTAGCAGGGTACCCCTCAAGCTGGGGGAGCACAGGAAAAGCACTCCCAGGCTCTAATCCCTATGTCACTGCCTCAGCAAATGAAATACATTGTGAAAATCCACCCCCAGGTACTGCAGTGGTGATAGAGCAAGATAATTCCAAATGGAGTCCTTGGCACATTTTGCTGCTAAACTCCAGCCATTCTCTGCTGATGTGGAAGGAGGTTTTTCAAAAATTTAGTCTCATTTGTTTTTCCATGGGAACATAACAACTTAAACCTTGCAGCAGGGTAGCCCTTAATACCTCATCCAACATGACCTGTGTAACTGCAGACTGTTGCTTTCTCTCAGCTGTTCTCATGCTACAGATGGATTCCTATGTTCACCCACGCCAAGCCCAAAGAGGACATCCTACCAGGGATTGCAACCATCAAGAAACTGCATCCCAGTTAACCTTTGACTATTGCAGTGGGACACGTCGGCAAGGCAAGCGCATGAGTCAGGAACATCCATTGCACTGATCTGAAAGGGAAGATGCAAGATCAATTATAATGAAAAACAATTGTTATAGCAACAGAATATGTAGCAGCGCAAAATAAAAGCTATTGTGCTGAGTCTCCAAACCACTACCATTAAACTAAATACACAGAACAAATCAGACATATGTGTTTGAAATATATTTGACATAAACGTACTTTTTGTTGTCTCAGTTAAATCTCTAGAAGCTGATTTATTTTGAATATCAGACAATCAGTTACTTAACAAACTTCTCTAAATGCCTCTTCTAGACATCGAAAGGTTTCTGGGAACGAGATAGCTTGTTTGACTAAAGCACAATTCTTATCATGTTTAGAAAGGTTATAGTGAAAAATATTAAGTAGGGCCCCTTCTTTGCCAAGGAGGCAATTTAATTAGCCACACGATTTTATGAGAATATAATCATCTCCTTTCCATGTTCATATAAAACAAATGAAGAGAAATTAACAAGGTACTGAAAGTGCTTTACCAAAATTCTGCTGTTAATCACAGTTATCACGTATATTAAATATTTTCTACATGAAATCCTATGTGTGTACCAGACCATTGGACATTGAAAGAGAGTGTAATCATGTGGTTTTCCCTTAGGCATTAGATTTTGAAGCCAGTTTGAAGACGAAGATACAGAGATTTTTGCTTCTTTAACTGAAGGTTCTGAAAAATGACAGTACATGGATCCTGTGGGATTTCAGTTATTTGGACCTAAGCCAGTGCCCATTAAAGCTCTAATTAGTCAGTGCTTGTGAAAAGCTGCACAAAATGGAGAAAAGCTTTCCTATGGATAGGATAGCATTATTTCTTATTCTGTTAAACAAATATTGTAGTAAATGGCTATTCCACACTATGCAGAGGTTGAAATATCCTAATAATACAGAGCCTATAAAGGCTTTAAAGTCTGGTATTGCTGGAGTTTGCCACCTTGCTTTTAGCAAAGCATGTTCTATCTCCCACGAGAGCAGACACCAGTGATCTTGACAGGGGGAGATAAGACAGCATCTCTTCAGTAGGTTCATGGCATCCTTAATGGCACAGCACTGTTCAGAGCACTGCTCCTCATCCCACAACACTGTCCTTTCCCTTCCACACTTTCTGCCTGAAGAGGCACTACCTACATCAGAGAACTTAGGGCATGTGTGACCAGAGGAGGCAGAATTTCTTACAGAGAAATGTGTGCTCTGTGCCGGCCACTACAGCCTGATGGCACCACCTTGAAGGTTGTCCAGTCTCACTCTCTCATGGGGAGTGAGTCAGTGATGCCTTGAAAATAGCTGAGAAATGTGGCAGTAGGGCAGATGTTGTTCAGGATGCTCTTTGTGTGGCCCTTATTAGAAACTGAACAGGACAGAGAATCCCTCAGTCTGTGCTGGTCACCTAATTCCTTCTTTTATTCTCATTACTCTGCTCATCTCAAGGTAATTATTGGGCAAGTCAGACCTGAAAATTAACTGTAGGAAATTTTTTAGCCATATGCTCCTCTGGACAGCAACCTATTCTCTGTTTTTGTAAAACATCTGGTATTCTGGTTCACTGCTACAGTAGAGTAAGTCTGTAAGCAACTCAATTTGTACTTACTCCTTTCCTTTGTACTTCTGAAATTCTTTCTTCCACTATTTATTTGCAGTTCCTCTTGTATGGAGTTGTAAAGTAATGCAGTTCTCACTGAAAATCTTGAATGTCTTTCAGTCATTTCTGAGATTCAAGGTTTTGATCTGCCTATGTTGAATTTTCACTGTGTACATATACAGTGTATATATAACTGGTGATGTTATTGATAATGCTATTGGCTCTAACAAATATAAGCATCTATTTTTAACTAAACTAAAGGTAGGTGGTTTTGGAGGATAGCTTCATTCAGGATCTGGTCTGCACTTTGGATCTTTCGGGATGCCTGGCAGTTATTTCTCTTCTCTTATTGAAACTGTATCATGATCATATGACATTTCTTTCTTGTCCAAGACAAAATAGAGGAATAGCAAACATTTATGAAACCATGAAGATCTGTGATTAAAATTAAATTTTGTCTATGGTTCAGGAAATCAGTGAAAATTTACTTCTCTAAAAAAAAAACTAAATTATTTAGAATCCATCCTAACAATAACTTTTCAAGATTGGTAACAAGAAAACAGCTTACTGACTTCCATATAAGCAGTGTGTCACTGATAAGTCCCTTGAGAGCAAGGTAGTCACCGTAACAGCAAGCAACATACATCTGTGATTTCCCATGTTTAGCACCTATTTCTCTAGTCCACTGGTAATAGTATGTCACGGATTCCAACCTGATCATCCTTTCTGAGCCATCTTATTCTTTGGCGATGTCCACCTTCCACTTGTGACCATTATGCACTCCCCCAGGCTAACCATATTAACCCGAGCTCCTACAAATTTCCACTACTGTAAGAGAGAGGAGGAATTACCTGGAATCGCTGAAGTGTCTCTTAACTAGGGGCAGGCACAGTTTAATGTACTGCGTCTCTTGCGTCTCTCATTATGCAAAAAGCAAAATTTTAAAGATTTATATTTAAAGTCCCATGTCTATTCCTCGTGTTTTATCTCTATTTTCACAATATAGCAGCCACAATAGCATTGGTATCATTTTTTTTTTTTTGTAAAGACGCACAGCTTTTGAGCAGTCTTTCTCCAGCATCAGCACTGTGTTTTTTCTACCTGCAGAGATTTTTGTTCAAATAATATATTTATTTTCACCATCACAAAAATATTTTCACCTGCCTTCATTTTGGATATCTCTCCAGTGTCTATATGCCAGTCCAACTGTAAAATTGAAAATATTTAAATGTAAACTGTTCTTGTGTCACTAGTATCACCCTGCTTGAGAAGCTTAGCATAGAAACAGCTTATTTTTCTGCTGTCAACACATGCATTAAAAAAAGTTTTATGAACAGCATTACAGGATACCACAACAAGGAATAAACCAGTTGTGGGGGGAAGATAAAAATAAAGAAATAGACTGCCCTCAAATATCTGGAGACTATTTTGAGCCAAATATTTCGCAAGGTTTGAAATATTCAACTAACACTTTATTCTTTCAATCTTAACTGTATCTCTGAGGTTGTATTGTGCTAGGAAAAAAAAAAAAAAGGTCTAATGTTAAAGTGTAGTGAGAGATGAGTTTCTGAGAATTTTCTACCGAGACCTTTAATTGGAAATATCAAGGCATCAATATAAAATGGATCCCATTAACTTTTTGTCCTGTCCTTTCATGTTGGCAGAATGGCTGCTCAGAAGAACACCACACAGAAGCCAAAGTAGGTCTGGAGTTGCAGCCATCGCTGATTCCAACTGAAGCATCATGTAAGGAACAAGAATCTTGAGTAATTTCTGAGATTCAAGGTTTTGATTCGCCTATGCTGGGTTTTCACTGTGTACCTATACAGTGTATATATAACTGGTGATGTTATTGATAAAGCTATTGGATCTAACAAATACGAACATCTATTTTTAATGAATTACAGTCTATTACAGTCCATAAGGAAAATGAATGCAAATAGCAAGAAGTAGAAATGATAAATCTATTTCAGCAACTAGGTTTGGAGCAGCAGAATGCAATGAGGAAAAAGAAGATTTAAATAAAAAAGGGTTGAGAGCAGTCCTGAGGAGAAGGACCTGGGGGTGCTGTTTGATGAGAAGCTCAACATGAGCCAGCAATGTGCACTTGCAGCCCAGAAAGCCAACTGTGTCCTGGGGTCCATCAAAAGCAGTATGGCCAGAAGGGCGAGGGAGGTCATTCTCCTCCTCTTTGCTCTCATGAGACCCCCACCTGGAGCCCTGCGTTCATCTCTAGGGTCCCCAGCACAAGAAGGACATGTATTAGAAAGAATCCAGAGGAGGATCACAAAGATGATCAAGGGGCTGGAGCACCTCTCCTACGAGGACAGGCTGAGGGAGTTGGGGTTGTTAGGCCTGGAGAAGAGAAAGCTCTAGGGAGACCTTAGAGCAGCCTTCCAGTTCCTAAAGGGGGCTACTGAAAAGCTGGGGGGGAACTCTTTGCCAGGGAGTGTAGTGATAGAACAAGGGGGAATGGCTTTAAAGTAAAAGAGGGGAGATTTAGATTAGATATAAGGCAGAAATTCTTTACTCTGAGGGTGGTGAGGCACTGGAACAGATTGCTCAGAGAAGCTGTGAATGCCCCATCCCTGGAAGTATTCAAGGGTATGCTGGATGGGGCTTTGGGCAACCTGGTCTGGTGGGAGGTGTCCCTGTCTATGGCAGAGGGGTTGCAGTAGATGATCTTTAATTCCCCTCCAATACAAAACATTATATGATTTTATGAAAAAATGGAAAATATTAGGATATTAAAATAAATTCACAGTTTTGTAGAAGCACATCAGCCTGTCAATCAAACATAGCCAAGCTGCAGACTTCTGTTAGTCCAGGTTATTCTGGATATGGGTAGAACTGCAGACAAAATAAATAAATAAATATATAAATAAATAAGTAAAATAATCAAAGGGTAACAAAAAAAAAAAAAACCTAAATTTTGAGCCCATCCATATGAAAGATGAAGCTCCTGGTGATTCCCTTGAGCCAAGCATTCACTCCAGACGAAGCTGATCATAGGGTGCAGATAGCAGTTAGGAATTTTGCTTTGACAAATGACTCTGAGACGCACACAACATTTTTCAATTGAAATGAAACTGAGAAATTCAAAAGTAACAGAGATCAAAGTTTAAGTGTAGGATTTAGAAAAAAATAAAATAAAACAAGTACTAACACTCTAGTAAGCTTTATGGATAAATAAAAGTTCAGATAAGCGGAAGGGTTTAAAACCCAATACCCTCAAAATTATTGAAGGAAACACAAACAAGAATGATTACTTCATTTTTTTTAAACAAAACTATTGGCATCTGAAGACCAAAGGAGAAATAAGAGAATGGACATGCTGCAATAAAACTGAGTAGTAATAAGAGTCTTCACTTGGAGATTATATAAAGTTTGTAGTACAAGGTATTGAACTTTTGTGAGTTTGGTTTTTGTATTTCTTGGTTATCCAGGAGAAGAACAAATGGACAATGCAGTTACCTGGTATCCACTTAACCATACAATCTAAAAAATTACAGGAGTTTTCTGGATAGAGAAAACTTGTTTGATGTCAAGAACACTTGTTAACAATGCCTTGTGCTTGAGAAATCTGAAAACATCGGATATTTTATTTTTCTCTCATTTTCATAATGTAGTGTTATTTTGATCAGCTGCCAGTTAGAGAAAATGTAAATAATGTACTGCTGCCCAATTCAGCAATCCAAATTTCACCCAACTGAAAAAGGGACAAAACTAACAGTTGCTATAGATTTTTATGGTGCTTATCTCAGTCACTTCTTCTGAATTTTGATATGTTGCAAAAGAGCTGCTGATGATTTAAACACAGATGCTGAAGTGTGGCTTCCTTCTGTCCAAAATCTGCATCTGAACTTCAGAGAGGGAAAGGTTTGCTCATGTAAAGTTAAAATAGGTTCTATCCATGGACAGATAATTTTAAATTGAGAGTACCTATTTTATACATGCAAGCCATTCATCTGTAAGCCTCTGCCTGTATCTTGTATGTGCAACTCAGATGAAAAATGCAAAGAATATATCTCCCATGTTGCTGGAATTTTAACCCCTCACAAATCCCTAACCCAGCTTAACTTCAACTTCTTCTTTCTTGCCAGTTCCAACCCGAGCAAAATAAAGTTTTATGGCCTACAGACTTTTACACAAGGCTCTCATATCATCTCCCCAGTGTCTTTTCACTTCTGAAGGCTCAATATGTTAATAGAGAAGATAGCTTTTTGTGCAAACAGGTACCTTTAAGGACCTGGAAGCAGGCATTTGCTTTTCCCTGTCATTGTCTGACAGATTCTCTCTTTTTTTTTTCTTTTTTTTTTTTCCTGCTGTCATTTCTCCTTCTCAAGAGTAAATGGGGCAGTTCTACTGGAAGCTGCATAAATGACCTGAAAATAGGCAGCAGTTCTACAGCGCACCTAATAAAGGCTCATCTTGTAAAGACCTGTGGTATGCTACTTTCTTAACCATTCAACTGAGATCAATGAAGAATGTTATCACTCCTACCAAACACTGTTATGTGGATTGCTTTTCCAATGAAAATATTTCTTCTCTATGGAAAAGAAAAAATATTTTTCTGTAAATTCTATTGATATTTATAACTACAGGGTGTCTTTGTCACGTATATAGTTAGATTCCACAAAAAAAAATAAAAAAAAGTCCATCTACTGAGGCTTGGTGATACAAGAGCCACATTCAAAATTAATTCTGTAATAAGCCATGGGAGAAACTTAGATGGTGGGTAGCAACTGGTATTTCAATAATAATTTCTTAAATTCATTGACACACTTCTCTACCAGTTATGAATTAGCTTGGAGTCCTACTAGAATAAGAGGGAAGAAGACACAATCAGCCCAAATACGCACTCCCAGAACAGACTCGGACAGACCGAAGAGAAACAGAGATACAAAGAGGAGATATTTGTAATTCAGACAGAGTATTTGTATGAAGTCTGGCTATTAGCCTAGGCAAGAAGCACAATACGGTAATATTGTGTCTCTGAAATCCAGCCTCAAACTTGCCAGGAAACAATGAATGAGCTCAGTTCCAGCATGATCATTTCAGTCTGTGCTTCCTCAGTGTGTTAGGAAGGACCAAGGATCTTTCTTCGCTCCGTTTTTTTTTGTTTTTTTTTTTTTTTTGCTTCTTTTCTTTTGCTTCCAACTCTAGTGTCTCATTTTAAATCCCTGCACCATCTGCTGGAGTCTCTTGATCAGCTTTAATCATATTTCATAAAGATTCTGTCATGGTAAATTCTTGCCCATATTGGACTGCATAGTGTTAAATGTCATCAGAGCACACAGATACTTACTTTACTGTCCTGAATAAAGGTAATGTGAATGGCTCGAACACCTGGACAAGAGCAACTGAAGAGTCACTTGGCAACTGTGGAAAAGCAGTAATGTCACACAAGCAGATACTTCCACATGAAGACTGTAATTTGCTGGTCCAGCAATCACTTCTCATTTGTCTATTTCTCATGGTTTTGTTAAAAATGAATATTTTGTATATGCATACATTGCTAAAAAGGAATATTTTGTATATGCATACATTTAAAAGCTAACTTCCAAACTCCTTAAATGTTCAGAAATAACAGGTTTTCTTTCTGTCTCAAAGAGAATGCTTATGTTTGACCCATACCATGTGTCAGTGCTCCTTTCTTCTTTTGACATGTTACAGACCCAGTACTGAGACACCAATGGAAATTATCACATTTCTGGTGGTAAAACAGTGACGATAGGAGCATACAAATTGCCACACTGAAGCACAGAGTAACTTAGCTATGCTATCCATCTCTGACTCAGGTCAGCATCATATTTAGGGAAGTACTTGAAAGCCAGAAATGTTCAAATCTAGAAGTCATTTTCTGGCTGCTGTTATTTGAGTTTTTATTTATGTCAGAAACATGCAGGTAAACATTTCTAAAGCATGTATCTTATCTGTGTGATTGAGCAGTATCTCACTGGTCGTGTAAACTTCTCATCCTTTTTCTAAATCCTAATTATGCTCTTGGCCTCAAAGATGCTGAGTAGCAATTCCTCAGAGGAGCAATGCCCAAGTAATTGTTATACCATCACGTAAAACTAATAGTAGGCAAAAAATGTCATCGTATGGCAGATGTTTAATGCAGAACATGGCAGTAAACATGATTGCTTTTTATTTAATTTCTCTTCATCTTGCACTCTGATATATCTGTGCAGGAAACTATGTAAAAAGGCTGACAGCACTGCTGATTATATTAGCCTTATTTATGCAGAAGATTCTCTTGTCAGCCAGTTATTACTGTTGTTATCTTTGACTAGAACTTAATCACTCAAAGTATAACAGTGACTTGTCACCTTTCCAGCCACTGTGTACAATTTTGAGGGGAAATAAATGAGCCCAACTCAAAGGAGTCAGCATAATTCTGATTTATCAAGACCAACCTTCTGCCAACCTTCCAAACAAAAGGGTATCCCTGGGTCAGCAGATGTACAAATATTTCAGTAGCTGTCACTGTATTGAACTGTGTTGTTCATTTGTCAGTGGGGCCCTGCCCTTAGCAAAGCAGGCTGAATATTAAATCACTGCAATTTATCACAGTGAAGAACAAGACTGTCAGATGACATTTTTTTTCAGCATTGAGACCCTAAAGTGACAGAGAAGTTTATAAAATGATTGTTTGGTTAAAATTTGTCATACAGATGCACAGATTGGTTGGTCTCACTTCTGAGGCTCCCATATCGTAGAATCATAGAATCATGAGAGAGACTGAGAAAAATCTGGTGATATTTGTTAATTGTACTTGGGTGTGGGTATATATACATACACAGAAGCACACACAAAAACACACACACATATATATACACACACAGCATACATAATGTGGCATGCATATGTATTGCTTATGCATATAGTACATAGATATATACAAGAAATGGCAATCAAATTAATTCCTGCCTCTGTGGTTTTTTCCTCTTATTCTGGTAATATAAAATAACTATGTACAGGCTGAATAAAACTGAAACTATTGCAAAACTTTGTAAGATTTCCAGAACTTCTTATTCTTTAAAAGCACAAAACAGAGCCCTTTCCTAGTGTTTTGCTTTAAAATAAAAAATAAAGAGAGAGAAAAGACAAAAAAGAAAAGACAAAAAAGAGAAGAGAGAGAGAAGAGAAGAGAAGAGAAGAGAAGAGAAGAGAAGAGAAGAGAAGAGAAGAGAAGAGAAGAGAAGAGAAGAGAAGAGAAGAGAAGAGAAGAGAAGAGAAGAGAAGAGAAGAGAAGAGAAGAGAAGAGAAGAGAAGAGAAGAGAAGAGAAGAGAAGAGAAGAGAAGAGAAGAGAAGAGAAGAGAAGAGAAGAGAAGAGAAGAGAAGAGAAGAGAAGAGAAGAGAAGAGAAGAGAAGAGTGAGAAGCAAACCTCCTTTCTCTCATCCTAAAAAGAGATTTATGACTTTGAGCTGACATTTTCCTTTTTTTTTTTTTTTTCCCCACTGGAACATATACATTTCTACCACAAAGTTTGATTCTAATATACTTGCATCAAAACACCATCTCCAAAGGGAAAGATTTTTCTATGTGTACTTTTACACTTATGGAACTGAAAGCTTTCTTTAAAAAAAAAAAAAAAAGGCATTTGATGGGGACTTTTGACTAAGACAGTAGCAAAGGATTTGTCCGTAATAGTGTTTGATTTAAGACCAATTTGCATTTTCAGGTGCTAATTTTCTGAATCATCTCACACTTCATTTCTGTATGTTCTAGTCATAGGCAGATGATAATTGTAATTACATACTTGGAAAGGAATCTCTTAAAATCATGGTCAAAATGCAGGAAAGACGTTAAAACCCTTCTAATGCTGACCACTTAACAGAAGAGGCAAAAATCTATCCTTAAATTTTCCAGGAAGGGAGACTTCTAAAAACTTATCCAACCTCTCAGAACAGGCTGACACTTCATTTCTGCTGGATTTGTTGTACCTTATTCCATATTTCTCCAGTGCCTTCTTACTTTTATGAAATACTTTTGTCTCCTCATATTTGGATTTATTGTGGTTACCATAAGAGTTCAGCTAGCTTTGGTACCATAATACCAATTCCTAAGGCTGGGTTTGTAGCTGTATTTTGTCACTCATATTTGCCATCTTTCCTGCTCTTGGTATTCTCCAACATGCTCTCATCTATATCTGTACTTGTCTTTCTATGCATAGCTTTTTCATTTTCCTTCTTGTGAACCATACAACCACTTTCCACATTCACGACACCAAGTAAAGAATCAACATGGAGAAAAGAAAAAGCACTCCAAAGGTCTTCCCTCCCATGGGGTAGGTGAGATGCATTGAAGTGTTTGAAGTTTTTAAAGGTAAAAAATCAAATGGGAGAAAAATCAGGCCCAGAAAACTGTGTGTAACCTTTTAGGTTGAAACATTTTTAAAATTTAAAGTCACACCCAAAATTTTGACCTAAATTATACCTGTCACATTCCACTCTTGCTGCAGGACAGCATTCACTGAAATGGAGCAACATAACAGAAGCTTTTCCAATGACATTTCATCCTGACTAAAGGGAGGAAGGAGCAGAAATGGAAAAGACAGCCCGTAGTTTCTGAGACTAATTGTAAAAATCCAGCGCGTTTGAGCTGGATTTAACTTTGAGCTCTGCAGAAGCATCTGAGCTCCAGAGAGCTGACAAGAACAAGAAATGCTCTCTGAACCTGCAAGCGAACCTTATGAGATTCGGCCCTTGTTAATAATCTCTTTCAGTATCATCTTACATTTTTTCCTTTCTTTCCTACACCTGTGAATGGCCTGGAAGCCATTTTGTTTCACACAAAATCCCCTTTTTTACAGCAACTTGTAAGCCTTGTCCTGCCTTCTGCAAAACCTCATGTATGTTTTCAGTGTGAATGTGTTTTTTAGATTTCCATTAAGGTCTGATAACATTTCTGTAGTTAAACTGAAGACAAACATTTATATTCAAGTCACCAGAACCACTACTAACAGGAGCAGCTTGAAATCCTATTGAACTGGTATAAAATGGCTCCAAATGCTTGTTCGAAAAACTGGGTCTGTAAACAGATTGCATGCCCCTCTGGTCTCCAACTCTAGTTTGTGAAATGGCAACACCATGAATCCTCCTCTGAGGAAATGGAGAGCAGCAGAGGACAGATGACAGGAGTTTGAAGTTCCTCAAAACCTGCTCCAGCTGTCATTAAATGTCTCTGGCTCCCTGCTAGCAGCAATTTCAGCTGCAGCAGAATACAGAGGCCATTTTGTCACAAAAGTTAAGATGCGACAAACAAAAGAGCATTTTTTAAGTCTGAAAAATTAGCATGGACATCTTTCAGCAGCAGCCAGAATGGCTGAGAGTACCAGCTGCAGCATGCAAGGAAGGGAAGCGAGAGCACAGATCTCACCCCTTAGGCTGAGTTTTGAGAATGGATTAGAGATTCTGTACAAAACTTAAGAATGAAAGAGAATTAAAGGTGGTCCAACATTTGCCACATTTCTCTTCATGAAAAATCTTAATATCATCTTAAAAATCTTAATATAATCTCTTCTTAGGTCAATGGAAGACCGTTTAATACCCACTGATATCAGAAGAGATTTTGTCATGGACTTTGTTAGTCATTGAATTTAGGTATGATAACATGACCTTTTCCTACATGGATATACTGAGGGGAAAAAAAAAAAAAACCACAAACCACAAACAAACAAACAAAAAACTAAAAGCAAAACAAAACAAGAACAAAAATGCAACACTTTCATTTACCAGTGAGTATAGTTTATACTAATATTTGCTTTACACTTATGTCTTCTCAAATTAGAATCATTTTGACCTAAAAAAAACCAGATACATACTGTGGGAGTGCTCAGTTGTCCTCAAGTACTCCTTGCCACCTTGGAATTCTTGCGTCTATGACAGATCACAAGGTACTGGTGACAAATGGGATGTAAAAGAATAAACAGATAATGATTCTCCTTTGTAAAGGTGTAATAACATTACTGAAGGTATTACATAGTAAGCGAAGTTTTCTGAGATAAACAATTATTTGCTTTAATCACTGAGTTTTACCATAGTCTCTCTCCTTTCCATACATATTCAGGGACCTGTGAAACGCCAGTCTAGAAATTAATAACTTCAATTTCTTTAATATTTTATGTTCTTTAACAGTGAACTTTTCAATGTTCTTGGATGTTTCTGCACCTGTTTCCTTCTTTCTTTTCCAGCTGGAGAACTGTTGTAATGAAAATTCAAATATATTTAGTGTGTACAGAAGAGCATGATTTCTATTGCTAACTTAGCTCTTCCAAAACAGGACAGAGATTCACTTGTCCATGTGTTTAAAAACCAAATTTGGACATAGTCAACATTTCATAGTCAGGAATAAGCCTCTCTTCTATTTATACCTTAATTTTTTAAGCATCTACATAGCTGAATGTCTGAATACAAAGTAGAGAAGGGCCAAGGGCCTATTTTACATTCAGATAAAGTCCTGAGAAAGAATTTTTTACTTGAAAAAGTAAAGAGAATGGACAGTCAGTGCTATTTCATTAAAATAAGGCATCATTTGCAAAGAAGTTTAGGTTATTGCAGGTTATTTAGGTAGCTCCTGCCTGGTTATTAGTTGTTCACAACCGTTAAGGGTTTCTCAAATCTCCAGTCATCAAGGCTGTCTTATTAGAGCTGCAAGAGGAAAGTCTGTTGATTTTTCCTCTGAAGACATAAAGCTTTGACAGGCATGAAAAGACTTATTCCAAAAACGAATTGTAAACCAAAAGTAACTGTTTTCAAAGTTAAAAGCAATGTGACAATCAGAAACTATTCTGCATTTAAGGACATAGAAACTTTTTGATTTGAATCTTTTTAACTTAACACCAATTGTCCCACTGAACATTTATTGAATTTACGCAAAACAGATCAAATCCATCAAAAGATTCCCCTTATGAGGGGAAGACTTCTTCCAGCTGGGTGGGATTTAATGTTATAAGCAATACAGTGGGAGGTTGTCAGCTTATCTTCAGTGTTCAGTGCCTTCAGTTTTCACCATTTTTCCTTTTGTGGCATAAAAAATTGTCATTGCTGCTTTACATTTTGTGTCAGGGAGAATGTGTTGGTCTAAAAAATAGGAAATATTTTTAGCAATTTCTGAGCAGATTGTTTTGAAACATGTGAAACATATCCTAGCATACTGGAACACAGGGGATTTTAGTGCTGGAAAATTTAATTTACCAATGTTTATTCTATTCTTCAAAGATATCTGTTCTTTCCTCTTAGATTAAACCTGTGATATGTCCACTGAGTCTGAGAACTGGAAATTCCTTTTTTTTTTTTTCAGTAGCTTCGAAAGGACAATATTTCACATAACGTATTGTAATGCTTATTCATTTTTTACAGTCTACTCTTATAGGTATCACATACTTGGCAGACTACTTTAGATGAAACTGTAATTCAGATACAGTGAGCTGTAGCTCAATATTTTTTCAAATAAATATAAAGTTATGACAAGCTTCTACATATTTGTGCACTTGAAGTCAAATTTCTGTTGGCATCCAACTTTTGTAGGTTTTGTTTGTTTGCTTGTTTGTTCTGACAAAAGTTTGCTTAAAACATTCCTTGTTTCACCCAGATTTTGATAGCTTCCTTGTTTTATTTATTTATTTATTCTGAATGTAAATTGGAATATTAATTTAAAGCTAATATCACTTAAGAAGTCTTAATTGCACCAACTGGAAAAAAAAAAAAAGAATAAAGAAAGAAAAAAAAAAGAATAAAAGTTTCAAATAAAATACTTCAACCAAATATTCATTTGCACATCAGGAGAAATGTGCTAGACAAGTTTTGTAGGCATCCAGATTATATTAAAATATGTTGTCTCACCTGGCAAAGGTATTGCATGAGGAGTAGAATTACATGTAGAAAGGTAGAGCTCATCCCAGATTCATGGGTTTTGAGATGTTGGTTAACCTTCAGCTCCTGAATTAAATGCTCAAATTTGCATTTTCCAATGAAAATATGTAAGGTCAGAGTGATCCAAAGTGATCATAATGCTTTTCTTCCTATAAAAGACTGGGGCAGTCAGGATGTCTGTTTTAGGTCTCACAAGGACTTCTGGTGTCCTCAGCAAGCCAGAGAGGTGACTGTCAGGGTGGCAGGGCAAGAAGCTGACAGAAACATCACCTCCACCTGAATTCATCTGAAATGAACTAATCTGTATCAAACATGCCAGCCTGTGTAAATCAGCAAATGCCAACAAAAAGAATGTTTTATCTTGGAATTTTTTTCTTACAAACCAGCTCTAATAAGGAACTTCTGCAAATACCAAGGCGCAATGAAAAATCCAGAGGAACTATAGAAAAATAGTAGAAATTTGGAGAAGAAAAACAGGAGGCTTTAATACAGGAGGGTAACTCATGCCTTTGGTTGTGAACATGGACCATGATGGCTCTTCCCCTTCACAGCTGATTTAAATATATATACATGCACACATACATAGTTGTTTGAGAATATACATATAGCTATGCGTACATCCATGAACAGACATGCAGATGTAACTTTTAAGCTCCAGCATATCACTTCCATTTGCCTTTCCACCCAATCTTTGCATGTGTTTCAACAATTTGAACAATCAAAAGAATTAGAAGTTTTTTTAAAGAATGAAAAGGTTGATACAACCATTTTATATGATGCACAAGTCACCAAATGGAGGTTTATTGTAAGTGTTATGTAGATCAGGATGTGCGGTCACAGTGATCTCTTTTGGCCTTGAAAAATAGTGAAATTATCTGGCTGGCAATTGCTGGGCTAATTTGTCAAAGGTTGGCTATCTATCATAATTTTGTAATTAAGTATCCCTTTGAAATATAAAAAAAGTTCCCAGAAAATTTCCTGCAATCATCAAACTAATCCAAATGGACTCTTGAACCTCATTGCAGAGCTGACACCATTCTTAGAGATGTCTACTTTCTATTAGAGATGTGTATAGGTCAGATACAACTGAAAATTGAGCAGGAATAGAGGATGCTTTCAGAACATTAGTGAACAATTTGGCAGTGGGATAGACTTAGAATTACAATACTTATAGGAATACATTTCCCCGAAGAATGCCAAGTATGTATTTGAGATATTACTTCTGACCTCTGATGAAATGACTACACATAACCATACTATATTGCTGAGTTGTGTGCGTAGGAAGATATTTATCATAAAATCATAGAATGGTTTGGGTTGGGAGGGACCTTAAAGACCACCCAGTTCCAAGCTCCTGCCATGGGCAGGGACACCTTACACTAGAACAAGTCGCCCAACGTTCCATTGAACCTGGACTTGAACACTTCCGGTGATGGGGTATCCAGAACTTCTCTGGGAAACCTGTTTCAGTGCCTCACCATCTTCAGACTAAAGAATTTCATTCTTATATCTAATCTAAATCTCTCCTCTTTTACTTTAAATACATTATCCTTTGTTCTGTGACTACACTGCCTAATAAAAAGCCCCTACCCATCTTTCTCGTAGGCCCACTTTATGTACCGGAAGGCCACTCCCAGGTCTCCCCAGAGCCTTCTCTTCTCCATGCTGAACAATCCCAACTCCCTTAGCCTCACTTCATGGGAAAGGTGTTCATACCTCTGATCACCTTCATGGCTTTCTTTTGGAACCACTCTAACAGGTTCATGTCTTTTTTATGTTGGGGGCCCCAGAACTGAAGGCATCTCTGTGATGAGAGAGAATTTGTTCAGTTCCAGACACACAGCTGAGCTCTTAAAAGAGCAGGGAGCAGAGACAGGACAATATTCTACACTATTATTTTATTATTATTACAGATATGTTTTCACCACGTTTTCCACACAAAACACTCTGTTTCAAACACCTTTAAACCAGATTTTTCTCCTTTTAAGAAACTTATGGAAAAGGTTCTTTGTATTTAATCAGTATCCTTTCTAAGCCAGTGTTACCTGGCTTTAGTGTTCAGGCCTTTGGGGTTTAGAATGTGGAAAATATTTATTTTGAGCAACAGATCATATTGTCAGTTCTCATTTGTCTCCCTATTTTTGCTGTTTTTTTCATTGTTGTTTTTGTTTGTTGTTGTTGTTTTAATATTATTCTGAGGTCTGGGGACTGGATTAACTGAAAAATCACTGATGGAACTGTCCTGGTGATGTTTCCAGTGGTCTTCTTTCAAATTTTTATACCTTTCCACATCAGTTTTTCCTTGGAAAACAAGGCTTCAGAACAGCTTTAGTTCCTTTTATGGTCCTTATAAACATCTTACAGGGCTTGTCATCATAGACTACCATGTTAAAAATTTGTAATATGACATCATGGAGCTCAATTTTGCCAATGTGTCTTCTCATAGCTGAAAGCAGCAAAAAAATGTGTGAACAAATGATACCTATTCAAAGGAGAAATAAAAAGACACAGGAAGGAGGACTTTGCTGGGTTACCAATGAAAACTGTGGTCTTGTCTTGCAGACGTAGACGTACCTAGGGATTTCATTTCTGTGTGTTCCTAACCAGGCTTAGCCCCATCCTTAAATTAAATGTCAGTTTACAATTGATGGAAGAAGACAGATGGTCAAACTGTAACTGACCTCTCTTGGTCCAAACTAGAGCTATCATGAGGTGACAGCTTGATCCCTGTCAACCTTGCTGATAGTGACACAGAGGTGCCACTTCTAAAAGTCTACTTACCTGTCCTGACACATATTTCTATGACTCATTTCTGAGCAGGTGTGTAGGTAGGAGGTAAAGAAAAAGATTGGCAACATCCTGCAGTGAAGCATTAAATGGCGGCACCTGCTGTGAACAAAACTGGCTGAGATAGCACAATCTGAGTTCATGTCTCCCTTAGACAGCTCCAGGTGAATTACTGCAGGACAAGAACATATCAATATTTTTTTCTTTCCAACTGACAGACCAGCTGAAATGTGGAAGACAAAGAAAAAGGAAAGCAGTAATTTATGAACAAAAGATTTCGAATAGGATAAAATGAGAGCTTGCAGACGTGAAGGGTGATTCTTGCAAAAATTTATCCTTGCCACTTATCTGGTGAACCAAATTGTAGACACACTTCCATCTTCTGTGGCAAACAAAGTGTGGAAATGCCCTTGCTCCTATTATAGTGACTTTGCAGCAGACACTCTCCACCCTTTACTGGCAAAGCAGATATTGCACCGGGAATTTTGCATCACTCTCACCCCTCCAGCTTGATGGAATGAGTGATTCATGCTGAAAAAGCCTGATGAGGTGCTTGGAAGGCACATCAGAGCTCTTTTCTTCCTGCTAATTTGTGAGATTTTGCTGTTATCAATTCTTAATCTGGCCATTCAAAGCCAAGCCAAACTTGCTGTTCCCTTTAACAAGGAACAATGGTAATAATAATAATAGATGTTATATTGTAATAATAATAGATGTCACATTGTGTCTAAAACCCACAGAATTCAGAAGCTAGCAATTACAGTAGCTCTTGAGAGATTTTGCTAGTAGGTATATGCAGCAGAAATATGGTTAAGGGAGAAAGAGTTCTAGCAGCTGAATAAGGATTACTTAAATTTTAGAAGCCTCAGATCTGAGTGTTTCTGATTTGTTCATGTTTATAAGTTTCCTTTCATGCATTTGTGCATCCCCTCCCAAACTTTCAAGAAGCTACACATGAATATGGAGTGGAAAGAAAAGTTCCTGTTTGTCCCACAAGGAAATGAAAACACAAGTCTACCTTGAAAAATGATACCAACTCAATTAGATTGCACTATATTTTCTCAATTAATTATACAAAAGCCAGTACAAAGGTTTAAACAGAAGGAGAATAAATGAAAAGTTAACTCCATTTTATTATGAAATGGAAATGACTGCAAGGCATTTCCATCAAAAAAAAAAAAGACCCCAGGAAGCACTTTCTTAGCTAGTCACCCTAGTAGCATGTCTCCAGCATCCTTACATGGCAAGGAATTATTGTAACTTTTTAGTTGAGGCTTCATTTAGTTGATACTACTTTGTTGACACCACTAAAAATAGTACTAGAAAGTTTAGGATATAGAACAGTGACTGTATACATGAACCCTATCTCAGTTTACTGCCGAAATCTGCTCAGACAAAAACAGTCAGAGGTGGCATCTGGTATTTCTCACTAAGAATCAAAGGATGTCAGAGGATCTTTGAATTTAACTTTGGAAAACAAAATATTTTGCAGGACAGTAATTTGAATTTCCAGGTTTCTTTTTCTTGAAATTCCAGATTTATTGTTTGCAGCTTTGCTAGCTAGAAAAACTTCTTTGATTCATAACGTTTCATTTAGAAAACAAGAACTGAGTTTGTAATAAAAAATTAACCGTGGAAGATGGCACATAACTTCTTACAGCAGACAGGTATTGGAACAGGTCGCCCAGAGAGGTTGTGGGGTCTCCTCATTGGAGAGCTTCAAAAGCTGCCTAGACGTGGTACAGTGCAACCTGCTCTGGGTGGCCCTGCTTGAGCAGAGGTTTGACCAGATGATTTCCAGAGGTCCCTTCCAACCCCAGCATTCTGTGATTTTGTTATTCTGTACCTGAAGAAACTCCCAGGATTTCAAACATAGTACCAACACTACAAACCTCACTGATTTTACTGGGAGCAGTGCATCTGGGAAATCAACACACTCATTCATATACATGCAAAAATTAGGAATATGGTTGGAAACAAGTAATTCTGCCTCATGAGGTATTCTAACATGCTACTGATCAATGACTGAGGGAAAACTAGGATGAAAATGCAGGAGAGCAAAAGCTTTAAAGATCTGAACTGCAGCCTGGGAAAACATTTAATTTGACACTAACCTATGTCCTAAGGTATTGTGCACACTTATGTGACACAACTCTGAAAAAAAAAAAAAAGGGGGACAAAAAAATGAATGTGAAAAAAATGAATTTATGTGACACAAATCTGAAAAAAAAAATAAAAATGCCACAACCCACGAAGATAATCTATGACTCTCAGTAGGTGTTTTTAAGTACTGCATTTAAGGCAATTCAACCAAATCAATTAAATTACTACTTCCTGATCTAAACTAATTATATTTAACGAATTAATTATATAAATGAGTTTATAGGATTGTGTTCATTCTTTGGAGGTGAATGATATCACAGTGTGTGGTATGAGGTAGAGGAGAGATTCATAGTCTCATGCTATGACCAACAGTTTAGGAAACAGGAAGGTGCTTATAGAGTGGGGATTTTAAGAAGCCCAAAGAGGTATGTTTGGATATACTCAAGATACCTCTGTTTCAACTGCTTTGTGGCCACAAATTATACCATAAATATGAAGTCATTGGAGCTGCACAGTTATAAAGCCTCAACTTTTTTAGAAGAAAGATTCCACAAATGTGTTTATATTCAAAATACTTGAACTTAGCAATTGAAGAACATACAGGTTTTCTACAGTTAGTTATGTCTTCAAATTGAAAATGCCATTGACCTTCAACACTTGTCTTAACTTTGTAACTGAAAACTTTATAACAAGATTATTTAATTAGGGATGACCACAAAGTAGATATTCCTATAGAAATTCTGTAAAGAGTAGCACTCATGATAATAAAAAAGTTTTCCAGCCTCTTGAAAAATGAAAGCTGGGAAAACTGAGATGTGTGAGGGTTTATCTCCTTTGAGAGACTAGCTGTTCCACATAAATGCAACTTACTCCACTAAAGACTGAAGATATTTCATCCTCTAAGTTAGTTGTGTGCGCTGAAAGCCAGAATGAACTACCAATTTTTTAAGAAGCTTGAGCAAGCCAGTGAGCTGAAGAACCACCATGAAAATAATAGAAAGTTACAGCAAAAATTTGTGAAATACTGTAGGCAAGTTTTTTTTTTAACTTAAATTTTTTAACTTTTTTTAACTTAAATGATTTCTGAACAACTATGAATAACAGGTTCAACCCTAGTTAGCAAAATCCATCCACAGATGGATTCTGGATTTTAATACCCAGTACTGTGGTATTAAGTAATCACTCTTCCCACATACCTGAAGTCTTTGAACCTCAGGGCAAGGACTGGGGGAGCAACATCCCTTTCACTGTAATTGAAGGTCAAGTCCAAGAACACCTGAGGAACCTGAACATATGTAAGTCTATGGGACCCATCAGATGCATCCCAGAGTCCTGAGGGAACTGGTTGATATAGCTGCCAAGCCACTCTCCATCCTATTTGAAAAGTCATAGCAATCAGGCAAAGTCCTGTGAGGGTGGTGAGGCACTGAAACAGGCTGCCCAGAGAAGTTGTGGATGCCTGGAAGCATTCACGGCCAGGTTGGATAGGGCTTTGAGCAACCTGCTCTGGTGGGAAATGTCATTGCCCATAGCAGGGGGGTTGGAATTAGATAATCTTTGAGATCCCTCCCAGATTATGATTCTAATTATAATTCTAAACCATATGTTTCTAATTGAATTAAATCATTAATTTTAAAAGGCCAAGTAGTATTTATAATTAATTCAAAGGTGGAAATAGGAACCAATATAGAACAGACTGTATAGTATGAGGTATGGCATCTCACCAACCTCACTTTACAAGAGCTGAAGGCTTATAAAGTGTTTGTAAAGCCTGCTTTTGGGTTCAGCATTACTTACAACTACCAATTTTGGTGTTCCTCCAAGCACTCATAGATGTTCCCAGATGTTCCTCAATCTATTTAGGCACAGAGATCCCCTCCCACAGACTTCCAGATTCTTTGCTTTCCTGTACCATGGAAAGATAATATTACTGTTGTTTGGGGCTATATATGAGTACAAAACCTTCTTTGGATTTCCTTGAGGGTTACTAAGTCTCATGAGACACTGTATAAAAGCCTCTATCTCTCTTCTGGAACACTTTTAAAATGTAGATATTGCCAATGACATCTGACTGGGTTATGTGCTAGTAAGGTGATTACATTATTTTTATCCCATACATCTGCTGGATGGAAGAAACAAAAATGTTATCTCAGGCTAAAATGATTTTTGAGATAATTAATTTTTAACAGGAACATTTAAACTTTTCAATGCACAATTTAATTTTACCTGCAGTTTTCCAGTGCTGCAATTCCTTTCAGATCTATATGATCAATCAACCTATTTTATCCCCACTTCAATAAGCAGCTGCCTGATACATACCATATGTTGTTTAACCTAGATGTGGAACTGTTTTGTTTAAAATTCCCTCTCGTTATTTGTTTACACATTTTTTTCATTAGCTGATTTGATTTTAAATGGGTCAAGGTGTTATCTGCTTTTCACAGTAGCTTTTTACCATTTGATACCTTCCACACTACACATTGTTACTCTTTCTATATGTTTTATATTCATGAAAGTCTTATCCTGAGAGTCCTGGTTACATTTTGCAGACCTCTTCAAATCAGCAGATGTTCATGTAATAATGCTGGTTTGTAGCACGTTAACTCATTTAATTTTCTGCCAGCTACTTCATAGCCTTCAGGACTTCTCTCTATTCAGGATTTTGGAGGGGAGAGTTTTACTGCAACCCATTTTGCAATGTAAAAATGTTATTTTTCCCCACTCGTTAATTCCATTATTACCCATACATTTCCTTCATTTAACCTTAATGTATTGGTTTTTCACAATTTAATCTTCCCACTCCACAGTTTTCATCCATATGCATCATTATGCAGAGATTTTACTAATCTTATGTAAATACTATAATGACAGAAAACAAAACTCTTACTACATTAATTAAAACCCACCTTTGGATAATACATTTATTCCAAGTAACTTAAATTGTTTTGCACATGAGGATGAATGCCTAAATACTGCAGTGATGTTGTGGCTTAGTTCCCGGGGAAGATCCAGCAGGAATCATAACTGAAAGGGCTCAGGGCGGGTTGCAAAAGGAATGAAAGTCCTTGGTGCATCCCATTATGGACCCACAGGATTCAACGTGCCAGTGAAATTGTGCTTATGCCTAAGATACACCAACAGGATGAAACTCTTCCCAGAGTCACTTTATTTTAATGGACATCACTTTATTTTAATGTACAATGACAAGAATTATATTTTCTCTTTTATGTGTAGTGTCTGAGGATGATATCAAACTTCAGATCCTTGCCTTAGGGAAAGTAGTCTAATTGAAAGGAAGAAACTTCAAGAGATTTTTTGCCTTGGGCAAGAATGATCAACTGCATCCCTATTTCACATCAAAAATGCTTTTAGGCAGTGTCCAGTATGCACGAAAATCTATGAGGATGATATTGTCCATATTCTGCTTTTATTTTGCACCAGTCAGCAACAACTTAAAAAAAAGAGAATTATAGCTATCCAAGATACTCATCTCAGCTATATAATTATCATTCCAGTCATCTCATTATAAAATATTCTGGTTTAGCCATTCATTTTCACAAAGTTTTCCTATATTTTCACACAGCAGTTTGTATCATTGAGCTATTTTTTGCTGCTTCTACTATATTCGTATGTTTTGTTTTCCATCCTCAGACTCAAGAGCTGAGTAGCTGGAGAAGCTGACAGAATTCATAACAGTAGATTGAACATGAGACTGATATTAACAGCAATTCCTCTTTGTGTCCAGTCATAGATTTTAAAAAGGTCAAATGCTCCCTTAGTGGGAAATCTCTGGAAGAAGGAAAAGTAAAAATATAAACATGGAGATTCAGTTGTAGGAGCAGAGGAGATGAAGGAATAAAGGAATGCAGTAAACAAACAAACAAACAAAATACATAAGTCAAACCCTAAAAGAACCCTTCTGTTTGCCAGTCAAAATAAAGTTGTGCCTTCTTCCACCACAGTCATTCTGGTGAGTGATAAAGTGAGAGTATAACGTACAGTAATTTTAAATTATCATGAGAATTACTGAAAACATCTCCAAGCTTCAGTATTTTGGCTGTCACAAACCAATGAGAAGAATGATGGTATTTGTTTTCTTTATGCCTAATGTTTTAGAAGTTTTGCTTAACCTATCATTTACCAATGAACATGTATCTGATTTTATTCCTAAGGCTTTGAGAAGTGAAAATTACACCCTGTGTATTAAATTTAACTGAACATAATATACAACAGTATAAATCAAATTTAATTGGTGTGCTATTCCATACAAGAAGTGACAAGATATTTCTTCAGCTGTGGAAAAGATAAAGTGTGATTGATGGCAGAAATTAATAATTGAAGAAAGTAGTTCACTGCTACAGGTGCAATGAATAGAAGTGTTTTCAAAATGGTTAGACAAGGATAATAAATAGGAAAAGTATTTCCATAATTCTTGTTGAAGAAGCATGAAGCTATGAGACAAACAAACAAATAAATAAGAAGGATCTTAAAGACAAACAGAGCCAAACTATAGCAAACACCTTTCTGAATAGTGTTCTATCTGCATTCAAGGGAAATTACCGGCAAGGAGAGCCCCTGGTGCTGGGGGACAGTGACTAGCTTTGCTCCAATCTGCAACAGCTAGTTTCATGGAGTGAACTCCACCAAGACTCGCAGCACAGTGTAGCAAAGGGCAATGTGGGAACCATTTTTCAAACAGATACCTGGAAATGTGAAAAATCTTGTTTTAAACTTAGCAACAAGTCTTCTAAATGACTGCTGTGCCCCTTCTTCTTTGCCCATGCCCAGGAACAAAACCCCCTGCACTTGCACAGGTTATTGGTAGCATACCTGGGTACAGAGGGAGGGAAAGAAAAGAGGAGGCTGGCACAGAGATGTTCGGTTGCCCCAGCAGTATTTGGTGCTGAGGTCTGATTCTCACTGATGCTTAAATAGAGTTTATTCATCACCAGGCCCTTTTCTTAAGTCCTGTCTTGATGAACTTCAATAAAAATATATGTCTCACAGGTACATTTTTATATTTGTAGGATCAATAAAACATCCATTTGACAGCTAGAGAAGTAAAGGGTTGTGCTGGATGCAGTCTGCAACACTTGTTTCCAATTGTCATGACATTCAGCTCATTATTTACCTATTATGCATCAGTGTTCCAGCCAGGTGACTTACATTATTCCTGCAGAGCTGATGCCTTGACCTCTGCTTCCTCTGCACACAGAGCTGGGGCCCCTGCTGCCCCAGCCCAATGAGCTGTGATGATCTGAGGTGACCTTTGCAAGATCCAGACTGTCCTCCAGAGCCCAGGTTTTATAGACATAATCCTTTCAATATCACTTCTTCATGTCACTCTTCCAAGATAAATAGCACTAGAAATAAAAATGTTACAATCCACTGAATGTGCAGGGCAAGACATATATGCTGAATTAGACCTAAATTCAACAAAGCATCACCTTATAGGACAAATACATTTGATGTTACCAGGCCGCAAGCTTACATGAAAGTGCATGGCCCAGTGCTCATTGTCAGGAATGGAATTTTCCATGTTTCAGCAATGTGTAGTTCGTGTTGACATTGAATAAAGCATTTTTAAGCTAATGCATCAGATAAATTGTTCAAGAGCATTTCATCTTTTATAAACATTATAATGATTGAATTGAACATTTTTAACTCAGCGTGCCTTAGTTTTGAGGCACAGGTGTGGAGATTAGTGATTAAATTTTCATTTTGCATTCAACAGCACATGGACTTTCTTTTCCAAATGACCACTTTCAGTGTTTAATATGCCATTGTAAATTAAGCAAAATAAAATTACTACCTAAATTGTATTTTATTATTGCCAAAATACATTTTTGTTATCTTATGGGGCTTTTTTATTTTATTTTAAAGAATGGAATTACTAATTCAGTGAGGGTGAAGGAAGCAAGCAAAGGGCTAGGACTGGGGCAAGCTGTTTGCTGCACTGCACATAGCTGGGATGCAGCCACCACTGCAAGGAGAATCTTTAACCTGGGTTCTGAGTCCTGGACCAAGTTGTGGTAAGCATGAGTAGTTAATTTTAGACCTCTTTCACATTGCATGGAAAAAAAAAAAAAAAAAAAAGATGTGACCCCGTCCCCAAGAGGACTGCTCTTTGCCATTGAAGGTTCCGGGCTGAAACCTTGCTGGTGGACATGGATGGAGAAGGCGTTGTTTTCCAGGTGAAGACTTAATAAGACAGCTCAAAAAGCACATTTTCAGAAATGAAGGAGGCCAGGAAGAAAAACAGATTTTTTTTTCATGCTTCAGTTTTTCTCTCCACACCAGTTATTATTTTTTTCCCCTTACTTCAGTCTGTATCTCGTTCTTCCTCTTATTGTGCTTTTCTTTCTCTCTCTCTCTTTTTTTCCATCTTTTCTTTTCTCCCTACTCTCCCTGTCCCTCACCTGCAGGGACCTCAGCTGCAAATGTTTGGCAGCTGGAGCATTTCACAGCCTGGAAGGGGGGCAGCTCTTCTCCCAGTGTGGGAAGCCCTGCACGTGAGCCCTGTGCCCTTATCCCAGCTGAGTGCAGAGGCTTGGCTTCCTCACCATCCCTTCCAGTCTCTCCAGCTCCTCATGAGGGCTTCATCCCAGTGCAGTGGGAACGTGCTGGAGCTCTTCTCAGGAGTCAGTAATGTACACAATTTCTTTTCTTCCACATATCATTTTCCACTCATAAGTAATAACACTGACCCCTCTTAGAATCACAAACCTAATCTGAGATATGAGCACTAATTCTCAGGCACTTATCTGTGACTGTTTCTACTCATGTTAAGTCTGTGAGATTTATCTACAGAAGTGCTGTTGCAATTCCTTGAGAGGTGATACAGCTCATATCTCATCTATTTTAAATATTCTCTGTGTCTTGTAAAACAATGTTTTCCTCATAATTTTGAACAGTTTTGAACAGTATTTAAATATATTCACTATAATGACACCCAGATTCCCTGATCCAGGATATTTATGAGTTTATAACCAAAGTGAGCAGAAGCAGAAACTCCTTCTGAAGCAAATGGCATTACAGACAGGTGTTTATGTGCACAGATACTTCTTCAGCTCACCTGCACATGTAGTGAACATATATGTCTGAAGAATAATCAGAGAGAGAAAAAAGATCAAATCTCCTGAGGACAACAGGGATTTTTAGGTGTTTAAAAAGTAGATCCCTCTGCTTAGTCTCTCTCTTTCTCTCTCTCTCTCTCTCTTTCAGTTTCTGTTTCAAAGGGGAAGTTTTTAGTATCTCACATATTGTAGTTGGGGTGGTTCAATGTGTTTCTATTCAGCTTAAGCTCCTGCACCTTTCTCAAGTACCTCCAAGCAAACTCCTTTAATCTCTCCAAACATGATCAGTTGACCTTTTATTTCAAACTGCAGCACAGTATTAAGTGATAACCACGTACATAGCTGAAGCAAGACTCATTCCCTCTACCTCCAGATTAAAGAAGGGCCTTCAGACACCCTTGCATTGTTCCCAAACCAGAACTTCAACATGTACTTCAGTAAAAATAATGGACTTCAGTTACACTGAACCTTCAATTTTCCAAGGATAATATATAATTTTAGGTTGGGACAATGGGGATATTATATGGATTTTATTTTGCTTTTCATCTTTTTTTTCTTTTTTAAGCCAGTGAAGTACCAAAAGAAAAGCTAAAATACTCAGCAGATCTTAAGTCCCAAAGAAGCATACTTGTAATAAGTCACAGGAAAAAAGAAAATAAAAAAATACAGTCATTACAGATTCTGACAACTAAACTGGCTGTACTGTAAATATGCTATTAAAAAAAAAAAAAAAGGCTATATGTGGAGCCCTCAGTTTTCTTTTTACACCCACCTCCTGCAACCCATTCCGACGCCTGACTACTCTTCTAAGAAAGAGCAGTCAGGTATTGGAATGAGTTGCCCAGGGAAGTGGTAGAGTCACCATCCCTGAGGGTGTTCAAGGAAAGGTTGGACGTGGTGCTTAGGGACGTGGTTTAGTGGGTGATATCGGTAGAAGGGTGATGGTTGGACCAGACGATCTTGGAGGTATTTTCCAACCCTAATGATTCTATGATTCTATGACATTTCAGCTGTGTTCAGAATACAATAAGCATTTTGCTTCCTGCACTTTGAAATGCAAAGTAACTTATTTTCTACCTTGTATGCAAAAGCTATGTGTAGGAATGCATTACACACAGTGCCATGATGTCTGTAGCAGCCAGATGATCACACACATGCAGTGAGATTAATCATTTTAGTTCAGTAATGTATTCATTCCTCCTTATTAGTGTTACTCATGTACAGAGCCCCTGAATGTACACAGGCACTGGTAACACAAGGAAAAAGCCTCTTCCTCAAGGCGATTAGAGTTTCATGTGACTTACAATCTGAAGAGGTAAGAAGCAGTCCTAGGCTTTGCAATGAAATCTTCAGAGCTAACTACCATCATCTGGGGTCACTGCTGGATCAACGGGATGGTTGAGTAACAGTAAGAACCTTATTTTCTGCAGATGTCACCTGTCTGGGACTGTCTTAACAGGAAAACCAGTAGATGAGGAAGAACCTGGAGAGCCTGCTTTATTGCAAGGCCTATGGGCCTTGCAAGACCCATAAGCCAAGTGGGAAGAAGAAAATGTTATAAGACTCTTCCAAGTGAGGCCTTTGTTCTGCCCCTGGCATGCAGGGATGCCTCATTTAGTTTTTTCGTTGCTGGATCTTTCCACTGAGCCTTGTGACATAAATCTGGACAAAGGGAAGGTATCTGCTGAAATGTATCAGGTGTGAAATCACAGAATTAAAGAGCATGAGATTTAAGATGTTTAGGTGCTTATTTGAACTAAGCCCCTAAAACTTGAGAAATTGTCCCATCCCTAAATGACAAGAGTAGTTTCAAGATGTTTCTGTATTCATCTATTGGTTCTTGTTTCCTTGGGAATTTGTTTTACTGAGAGAAAATGTTGTTCTTTTTGCTTTCTATGAACACCACTGACACATTGCTATGGAAACTGGATATTCAATATTTTAGTGTTTTAACTTCACAAAAAACATGCAGGTACAGTCTAGTCCATTCCAATTTATTTGCATAAGATTTTCTTTAATTTACTTCTGCTTCTTGTCAACTATTGTTTCATATGTACTACTAGCATTTTGCAGAAGCAGCCCTGTTGGCAAATAATTCATCAAATGAAATGTGAGTTTGCTACAGCATAACACAAAGTAATTGTTGACTGTTTTCATGGAAAATGCTTTAACAGCTTCATTTTGTGCAGATATACACACCTGTGTGTGTATAGGAATCAGACTTTCTAGTGACTAGGAGCTAGTGATTTTTCTAGTCTCAAGTTCTGGTTATCCTGTTGGAGATGCTTCATAGTGAACTCAGTGTATTCTGAAAGTTCTGCCCACAAGGCACCCTACCTATAAAGTGTTTATGACTGGTAGTCAAACATTTTCTGGGTAAAGAGCTATCCTTGACCTGGGCTCATCCCACTGAACAGCTGCATAGAAACTACGAAAGGAAATACTGTGCATTTTAACAGCAGAACCAATCTGATGCATATTAAATGTTTTTTGGTTTTGTTGTTGTTGTTCCTGGTGTTGTTGTTTTTGTTGTTACTAAAATAAAGTAAGCTTTTTAAACAAATAAAACTAAAATGATCTCTCTGGCTTGTCCAGAATAAAACAAATGACAGATAGCAGAGAGCCTATCCTATTACAGGGAGCTCCTGCAAGTACATCCCAAAGCATGTGTCTAGCCTTAACCTATTCAACATACATGTGCTCCTGTAAGTGATAATTGTAAATTAGATCTTTTTCAAAATATTGAGTTCTTGTTAACATTGCATTTGCATCACTCCACTGTTACGGTACTAGCTGTCACAGAGTTGTCAAACATCAATTTTCCTAAGTATGTTAGAAAAATATAATCTGCCTTCAAGGACACTTAATGCCAAAACATAGTTGTTATGTAGTCTGCAAACATTTCAAATTATATATTAATGTGTTACAAGGTTAATTATGCTCATTACACCATTAGCAAGTCATATGCCTTCTCTTACGTGTGTATTTCTGCTACGCAGAACACTTGTGTGTATTATGCAAACTGATAAGCTGCTAGCAAGGCCTCTCAAAAATCTCAGGTTTTTGTTTGTATATTTCTGTTGCTTTTCCCAGGAAAGGCTTCACTGCAAACAATCAAAGCTTCAACAAAGTCACTGCTACATTTGAAAAGAGGTGCAAGATTTCATTTCAGGTGACATCAGCTAAGGTCTTGTCTTTGCGTCTCCAGTTTGAGGCTACAAGGAGCCTGCAGCACAGACCAGGGAGTAACCACTGTCATCCTTCCCTCTTGCCCCCTGCACAGGGAGCTGCAGCAGCAGGACTGCTTCCCCCCGACATCACTCCTTGCTTTTTTCCAGGCAAGAGCAGCAGAGGCTTCATCTTCCTCAGCTGTATTGCAAATTTGGCTGATCCTATGCCAGGGGAGAAGAAAAACGCACATGGACAAAAGTCGGCTCCCTCATGGATGCAGGTTGGGAGATGGAAGTGATTGTCTTCTGTTGAGCATTGCTACAGTGGAAAGTCCTGACTCTTAAAATGTCTGCATTCTTTGTTTATTCATACATAATAAATAGTGATTGGACGAGGAGAAATGGGAGTGACTTTCCAGTGCATAAACCATTTCTTAAAAATATATTTAAAAAATAAAAAAGACTGATAGCAGCAAGTGTGAAACAGAAACAAATTTTCAATGAATTATTTAGACTAAGAAGCAGATGTTCCAGAGTGGAAGAACTTTATCATTTTATTTTATATCTCATTGTCATTAGTGAGTATAGTTTAAGTTAGGAACTTAACTTAAACTTCAAGCTGAGAAATGATTGAACCCAAATAATTTGTTTCCCTGCTAATTAACATCACAATACATCCCAGAGAAGACATTGACCTAACCCACCATGAACTGACCTGGAGAAACAAAGAAAGAGTTTGTGTAAGAGTGTGTAAGGACAGCAGAGTAAGGTTTTACCCCCTGTAATAAGGCAGATGTTATTCACAGAGGATGTAAAATTAAGATTGCTAGTTTTCTGTTTCTCGTTGCTACATACTGTCAATTTAGAAAAGGTCATGATGGCAGGAACCCAGCTAATGTCAGTACTAAACCCCTGCACTAGAAAAAGCTGCTGTGTGTATTAGAAATTTGTGTAATAGGAAGCACATGATATTCAAAGAAAGAGCAATTAATCATGCAGTAAAATGATTCATCTATATCATGCACCGAATGAAATATGAAAATGACTCTAAGGCCATTTTAAATATTAAAAAGAAAGCTGTACATTAGTATCAAGGAAAAATAATGGTTTTGGTGTTTGTAACAGTCTATCTGCTCTTGATAAGGTCACAAAACAAAAGGAGGTTTGGGTCTTCCAAAGGGCACTCCAGGTAACTTCCATGCCTACCTGCCCAAGAAGGTAATCTCTGTTAAGAATTATCTTTTTAGCAAGGAGTTCCCAGAACATGAACTTGTGCATCATGACCTGCAAAGAACACCCAACAAACCCCAGCTTACAGCTCAATGCAGTCAGAAAACAGAGGTCTGCAAGCTCAGAAGGACAGAAGAACCTGCAAATCTAAGAGATGCTGGAAGGAAGCTGACCTTATTCGGAAAATTGTTCTACAAATACAGGTCAGTATAAAAAATTTAGACTGTGAAAAATGGACAGTTCAGATAAATCTGGAGGCTTTCAGTCAAAAGTAATCATTTGTTGCACAGTTCAATATCTTTCTGCTGTAACTGGAGTATGAGAGGCTATAGAGCAGCCCCACAGAAGACTGGTGTTTGGTTGACAGCAAATTGAACATGAGCCAACAGTGTGCCGTGGCAGCCAGAAGGGCCAGCTCTACCCTGCGGTGCATCAGGCACAGCACTGCCAGCTGGTCAAGGGAAGGGTTTGTCCTGCTCTGCTCTGTGCTGGTGCAGCCTCACCTCAAGTACAGTGTGCAGCTGTGGGCACAATGGTATTAAAAGGACATAAAACTATTAGAGAGTGTCCAAAGGAGGGCTAAAAAGATAGTGCAGGTTCTAGAGGGGAAGATATATGAGGCGCAGCTGAGGTCCCTTGGTTTGTTCAGCCCAGAGCAGAGCAGGCCGAGGGGAGGCCTCATGGCGGCCTGCAGCTCCCTCACGAGGGGAGCGGAGGGGCAGGCGCTGAGCTCTGCTCTCTGGGGACAGCGACAGGACCCGAGGGCACGGCATGGAGCTGGGACAGGGGAGGGTCAAGCTGGGTGTTAGGAAAAAGATCTTCACCCAGAAGGTGGTCGGGCACTGGGACAGGCTCCCCAGGGCAGTGGTCACAGCACTGAGCTGCTGGAGTTCAAGAAGCGTTTGGACAATGCTCTAAGACACACAGGCTGATTGCTGGGTGATTCTTTGTGGAACTGGGAGTTGGACTCGATGATCCTTTTGCGTCCCTTCCAACTTGGGATATTCTGTGATCCTATGATTCTGTAATAAATAGACTGCATGAATATTTGCACTCAATGGCAGTCAATTCATTCAAAAGATTAATCCTACAGCTCTTGCTTGCTTAAATGAAAAATATTATATTTCAATTCAAAATGTGTAATTGTGTATAGGGATTGAAGATAAAATTATATTCCTTGCCCTCAGTGTCATACTGATGCTCTAACAGCTATACACTCTTTTACTAATACGGTGGCAGCTCTCACAAAACTTGCCTGAAAACTAAGGCCTATAAAGTTCAATTGTGGTATTTGTAGTCCTACTTAAATCAAAAGCATTTTCAGTTGTTTTAAGGATGACTTTGCCTTAGTTACTGTTCGCTACCATACCAATAAGGAGTAATAATCAAGTGTGATGGCTTGTCAGTATAGAACAAAATGCCATCAGAAAAACAGGTCTGTGCTTGAATTTTGAACACTTCTTTTCAAATGGAAAATAAAAGTCAGAGAGAGATAGGCAAATTGTTGTATACCTACTATATCTAAATTGCTATACATCTACACCCACAAGCAGTCCTTATGACATAAATGTTCCTAGTGATTTCAGTGACTTTCTATTTAAGCTGTAGCATGTTACATACTCAGAGAAAATATGCAGAACTCTTTTTAAGTATGTGATTTAGAGGCATAAGATCTAATCTTTCTGTTTTCGACACAGACATTTTAGACTATAAAGTTATTCTGTATAAAAAAATAAACACTTATATCCTTGAGTCAAATTTCTGCAGTCCACAAAAACATGCTTTAGCACTACTACTACTGGTAGTAGGACTGGCAGCAACAGCAGTGAAAAATGTGCTGGCAACTTCAGATCTTTTTGAGGGAGTTCGTTTATATGTCAGAAACCTAGGAATTACATGGGCATGAAGTGTGGTTATGCTCTCATATACTAGCTGTCTTTGTAGCAATTGATGACATTTCAGTTCAGAAAAATTATTGTTTGTCTACTGTTAAAGTAGATGTATGATCTCAAGCATGAGGCCTGATGATGAAGTCTCCCTAGTGTAAACCAGGGACTCCAATTGCAGGATAACCTTAATAATGTAAATTTACTGCACATCCAAAGTAAATTACAAGTTACAAAATTACAAATTACAATTACAATTGTTCTGATTTTAATTAGCAGTTTTAATCAGTCTGACCACATGAAAATAAAGGTTATTAGTTTCTATAGGGTAAAAGGAGAACTGATAAGCAGGTTTTCTCTTGAGAAAAGAGGAGAGGCAGGTCATTAATTACCTGCAGAACATTGAAAGATTTGTGAGGGAAAGGTATAATAATAATTGTCCAAGAAAAGAGTCCATGACCTTAGTACGCAGTAGAATTAGGAATTATAGTTCCATGCCTCACCTGTTTAAGGTGATTTCTAGCTATCCTTTGACGAAGATGAATAGAAAGTCAAAGAAATGATTTCATAAATAAATACTCCCATACTGGTAATAGATGTTTCTATCGTTCTGCTGTTGTCTGTATGTTTCCAGTTTCTGGTGATGCTCAGTTACTTGAAACATGACCCTGAAAGGTATATCAGGAATGCAGAAAAACATCAGCCTGTGGCACAGGCAATATTGGCATTTCCCTGGAAAGAAGGGCACCTGCTGCAATGACTGGAGAAAAGGAGATTTTAGGAGTGTCCTGGAGTTCTCCTTTCTTGCAGTCAAGATGCAGCCAACCTACTCTGATCCTGCATGCCTACCACAGAATGGCAGAATGGCTGAGGTTGGAAGGGACCTCAGGAGATCATCTAGTTCAACCTCCCTTCTCAAGCAGGGTCCATTAGGGCACATTACCCAGAACTGTATCCAGATAGCTGTTGAATATCTCCAGGGGATATTCCACAACCTCTCTGGGCAACCTGTTCCAGTGTTCAGTCACCCTCACAGTAAAGTTTTTCTTCATGTTCAGACGAAACTTCATGTGTTTCAGTTTGTGCATGTTGCCCCTCATCCTATTATTGGGCACCACTGAGAAGAATCTGGGCCCATTCTCTTGACACCCTTCCTACAGAAACTTATGCACATTCATCTGAATTCACCTGAGCCTTCTCTTCTCCAGGCTGAACAGGCCCAGCTCCCTCAACCTTTCCTCAGCTGAGAGATGCTCCAGTCCTTAAAACATTTTAGGAGGCCTTTGCTGAACTTGCTCCAGGAGCTCCATGTTTCTCTTGTACTGGGGAGCCCAGAACTGGACACAGCACTCCAGGTGAAGCCTCACTATGACTGAGTAAAGGGCGAGGATAGCCTCCCTTGACTGGCTGGCAATGCTCTTCCTAATGTAGCTCAGGTTACCTTTGGCCTTCTTGGCCACTAGGGCTTATTGCTGTCTCATGGTTAACTTGTCCACCAGGACATCCAGGTCCTTCTGCACAGCGCTGCTTTCTAGCACGGTTAGCCCCCAGCCTGTAATGGTGCACAGGATTATTCATCCCCAGTTGCCTTTGTTGAATTTCAAGAGGTTCTTCTCTGCCCATCTCTCCAGCCCGTTGAGATTCTTCTGAATGGCAGAACAGCACTCTGGGGTATCAGTCTTCCCCTTGAGCATTGTCAGCAAACTTGCTGAGGAGGCACTCTATTCCTTCATCATATATGAGTGAGTTAAACACTACTGGAACCACTATTGACCCCTGGAGGGAGACCACTAGCTACAGGCCTCAAACTAGACTCTGTGCCACTGATTACAACCCTCTGAGACCTGCCATTCAGCTAGTTCTTAATCCACCTCACCATCCACTCATCCAGCCTGTACTTCTTGACCTTATCTTTGAGGATATCAAAGATAGTGCCCAAAACCTTGCTGAAGTCTGGGTAGACAACATCCACTGCTCTCCCCTCAACTATCCAACCAGCTGTCCCATCATAGAAGGCAATCAGGTTGGTTAAGCATGATTTCCCTTTGCTGAATCCATGCTGACTACTCTTGATCACTTTCTTCTCCTCCACATGTTTAGAGATGGCCTCCAGAATGAGCTGTTTGTTCCACGACCTTTCCAGAGACTGAGATGATGCTGACTGTCTTGTAGTTCCCTGGGTCCTCCTTCTTGCCCATTCTGAAGACTCAAAGACAAAGAGAAATATGTTTGCTTTCTTCCATTCCTCAGGCACCTCTCCTGATTAGCCATGACCTTTCAAAGATGATTGAGAGTGGCCTAGCAATGATGTCTACCAGCTCCCTCAGTACTCATGGGTGAATCCCATCAAGACCCATGGACTTGTGGATGTCAAGAGTACCTAAATGATCACTAACCTGATCCTTCTCGAGCCAGGAAAAGTTGATAGCCGCACTCAGATGGTCACAGATTTGTGCCCAGTTTCTGGGTTACATGCACTGCAAGTCTCCCAGTAGAATGGTCCTCCTTTGAAGGAGAGCCCTTCCTAAAGAACTACCTAGGGCTGCCTTTTGTAGGTGTGGGGGACATCCGCCATTACTCCTGCCCCTGCCCATACCTTTTGGTATATTTTCTTTTGTCTTTTGAATCACAAGTACTTGTTATGATTCTGTGAGCTTCCTTTCCCTCTCTTGCTCATATTCTGCTTTCTCAGATTATCTCAAAAATTGGAGTTTATTCAGTACTTACTAGAAAGAGCAGATGTGAATACAGATGTGAATGGAAAATATTCTTCCATCTCCATTATTTCCCTGAGTTTTCTTCAAGACAAAAGTAACTGTTGCTGTAGCTCCATGAAATATATCATTTTAAAATTTCATAATACTGACAGTAACTTACATTTGAGGGAGCTGAAGATATTTTAGGAATAACTAAGATCAGCACAATAATCCATTCTGATCTTCTTTGACATACAGAATCGCAATCACAAGCTTCTTTATCAAACCACAAATTCTTAAAAGAGAGGTACATAGCCTTGATTAAATGGTGGCAAATCCAGTGTACACCCAGTAAATTGTCCAAATAATTATTTACCCTCACTATTAAAAATGTTTTATGTGTATAATAGCATGTTACTGAATTTTCCTTTAATGTAGCCAGTGAATATACTATTGTAAATACTCAGAAATACTTGCAATTTTCTCTATTCTTATACCATATTGATGGTAGCAGTTTTCAAATTTATTTTTGGATCAGCTGATGACATTCCCTGAAGTTTTCTTTGCTGTTTCTGCACTGACCAATGTGATATTAAAGTACATTTAGAGGAAAAGGTTAAAACCCTTTCATAGTAATGCAATTAGGGTGAACATCCTTTCACATCCATCAGACGTGAAATCCATTGCACAAAATCCATTGCACACTATGGATTTCATCTGAAAAACTGTTTTTGCTATCTCTGATGAAGTTCAAGATTTATTAGCTGAGGCAGGTATTTAATTAAAGTTATCTTGCAGACTTAAGGCTAAAATGTGTCCATAGTCAGGAATAAAGCAAAAGATCCTGACCACAGCCGTAAGGTGGGAATACCTTCAATGAAATCAGTGACAATTACATCAAAGAAAATTAGCTCCGAGTCTTACCTAACATCTCTTGTTAAAGCTCAGATGACAAATCAGCTTTTACCAGCCTTTCTGTTCCAGCCTCTGATTAAAGCTATAAGCCTTTGATAAACTCCATGGAATGGAGTATTAGCTTCATTTGACTTTGTAATTTTAAATTTTATATGTTGATGCTGTTTTGAAACATAGCTTGGTTGTGTTTTTCCTATGAGAAATAAAAAAGAACAGGTAGTTTCCTTCCCACTTCAATTAGTAGATCATAAATATCAGCTTTAAATGAAATGGAAATAATACAATCTATGTAGCACCACTCACTAAGCAGCATGGAACCAATCCTGCCTGCAATTCCAGCTGGCAGTGTGGAACTGAATGTACAGATTGCTGAGCAAAGAGTAACCACAGCTCATCAGTCCTGCTGCTGAAGAAGAAATGTTAGTAAATCATTTGCACAGAAAAATAAGCATCTAGCAAAGGGTTTCTTCACTTAGTTATTTCTGAGAACTAAATACATTTAAGTGCTTGAGTAAAATAAGAGTTCAAAATCTTTTCTACCCTAACTACCCCTAGCATCTTAGCTTTATTTAAAAGTTTAGATAAATCTTAATTTTATAGATTCCTTTTTAAAATCTAAAGATCAGGAAATCAAAATGATCATTCAACTGACATTCTATATAAAGTAGGTCATTGAACTCCACCAGTAATTTCTACACCAAACATAGCTTTATAGTAACAAATGCACATAGAACATATTTTTGTAAAGAAATTCAGTCTTGAGTGAAAGATTTAGCTAATGGGGAGATTACCACCCCCATTAGCAAGTATTTCATTGGTTAATTCAGTAGAAAGAGAAAAATACTGCATTTTGCATTTTTATAGCTTTAATATTTGACTACGGGATTGAAATCAGATATTCACAAAAGTTTTTAAATGTTTTCTTTTATAAACCAGAAACAGCACTCCTCATATGTATGATGAGGATGCTGAATCCTGCTAGATTACATTTTGTAACATCTCTGAGCTGCAACTTATATCTTGCTTTTCATGTGACTTGGTTCAGCTTGATTTTCTTTTGAAGAGTCCCCCCTCCATCTTTCTGAGTAGAAAGTATCTTCCAGACTTTATCTTAGTCCTGTAGTTCTCTCTGAGTGATTTTACAAAGTTATTTTCATGTGTTGGCACCAGGCCTGGAAGAACTATATTGCAGAAATTGAGGAAATCTCATTTCTTGTTTCTTCTTAATGCTTTTTTTTTGTTGTTGTTGTTGTTTTAACTTCCATTCCCCCAGAATCTCACTGGAAGCACATATTGAGGTTACCTACCATTAACCTTAAGGACTTTTCAGAATTGTTGCTTCTAGAACACAATCTTGTAGTCTGAACTTACCCTTCTCAGATTTGATGTTTCTGACCTCTCCAAAAGCACGATGCTCTATAAGTAAATCTATTCTGGCAGTTTTTTTAGAGCCTATTTTTTCTCTTTGTTATACATTTCTACTTCACATATTGAAAGACATAGAGATTTCTGTTTGATTCGGGATGCTCATTAGTGAAATATTTCTCTCAGGTCAAGCTAAATGTTTGTCTGTTCAAAAAACACAGCTAAATAGAATAGGTCCTCAAGGACTCTTTGTTCTTAAATGTCCTTTAATGTCTCTTTGTCCAGGAAAGCTCCTGCCTTAAGTGTCCACTTGAAAATATACTTGAGATTTCTGTATGATTTTGTCTGACCTTTTGCTAAAGCATGTCTCTGCTAAGCCACCTATTTCTGAGGCTCCCTTGAGTGGCTGTTCAGCAAAGGCCTAAGGATGATATGCCAAAGCTGACAATCCCTGGTTCTGTTTCAATAAGAACATTTTGAGGTAACAATTATAAAATCCTATCAGTAAAATGATCAAAACAGAACTCTAGAATGCCTTAAAACAGTAGATGTTAGAATAAGTGCAGTGTTGTTGGGATCCAGAGTTTCTTAAAGTGTCACAGTAGCCTTGGCAGAGGAGGCAGAGAATTAAGAGGAAGGAGTTAACATATTTCTCCTAAAATAACAGCTTCAGTTCCCTGTGAAATCAATGGAAAGAGAGAGAGAATATATCTGAAGACCATGAGTAGTAGTAGCAGTTTAGCTAAAATAATCGTTGTTCTCCTCCACTGAACGTTCAGGGAACTAGTAGGAATATGAGGAATTATTAAGAACTATAACTCAGTATTTTCTATTTCTCTACTGAACCCAAGAAGCAAGTTTTAAAGATGCAGCTGCATCAGCTGCCCTCTATTCTCCATGCCCACATGGCTTGTGTAACACTGAATGCAGGAAGCACGGGGTAGGTCTGCACTAGTTTGAGAGGATTTCAGCCAGTCCCTGGACCATAGCCAAATTATCACAGTGAATTCAGTAATGTGCCCTCCTGTTCTAGTGAGCCTCTGTTTAGCCTCTGATCAGAACAGATGAGGACTCATTCAGGAAAGGGTAGGGAAAGTAAAATTCAGTCTGAAATCCTATCAGTAGTTTTACAGGCATTTGCTCTATAAGCAACTACAAATATTTATTCATATAAAAATAAGAACAAATCCACCTGTTTTTACAGCTGTTTGCTCTGTTAGAAACTAAAGCTATTGAGATGTATAAACATAAAAAGAAATCCAGCTATGAGACTGATTTTTGTCCTACAAGTTAGGCTACATATTCCGCAGTGAAAGGTGGATGTCTCTTAACAAAATAATTTGGACTGCCTTCATCAGTACATCCGAAACAGTGGTGTTTTTTTTTATTTCTGCCCTTTGCAAATGTGCAAGCAAGTGAAAAATCCATCTGGATAGGTAGTTGATAAACTAAGGCATATACTGATAAACCAGAAACAGATTTTCTTAAGTGACAGTACTTGGCAGCTTTCACATTCTTTCTTAAACACTATAAAAATGTGATAACTTAATTGGGTGACAAATCAGAAAGAGGATACTGACCCAGACCTTGAGTCTGTCATGTGCTGATGTTACTCAAATATTTCAGATTTCAGTGTTGTGAATAGCCACGTACCCTAAATATTGTTTTCATAGAATCAAAGAATCATAGAACCATAAAATAGTTTGTGTTGGAAGGGACCTTAAAAATCAGGTAGTTCCAAAGTTTTAGTCACAAAAATCTCTGAACAGATTACTACCAGGAAAAACAGGCAAGCAAAACAAAAAAGTAAACAAAAAATGTAGGCTTTGAGGGTCAAATATCAAGTTATTTTATTCTCACATCAAAACTGGTTTCTTACATCTAGAAACTACTGGCATGATACCTCTTTACTCTTGACTACTACCTTTCCAGTAAGATCAAAGGATACATGATTAGGTTATAGGTTAGACAAAAAGATTAGGAGGGTTCTCAGTAGGTCTCTAGTCCAACCTCCTGCTCAAAGCTGGAGCAGCTCCAAGGTCACCCCAAACTGCTCAGGTTTTGTGCAGCTGGTGCTTGAAAATGTCCAAGGCTGGAAGCTGCACAACTTCCCTGGCAACCCTTTCCCCTGATTTCCCTGTCCTCACAAGGAAAGATTTTCCTTACATCCAGTCTGAATCTCTCTTGTTTTACCTTAATCACATTGTACCACAGTATTTTGAGCAGTGCATTTTTGATCCTAGCCATAAGATCCTAGTCAGATTGCTGACTATTCCCAACCTCCATTCCACTCCTCTTTACTCTGTAAAATGTCCAAATTTTCACTGGAGATAAACTCTTTACCTCTGTTATTTATCCATTTCCAAGACCTGTTATTTTCAACTAAATGTCAGTATAGCTATCCTGGAACATGCAAACAGCATATAGGTGCAGGTAAATAGCACTTCTATCGAAGCAGAAAGTTACTTCCTGAGTAAAAATAGTGTGATGTAGTTTTAAAGCCTGTGCTATGGAGCGCGATATTAGTCACTTGCCAAGATAATAGGTCTGATCCTCCATGGTGCTACTCCAGCTGCACTTCTTCTGTGCATTTTCATTGTGATATAAAACTGAAGTCATACACCAGTGAATCAGGCCTAGAAAGTTTAAGAAAATAAGAAATGGAGGTGTGGTGGGAGGTTAATTTCCCTCCTACAATATTTCACAACACTGAAAGCAACAAAACTACTTTTTTTTTTTTTTAATTGAAATAAATGTAATCTAGCTTTCAACTCACCACGTAAAGTAGAAGGGCTATTGTTCAAAACTCTCTTACAAAGAAGGTCCCTAGTTTGTAGCATATAATGCTGTCTTCTCACTCGTTTTCAATAGCAATTATCACTGTCTGGATAAGCTATTGAACTATTGGAAAATGCATTGACGAAATATGCAAAGAATAAGACAAGAAAAAGAGGCAAAATAATATTCACAGAAAGCACATACTTCAAAGCACCCAGATTTAAAAACATCAGGCATACAGTTTACTGAATGTCTGCACAATAGAGAAGAATTTATCTAAGACCCCTAAACTGAAATGACAGCAATGTTATTTGAGGAACTGAAGTATAGTCCTAGGAGTTGTTGTTCATACTGGGGAGTGACAAATAAGATTTGATTTATTTCTGTTTTTAAAAGTTAGCTTTTCTGTTTTGTTTTGTTTTGTTTTGTTTTGTTTTTACTAATGCTGAAGAAAAAAATATTTAAAACAATTTATTAGTTCACTTGCTTTTGCTTCTCGTTGTATTTCTTTCCTAACCGTCCTTTATGATTAACCTTTCATTTATGACAATGTGACAGTTAATAGCTTACACTGAAGTTAATGTTTTCTAGCAAACCATCTATTATGCTAATCCACAAGGAACATGATGGACTACTGAAAAGATTCTCTGGTTTCTAAATGCATCAAATGAAGATCATCATCAGAAGACTTTTATTTTTAGTCTTATGGTTCAGAAGAAATGGGTTAAGACTTAGAAGATCTATTCAGTATTATTTAGGGAATTATAACTTCTCTACATTTCCAGAACATTATGCTCAATAATACTCTAAAACAGTACTAATTTCTCTGCTGCATTGTCAAGTTATCCTGTCTTAGTAACAAGAAATGCAGTATGAAACTGTTGAAAAAAAGCTGCATAATAGTTTGAGTTCTGTATAATTGAGTTCCCCAAATCTGCCCTCAGATGCTAAATCACAGCTCTAATTTGCAAGAGAGAGACTCACACAATCTGAACAAAAATCAGCACTTACTGTTTAATTCCATCACAAATCTGCTTAGTACATTAACATCATTATTCTATTACTCTATTATTACTTTTAGCTGGGACAATGTTCCCTGACAAAACCTTCCCCTAAAGGATTTAGCTGCCCTGACATAAAAAGGAGTCCAGACTTAAGATGTAATTTTGATCTTTATTTTATTTCTGTGTTTTGTAAGAGAAAATGTGATTGTGGCAGCAATACCAGCAGCAAAGGGGTGAACTGTCTGTGATTTGCCTTCCCGAAGTAAAGCAAACCTGTACCTTTGTTTATAACATTAGCAGTCAAATATATCATCATTTTGTTTAAGGCTACTCAAGAACAGGTCTCCAGAGTATTTTATGAACACAAATCAAGGGTGGTCACTGTCCCAGAGAATTTTAATTTAAAATTGTTCAGATGGAAAATGTGAGAAGACCCATCCACAAGCAGAGTCAAGGAATATTATAATAATTCAACTCTTTGGGAGTTGGGGGAGTAGAAGGCAGAGAAAGTGAGTTAACTTAGATAAAAATAGGGAAAAGATGGCAAGGAGGACATTTCCAGGGAGAACATACGCAAAAATAGACTGCAACTTATATGACAGAGGGTGGAAGCCAACACCCTTGAGAGCAGGACAGAGAGGATCCCATCATTGTTAGGGAACACCCAAACCCTCTAACATCTGACTCCAGGTCTTACCAGCTGGGATCTCTCACAATTTATTCTGCAGCTTCTGGCCGGGGACTCCCAGAGAGCAGTCACCCTCTGACATGGTCTGTGGCCATTCCTGACAACACTTTTGCTGTTCAGAAGCCCATGCCTGGTTGCCCTCACCCAGCAGTGAAGCTCCCTTGAGGTCATTTAAGAACACCTCTGCAGTACAGTGCTGAGACTGCTGCAGCTATATCAGAATACATAATCCCATGGTATTTATGTTCTGTTTGTAAGAAAAACATCATTTTCTAGAGTTTTATCATTCAGGGCACATCCCCTAAGCCAACCCCCACAGAACGTTGTATCGAAGAAAGAGAAGGCTCAACAAGATAAGGAGTGTACTTTAAGGATAAGAGTAATTAAGTGTACTATCAGGGCAGGCCTTTCAGAGTTTAAGAGAGTGAGTCTGCAGTGAGACAAAAAAGGTGTGCCTTCTCACTCATTGCAGATCTGCATTTGAAAAACCTTGTTATGTTGGAGCAAGCACATTTAACATGGTGTGGGTTTTTTTTTTTCCTTTTTTTTTTTTTTCTGCCAGGCATAAGGTTTCTTTGGAAAGGAACATCCTCTGCAAAGCAAGCAAATTCTGCAGATCAGATCAGATCACTAAAATAAACAAACATGTATCTAAAATCCCAATCATTTTCTCCATTGACTTCTTAAGGAATTATTCTGAAAGGTCACAGAATAGCCATTCCAAGGCATACTTAAGGATTTCCCTTTTTGATTTATGCACACATTTTTTTAAAAGATCAAACCCTTCTGTGAGAAATGAGAATTAATAGCAATAAATAAATAAATAAATAAATCAAGTCCTAGATCTTTTATTACTATAAATTTTACATATTGCTGAAATTAATACACATGAACTTGTCAGCGTCAGATCAAGTGTGCTAGAAATTGAGGAAGTTTTGACTGCGTGTAGTCAGCACCAGTGTCAATATGAACCTGTCACTGAAAATGATGACATGGGAAGAACCATTTTTCTGACAAACGTCGTCGGAATAAATATAGGTATTGCGTAATCACACTATATCATTAGTTTTTCACACTAAAGATGTCTTAAAAAGAATTCTGTTTTAAATTTGTTGGTAACAAAAACTGATTAAAATTCTGCTAGAGCCATTGAAAATGAATAGTCCTCCTAGAACGGAGGCTTCTCCTGCCTATAATGAGAATGGGGTGAAACCAATGCATGAACAGTACTACTATTTCATCTCATGCTTCCCATTGAGTCTTGACTGTCAGGAAACATCCCAAACAACAGATCTTTGAATACTTAATTTTGTTCAAAAAAATAAAATGAAACCATATATCAGGAATGACATTCTTCCCTTCCAGGGCAGCTGAACAGGCAGAGTGGAACTAGGTGTAGTCCCACACACTTCTAAAAGGCTCTTCCGTCATCACACACTGCCTTAGTGTCAAAGCAGTATTGTAACCAGATAAATGGCAGGACCAGGAGCATCAATTTTTCTACCTATCTCTCCCCTCAGATGTTTAATCGTTTTACGTTATACAAACAGTCTGCAGTAGGCTTAAGGCTGCAGTAGAAGTCTTCTTCGTACTCCTTTCATGGTCCTTTGGTGAATAAACGTCTCCTCCTCAACCATCATGTATCAGCTCTCTTCTCATCATGCTTCATAGATGCTTAATTAGCTCATCTCAGAGAGCCTGGCAGAATTCAGAAGTTGCTGCTAACACAGAGCTTCTTTGGCTGTGCTCCTCGAGGGACAACCTTGGAGGTGAAGATGGGGATGTTCATCTGTTACTATGGAGACAAAAGCAGAGTCAGCATTCACTAATGTCCCATTGGTGCACAGTGACATTTCTGGGTCTCTATAGTAACAGAGGAGTTTCTGAGTCTCTCTGCCCATCTCTAGGGTGAAAGAGCAGACCTCAAGGACTGAGATACAAGGACTGAGACGCAAAGATTGATTCAAGTGACTGTAGTTAGATTCCACAAAGACAAACAATTAAATGGTTGTTTTCTGTTCACTCATAGCACAATCTTTCTGCTACTGAACAGCATCATGCAGTATGGAATAGAAAGTGACAGTTGAGTTCCAACAAAAGCTGATAGAAATTATAGTTTAGGAAAATCAGGCCCTGAGTTTACAAAAATAAGCTATGTTTATGAAAGACTACAGGCTTGTCTCTGTTTTTTCATGTTCTCTTAGATTTACTGTTTTTACACTGTATGTTTTCTACAATGACTGGTCTGTGCTTAAGAAGCTGAGTTTGATTTACACAGAGCATCTAAAAAAACAATTAACTACATTTTTTCTCATACGGTGAGCCATGATTCTTGAAACAATTGTAATGGAACTCAAAGGATGTTAAGAAAAGTTCAGATCTGAGTTCTGTTAGCAACCTGTAGATGTTATTGGAAGCTCTTGTCCAGGCAAAGTGGCTGAGTGTTTGCAACTGCAGCCAGGAATTACAGCTGGCTCTCAGTCTCACTCTGAAATACTTGAGATGCTTCCTGCAATTACAGGTAATCACACATTTCCTGGTGAATACAAATGCTTCAGGGTAATGGGACATAGCATGATGATTGGTAGTTGCACCTAAAAATGGAAATTTAGCATTATCACCTCACATATCTATTATTTGAATAAGCTGTGTAATCACAGAACAAGCTGAAGTCCTAAGGAATAGGCATTTTATCCCGTGGTCCCTTCTTTAGTTTTGTGGTAGAATGACTAGGAATTGTGAAGAAGGAAATGGGATGATCTTACTTTTATAGTGAGAATTTTTGACCCTTTCAACAGCAGGACTACATACTGAGTTAAGGTTCTGCTATTGTAGCGTTTTTTGTTGTTGCTTGGTTGGTTGGTTTGTTGTTATTTGTATTTTTGTTTTTGTTTTCCTAATAATTTTGTGTTCCTCTTTGAGAAAGATCTAGCGGTCTAGGCCTCATTAACAACAATTTTAATGAGGACAGTCCATCGTCTCCATTTACGTTCAGCTCTCTTTCTCAAACATCTGAGCAAAACTGGCAAAATCAAATTTGTATATGATAAAAAGAACTGGGATAGATAGCACAAAGCACCCAGAAAAAAGATAAATCTCAAAAGATCCAAAATGAACCTCTGAGCAGCTGCTCAATGTTTTCAGAAAAAAATCTATGATTGCTTATAGAGTATGGAAATGGACAGGGCATTAACAGCAAGCTACATATACACTCAAGCATCAATTGAAAGAGTAAAGCAAATCACAGGGTCAGAGGGTGAGCTTATACTCGGCAAAGGATAATTGTGATAAAAAAAAAAAAGACAAAAAGAAAAAAAACAGCAAAACAACAACAACAACAAAAAACATAAGAATCAGGCAAAAGCATGTAACAGGACGTGTGCAGAAGTTTATATGCAAGGGCAATGCTTTCTTTAGAGATTGTCTCACTGGCTTTTCTTTGTGAGCTGAGATCATGATCCACCTCCAAGATGACTTGGGTTAGAGATTTTCTAATCAAATATTCATCCAAGGCTACAGGAAATAGGGGCATTGACTATGTTTCCTTGGTTAAAGCAGGGAGCTTTCAGGTTCAGTGAGGCAACTCGGCAAATGTGGGAGCTGCAACGTGACCAGAAGTAACAGGACCTGCCTTGTCACACTCAGAGAATAGGAGAAGCAGAGCACAGGGTGCTTTCTCCTTCATGCTAAATAGCTACAAAACTACCAGCATGATTGTTCAAGTAATTTCAGTTGGTTTACGGTCATCCAGTGGATAATAAAAACAGGCCAGAAGGAAAAGAACTTTAAAAGGGCTCTGTTTCTATTCCCTGGCTGATAAAATTGCCTATTGACAAGCAGTAACCCACAGCAACCAGAAAAATATATTGAAGATATAAGTTAATAACTACAGCGATACACTGTGCCTGTAGCTCTGGGATAGAGTAATGTGCTTTCTTGCTGTCCATCTCAAACTAGACCATAGAAATCCATATACTGAATCTATGTTAAGGACCTTATTCAAGCAGATGGCTGCACGTTCAGTGAATGAAGCAGATCTCTGATGTGAGACTGAGGGCTCTGGCTTGCCCTCCATAAGCATCTATTTCCATCTGAGATTGTGCAGAGAATGAATTGCCCAAATCAGATGGCTGATGTGCTTATTCTCTCTGAAGTTTTCTTTCCCTCATATGAGTAATTTTCAGTTCAAGATGGACCACCTCATTTTTATCCAAGAAGTACTTCTTAATCACTTACAACTTTTTGTGCTGCTATTAGTATCATCATGTCCCTAAATCTCTTTTCAGCTTTGTAGGCTCTGAAGCTCCTATTTTTCACCATTTGTTTCAAAAAGAGTGGTTTTTTTTTCAGTCTATCACTTAACTCAATTAATGTCTCATATTTCTTTGACAGCACAATGTGTGTTATCATTATGATTTTCATGTTCTACTTAGGAACTCAAAGCAGCATTTTTTTTTCTCTCAGAAGTACTCCTCTTTGCAAAAGCCCAGATTCATTAGGCCTAAATTAGGAGCTTAGTCACTTACAGAGAGTAATTCAGCCCATCTCACACCTAAACTGCCCCTTCAAAATACCTTGTTCTCTCATTTGCCTACGGAGAGCACTAAAAAAAAATCAAGTTTATGATGTAGGTGTATCAGTTATGTGTGTAGAGTTAAGCGGGAAGGACCACAGTCTTTTGCCTCTTGTGGCAAAATCTTAATTCTTTGCTCTTGTTCATAATGACAGTTAATTTACTTTGCCTTCAGTGACAGTTAATTACATTTGCCTTATTTTTTTTTAAAATAAATCCCAAATAATATGCTGATAGACATGCCGTTTTAGAAATCTAATATCAGCTGTTCAATCTGAAATGACGGTTTGCAATATCAGGTTCTGTAAGGTAAAACCTTATAATATGTTTAATTTCATTCATTTGTCATTGCAGAGAATTAATAAAAGGGGGAAAATATCTAACATGTAAACAAGTATGTACAGAACAAGCTTGCAACTCCATGTAGCCAGCATTCTGTAATCTGTAGTGATTCAGGCTCCAGTAATTGCAGAGCACAACTAAAAGTCATTTAGAGAACACAAATGGAGGAGGAGGAGAGTTGCAACTTGCCTCCAGACCAAAGCCATGATGACTCTTCTATCTACTATTGATACGGTAAATATTTCCTTGCTTTTTATTTTCCATTTCGTTTCAACCTTTCCAGCTCCTCATGTAATCGATTTAAAATAAGAAAACACCTTTTTCTTCCATTCTTTGTGTTGTTCCACACCATCAGTCCTTTCAACTGGTCCCTGTCAACTAGTCTGGCAGCCCATCACTGATTTACTGAGAAATATATTTGCATGTCTTATACTCAGGATTAAAAAGAAGCAGGAATCCAGACTTTTGCCAGTGGATGAACAAAATGCAAGGGAATATCATTATTTTCCCCTAAAATCTGAAAACTTATAAATCGGTTCATTTTCTAGAGACACAATCTCCTTTCCTGGTAACATATCTCACCCCAAATAGGAGGCCGACATGAACTCTTAAATCAATAAAATGGGAAAGAATGTTCTTCAGCCAATGATAAAGTCAAGCCACCTTGAGGACATGGAGCCAAAGAGTTTATATTTTGTTCTACAGTGCACATGTGTGTTGACTTTCTCTGTTTCTTGGAGTGAGGAAGAAAAAAAAAAAAAAAAAGACAACATTTTTCAAAAACAAAATACCTCAGGAATTAGACATTCCAGGAATCAAAGGGGTCTCTGGGGTCCACGTTATTCCCTCATGCTCCTTTGGGAACACGATCAGCGTGTTTCTACTACTGCATAAGTTAATTCTGAATAAGCAATGCTGCAACTCTCTTACTCCTCAGCCCCATGTGCCAGATGCAGTTGCATCTGCTCTGTGGGCTGATGGAGGAGAGCAGCCTCAACAGCTGCAGAGCACATATGTGTCTAGATGCTGGCACGCACATGTCCCAGAAATGGAGGTTGGAAAGGAACCCATTCATGTGCTCCTATGCTAGGGAAAAGAAGACGTATTGCCACAAGTATAATCACTGTTGACTAGCAGAAAAGTACACAGAAAAATCTCCAGACTTGCAGGTGGTAAAAAGCTCTTTGGAGAAGTAATTCTGTGCTGATAGTAAGTCCAGAAGGACCTCACAAAAGTGAGAAAGTGAGCAAAAAGGTAGCAGGAGATCTTCAACACAAATTACTGCAAGGTAGATTGTCTAAGGGAAAGTAATCAAAATTACATCTACATGATGCTGGCCTTTGAACTGGCAGTGGCAGTTTGGGAAAAATAATATGGGATCATCATTGGTAATTCTAAAATCATGAATTCCTTGTATAGTTGTAGCTGAATGCCTCCCACTCCCTCATCCCTCCAAATATATATTAAAAAAAATAATAATAATAATAATAATAATAAAAATAAAAAAATAAAAATAAAATAAAAATAAAAATAAAAATAAAAATAAAAATAAAAATAAAAATAAAAATAAAAATAAAAATAAAAATAAAAATAAAAATAAAAATAAAAATAAAAATAAAAATAAAAAAATGGGGATCAGCGGGAATGATATTGAAATGAAGCTTTCGTGTCATGACATCTTGAGTATTACATGTACTTTTGGCCTCCATACCACAAGCTGGACTAGTGGTGATAGAAAAAGTATAGAAGATGGCAAGCAAAAAGATCAAATCAATAGAGAATCAGTCTTGCTGGGATCTTCAGTTTCGGAGGACAAGGCTGAAGTGAGTGTTATTGAGATTTACAAAATCATGAAATCATACGATAAAGTGAAAGGAGAACTGTTATTTATCAAATCTTATGGGAGTGGAGTTAGGGAGTGCTGACAGAAGCTAGCTGGATATCAATTTAAAACACATACAGAATTGTTTATATATTCAGTAGGGAACCTGGAGTTTGTTGCGATAGGCTTGGAGGAAGATTCATCAACAGCTTCGGAAGGGATTGGAGAAATTCACAGTTTGGTTCTTAAGGGAATAAATAAACACATACCCTTTAACTTTCCTAACCTGATGACTGTGGATGCTGGAAACAATATGTGGAGTTGGATATAAATAGAGGCCAGGCTCAGGTACTCCCCTTAAACACTATCATCTAATGACATTTTCAGAGAGTACAGGGATAGCTGGAGCAGCTATCAAGCCACTTAAGGCATTTCTTATGCTCCTACAACTAATCAAAGACGTGCCCAAGCAGCTGCCAGTCCCTCACCTACTCCTAACACTCACTCTCCATCCATCCAAGGTCGTAGTTCATCCACAAGAGGTACCAATTTTTAAGCCCATTGGCTCAGATCCTCACCTCAATCATGTTGTTTCTGTAGTTTTTTTGACATTTTTTTTCTTTCACTAAGAAGTCATTTTCAAGCACACTTAGTCACATCACTGAGACAGAATGAGTATCATAGAGAAAAGTCAATCTTCTGCAGCATCTCTTGTGCTGCTAGAAGACATAAACTGAATTCAGAAAGCTCCAGACCAACATTTACTTTAATAAATGGGTCTTTTCCATGTGCACATATGCCTATAATATGTATGTGTGTATATTTGTCTGTCTGTAGGAAATCTGATTTACTTTGTAACTTGCAGTATTACTGCAGATGTCCATGTATTTTAGCTGAATTTAGTGCACTTCTCTACTTTAAATAACAAACAAGTGACTTGTTAAACAATGCAGTCTTTATAATCTGATGTTTTGGGCAGTGTTTTCAAGGTAATGCAATGTCAAATTAGCTACTCATGTCATCAGCTACTCATATCCTGGTAGCTAACTATCAAATTTTGAAGTTCTAATTAAATTCTTTGTGGCTTACAGTATACTTATCAGCCAGTCTAATATGATTTGCTTCAATGTTTTCTTCAATAATTTAACTCAGGTTTTGTAGATGTATTATGCACATTTCTGGAATGCTAATATTTGCTGTGTCTTAGTAAAATAATTCAGCTAAATACCAGAAGTATTCCTGCAACAGGTTTGGTTTCTACAGGGAAATAGAGATATTGAACAAATTACATACTTTCTAATGTATGTATATCAGAACACAGCTATAAACAAAAATTCAGGTGGAGAGGACTACTAAACTCGTTAAAGAACAGTTTCTTCTTTTCATTTTTAAGTTAACAAACAATTTGGAAGAAAATATTAACTTGTTACTGATAAAATTTGAGAGGACACCAAAACTGGTGAACTGCTAAATAATGAAGAAATAAAGCTAACAGACCATTAGTGATTGTAAAACATGTCCATGGGATTAAAATGAATCCTCGGGCTGACTTTTTGCTAATAATTTAGAAATTTAAAACTTTTGAATTCCTAAGAAAATGATCACTGGAAGTACATATCCCACTAGAAATTACATATATGTAGATTATCCAAACTTGTTTATCTTGGACACATTTTTTGAGTTCCTTAAAACTCTTCAATAGGCTAGAGAGGACCATAAGCAAGCACTGCTTTAGATCCAGATCCTTATGTGGACAGATTTTCCCTACAGATGTAGCTGTCCCACAGGTCTCTAAGTATAAGAGATTGTCAGGCACCAGAGCAGAGCCAAAACAGCAGGGAAAAAAGAGCTAGTAGTGTGTAATGCAATTAAATAAATTTGTAGTACAGAGAGAAAGGATTTCACATAGAAGTATAAAAAGTCCCCTGCAGTTCCTGGAGAGGACAAAAAAATAACTCTGTGATGTGTATCATTAAATGTTGTGCTTCTATAATCAAAATTGCCCTAGAACTCTGAGAGGCTTTCCTGCAAGTAACGCTGGAATAACTACATCTACAAATGTTTGGTGTGGACTGTGTCTCCATTTTCCAAATAAGGTTTCCTCTGTCAGAACGAGCTGAATAAAAATGTTTTGACTGTGAGATTGCTGCACTATAATTCTTTCATCTAGGCAACAGGAGAAGTTTAAAGCTCTTAATTTTAAATAATCACTACTGAAAAGAACAGTTTAGATCTTTGGCTGGAATAAATTGATGTAGCCACATGAAATCAATGCGGCTAAACCTACTTAAATGCGAAAAAGGTCTGTCTCTAAATCTAAACATCCGAGAAGTTAAGATTATGCATGCAAATTCAGCAAACTCCTATTCAGATGCAAATTTCCCGTGGGAAGAGGGAGAACGGTAGGAGAGAAACACTTCTCACCTCCGCTCACATCCCTGCACGCCAGCACTGCAGCGCACACCTTAAGGCAGCGAGCCTCTGCATCTGAATTGCAGACCTGCCGCATTAAGGCAGCAAACATGGAAATGTTTCTGCCTATCTTCTTGGATCCTGAAGTGCTTTGGCACCCACTCCTTTAATGAGCACACCCCAATTTTGGAGCCTTCCTGCACTATGGAAGGGAGTCGCATTTTTGGTGTGTGTGATGATGGCATCCTCCAAGCTATTCAAAACCTACAAGTCTTGTGCAAGGGATGGTGGGGCTGGCAACTTCCCAGCACAGCCAGTGGGACCGGAGATGAAAGCTGTTTGGGTTTGGGAGTAGCGTGCAGAGGGGTTGTAGAGGTGCAGAAAACATTAGGCCATAAGTTTATTGAGAGTTCGTCATTTTTATGTATTTTTATAGAGGTGGGTCTTAGAGTAGTGAAAAGGATTTAGCACCTATGTATGATACCAGGCTTCATTAATTCTCCTCCATCTGAGAGGAGGAACTTGTTCTACAGCAGGCAAACATTTCTATTATCTCTTCTCTGGTGGAGGAGTGTCGGGAAACAAGTATTTCTCAAAGTTGTTTTCATTATCTTTCTTTGAGGAAAACAAATAATTTCTTCAAGCTTATCCCCTGTCAGTTTAATTTGGGCAGGCTAGTCTGGTGGCCTGCAGCAGGAGCAGATGTAAAACTGTGCAGGGCAGAATGAAATGATAATCATTGCTTTGAGAGCAGAACTGCATCTGGAGTGACCTGAATGAATACTGATCTCTTTCATTCCCGTGCAACATGAAGAACACCATGTGTGAGCATTATGCAGAGAGAGATTCCTTTAAGGAAATAGAATCATTCCATTTGATAAAGTTTTCTTGTTTCATGATATTTAGCTCTTTATCACAGTGAGTTCACAGATTCACAGATTCACAGATTTCTCTAGGTTGGAAGAGACCTCAAGATCATCGAGTCCAACCTCCGACCTAACACTAAGTACTCCACTAAACCATGAGTTCTCAGAAGCTTAGAGTGTTTATCTTCATACTGATTCTGAACCTGAAATAAAGGGATTAAAAGTCCTCAATTATGCAAAGGCTTTGCATTGACAGGAGATGTGTAAAGAGTGAAGCAGCTGAATCATCAGGCAGAGAAAAAGCAGCCTGATTCCTTTGGCACGTGGGTGCTCACAGACCCGCACCAAGGGACATGCTCCTCACAACAAAAGCTGCTGCACACCACAGACACTGACAGGCATGGCTCCACAACATTGCTTCGACGTTAGATATACTTGCAAGATGTGGAAAAATGATGGGCAAGCCCAGCACTCCTCTTCCTTCATTACCATCTGCATAGCCAATGTTTCTTTAGGATTGACATACAAACATTAGTTTTGCCTAGCATCTCTGTAAACAGAAAAGCTCAGTGAAGGCTAATTTTAAACAGATTTGTGTCTGGAAGATAAAGTTAGGTGGTTCCTTGTTTAATAAGGGATGAAAACATTCAGCAGTCTTTCCCTGAGCATAAGGAGTGGCATACTTTCATCCATCCTGAGGCTAATTTTTACACAGCTTGTGGAAGCTCAATACTTTTGAGATCTCTTGTCCTCTACGGTTAGTATTGACCAGCAAATTAAAAAGCTATTGGCAGGCCCCAGAGGCAGACAGATGCATAGACTTGTTCACCAGTGCAATATCACTGAATCTTCATTTCCTTATGGCTTTGACAAAATTGCGTCCCGAAGCTAAGGCACTGCACAGTGTTTGTCAGCGTACAAAAACCATGCTACACACCATACAGCTCAGCAGTCTCTTTATTAACGCTCTGGCAGGAGCACTGAGGGTTTCAGAACAACATGACCTAGGTCAGTAAGAACAGAACCACATCCAATCCATGCCAAAAATCAACAGTCAGCAGCCTCCCCTGCAGAAACACTACTGCAAGGCACACTGACCATAATCCAAGTCAAAATGCCCCAGTTGTAGCTGCTTCTCTCTGTTCCTACTAATGTGAGTGTCATACAGGTCCTTGGAGCAGTCAGGGTCTCCTCTGAGCTTACCTAGCTGGGGAAAGAGGAAGAAGTCCATCTGTCTGCAGAAATTCATGAGCAGTGGTTGATCTTCCAGGCTTATCTTTGGATGACATATCAACATTTTTGCTATTGTTTGCTTGAATTATAAGCTACATTAAAGTCTCCAGCTTTTTTTAGTGGTCTGTGGACATTGTTCTGCAGCTAGCAACATAAGTTATATTGAGACAACTCGTTTCTATGAAACAATAGAAAACAATAGTTCAAAGTTTCTTCCTCTTCTTTTCCATGAAGCCAATCTCCTCTAGGATTTGTCATAAAAGGTACCTCCCATTGCACTGTGCTCTGTAGAGTAGTATCTATACATAGCTCATACTGTAGAACAAATGCACTGGGAGAAAGCTAATGAGAATTAGGTTTGGAAACCTCAATGTGTCATTACACCACAGTTCAGCCTCCTTTTTGGTAAAAACTTGTAGAGACTGTGAAAGATAAAATAACCTATTCAGGGAAGAGAAGGATGCAAAATTACCTTGAGGTGAGCTCTCCAATTACAGTTCAAGTTGCTTTACAGATGGAAATGCTGGGTTTGTGTGTGTAATTTTGCATTGTATAAGTCCAAAGAAGCACACCAGTTGCAGTCAGGAAAGGTTCTATGCCTTCATGTGGTTTGTGTGCACAATATGACACTATGTCACTCTGACCAACAGTGGAAGAAGATACGCACTGCTAATGTCCTGTGTTTAAAAAGAGCTATTAGATATCAGTATCGTCAAAGAATTCAAAAGTAAGAAAACATACATCAAAAGGAAGCAGTCTAGATAGATAAATAGACAGATAGATATGAAAACTGTTAAACTGTAATCAGATAAACCAAAAGTTAGGGATAAGAATGAAAAACATAAAAATAACTGTTATAGTATAGGTGAATTGTAGATCCTAAGTAGTAGTAACATGAAGTGTTCCCTGTAGGTATTGAAACTAAATGTTAACTCTTATGTTGTATCAAAGTCAGAAACTCTTGTTCAAAGTATAGGATTCCCAAAAGCCTAAAAGTTGTAGCTACTAAATAGAGAATTATGCCAAATAGATTTACATTGCTGTGAAGCAGATAAATAGTTTATAAGTGCTCACTCACTTACTCACTTTTTCACACTGAAAGTGAAAAAAAATAAACAGGAAAAGTTTTAGATCACCAAACACTCTTGTAAACTTTACCCGATCCCTGACCCAAACATTGTTTTCAATTCCTTCTCACAGATATGCTGGTTTATCAGGTGAAATCCAACTTGTGTTAGAACAGTTTTGCATATAAAAATTAGTTTTATTAAGGAAAAAATACCAACATTAAGATGGCTAGTGTTGTTACAAGAAAGTAGATAGAAAAAAGTAGCTGGAAGCAAATTGGAAAGTGATGCTCTCCCCAGAGTTCATGAGCAGGGGTGTAATGGCTGGCAGACTGTCCTTAGTCAATTAGCTGTTACTTTCCCATCACAAGACACAGCTTTGAGTTGACAACTATATTTAAGCTAAATGTTCGTTTTGGTTCTCTGCTCAAATGAGTGTCCCTGTCTGGGGTGGGTAAAGCAGTAGCTGGAGCAATGTTCTTCGGCAGAGGTGAAGGAACCTCCAAAGGGAGAGGGAGCCACCAGGACCCACACAGAAGAGGCAGGCCTGGGAGCCCTGTGTACTCAGCTCCTGACTTACCTATATTTGGGAAGAAGCATTTGAGAAGAGGGGACTAATGTGACCCCCAGAGTGTAAGGCATGAACAAGGGGAGAGCCATCTTGGTCCTAGCAGGCTCTGGTTCATCTTTAGTGGGGCCAGGAGCAGTGGTGTGGTGGCCTAGGGCATGATACCATTAACCACCTTCAGAAGGAGCGCCTTTCTGTGGAGAGGTACCTCCCCCAAGGTGCAATACCTACATTATTTTGCATCTCTAGTTCTTAATGTTGATTAACTTATGCCAGTCAAGTACTTGACCTAGGGCAGTAATCATGAGCTTGGAAAGGGAGGGCATTGGAAGAGAACACAGCATTCATTCTACCTTTATTTTCACAAATTTCCCTGCTGGCATTTGTTGCCATTAATCACTTAGAGTTGATTTCAACTCCTATCAAATTAAACCTTCAAAATAGAATTAAAACAACTATAAAGGGCCTGAAAAAGTCCTCCAAAAATATACACTCACATAATGAGAATCTCTTAACAAGACTGATGGCTCAGAAAAAGAAAAATATTGTTATCACAGTGCCACAAGAATGAAAGCCACTGACATGTTGAACCATCCACACTGCTCCAGAACATGCACACACACCCCTGGAATAAAACTACACTGAAAAATTACGCAGTTCCTGAACAACCTTAAATTCATCCTATGTATCTTCTCTGTTTTGTTATCTTCCCCTCTGTGGCCCTGGAAATTCCTCCCTTCGAAGGCAAGAAGAAAGATAGCAACCAGCACATAAGCAGCTTTCTGGTGTTATGGCAGGGGATAGCCTAATGCTTGGTGTATTACACATTATTAAAATAGTGTTTGCAATCATAATTATTAAAGTTCTTGTGATGTTCTCTGTAGTATTCATTGTATAGTTCCTGTCTGCCTTGCAGTCACTGGATAACTAAATTCTTACTGTACTACTCTGAGGTGAAGTATATTAATTTTGCAGGTAGGGAGCTGACCCAGAGTACTGAGTCAAAAATTTCCTGCAATGTTGGGAGCTCAGTTTTCAGAAGCTATAACCCTTCCTAAAGGGGAAGGATCCTATATTGATCAAATTTCTCTTTAGGATTGCTAAATGTGCTTTTTAAAATTTAATTTACATTAAATTAATTTACATAGCGTGGACTATCTGTTTTATAGGCTAAGCTTACAAGAATGTCTGATTTGGATAAGCTTCTTCTGGCCTGCTTTTCTCATCCCCAAAAAAGACAAGCTTAGGCATAGGCTCAGCTCTTAACAAGGGGTAATGCACTACAAAACACAAGACATTATGTCCAGTACTAATTCCAGAAATAAGATTTTTACTATCAATTTCAGCATGAACATGATTTTCTTTATTTACTTAAGAAAACAAAAACATTATACTTTGTTGTTGTTGTTAATTATGTAGAAAAAAACATGCTTTTTAAGTGTTGTGCAAGTGGAATGACTATAAACAAAGCAAAAAATCCCAAGCCTTGGAAGAGGCAGACACAATAAGGGTGAATTCTAGGATTTCATCTTGCCTCACAAGATTAGAGCTAGCTATCAATGTTTTAGAGTCATGCTGTTTTTTTTCAAGAATGATTATGGTTTCTGATTATACAATAGAAAGGAGTCTGTGGAAAAAGCAGCCTTAAATCTAAACAACCAAATCAAAACAGCTTTATTTCCCTTGCTATACTTAAGTATTTCAAACTGTATATGCAAATCAGCCAGAACTTTAAAGAGCAGTACGTTTAAAATATGAACTCTAAGAGAGGCTTATAATTCAGAAAACTGAAACAAAGCTTTACATCCAATTTCAGCACCAGAATATAAAGGACAATTCAGCACCCCGAATAGTCCTTTATAACGCACGCCTTGCAGTAGGAGCAATGCCACACAGAAATAGCTCTCTTTCATACTCATTACAGCTGCCTGCTCCAAGCGGCATGTCACATCTTTTGCTGGGTTTCTTTGTCCTTCATTGAAGGATCATTTACTGGTCTAGTTCTTTGAGTTAAGGTACATTAAAAGTAACCAATAATTTGGGACACTCAGGAAGTGGCAGTTCATTTCAAAAAGTTTTAAACCTGCTATTTGGGAACCCTTCAGCAAGTCTCATGATCGAATCCTCCAGTATGGTTACCTATAGTCAGTCATCACGTTAAAAAATAAAGTCATTTTCTTTTGGACCTTTAATTCTGCAGGTTTCCCTCTTCTTACTACTAACACTTTGCAAAGGATCATCTTGAGCTGTAGAAATGCTGAGCCCAAGCAGTGTGACACAAACAGACACATACTGGACATTTTTCCTGATGCAGAATTTTGCACATACAGTATTTTGGCACTCACTTTTGTTTTGCAAAGCAAAAATAAATTTCAAGTCACCATGTTTTATCAAAACCATATGGCTCAACTCAAAGTTCTCCAGCTTGGCAAGATTTGCTTGTGGAAGCAAACGTGATATGAATAACTGAATTCCCTCTGCAGTTTAAATGTGTTCTTAGAGATGGCCCTGGCTGATGCTGAAAACAAACTATATTTGATTTAAAGTGATAAACACATGATTGAATTCCAGTTTATATCATAAAAACAAAGTTAGATATGAGTAGCAGAAAGAAGGAAAATCTGAATATGAATTAATATTGCCCAAAACAGAGATGTCAAAGGTTAAACTGTAGGATTTGGTGGAATCCCTCCAATATCTCTGTAGAAAATCTATTAAGGCAAATGCTGCCTCAGAACCAGTACTTGAGATTTCTTATGAATTATGAGATAAAAGACACCTTTTGTTGTCTTTACTTAAGTAATTGAAGAAAACTAATAGTGGAAAGAAAAGGGAGAATCCCTTCTTCTGGAGATATTGCAAACACAAATTCAGGCAAGATACACCTTTTATTGACAGTGGAATAAATCATGACACTAAACGGTCTGAACACTCTAAACACTCTGAACACTCTAAATATCAACTTCAGACTAGCAGAAAAGCTGAGCTCATTAAATTTATTTGCATAAGATATTTTCATATGCTACCAGAATTTATGCACAGGGCAATTACATTACCTACTGGTGTTGCTCAAAGGTAGAAGGAGCAAGGCTTGTTTTGGTGCTGCTTGTTGTGCTTCAAGGACCATATGTTCACCTTGAGTTTGAAGCAGCAGTGATGTTTGGCCCAGTCGTCTGTTCTGGGTGCACACGTCTTGCAGGAAGAGAGCTGGCTGCACCATATAGCAAGTCAGACCCAGAAGAGGCTTTCCATTGTCCGTCATCCCTGGCTCCACCAGAAGAAAAAACATATCCACCATATCAGTGCTCAGACGTACACTGCAGGACTCTGAGTACAGATAGCTGCATGTCAAATTTGCACCAAAATTAATTCTTCTGGAGCTCTAAATTGCTAATGTAAACACATCCACAGCACAGACCCCTATCCCCTGCTTCCCCGCACACACTCACACACACATGAAACTAAAGAAATTCTGTGTCACCATGAGCTATATACCACTGCAATTAACTTTTTCCATATTTATTCCCACCACCAAGGTCTTATACTTTGTTTACTAAAATTCATTTATTTGCATTTTTTAAACCACAGCAAAACCCAGTCCTCCTGGGACTGGCGTGTAACATGCTAGTTAGAGCAGAATGGATGTCCATACAGCCAGATTTCTTTTCTGAGATATAGCATTACACTGTAAAATTGGAGTAGGTCCAGTGACATCAATGGAGTAGCTCTGGTTATACATAATTTAAACCAAGATTAAAGTTAATTATCAGTAATAATACGCCAGCAAATCTGTCTTCCTCCAAAACACTGTCAAACAACCATGCTCAGTTCCTTTGCATCAACTTTTAATTCTATTGCAGTAAAAGATGACTGGCCCAACACACATTTTAAGGAGTATTTGGAGTAGACTGAAATGACAGTCAGAAAACCCCTTGCTTTCTCTTCACATTTTGTTAGCTGAAGATCATCTTACTCCTTCCTCACCATTTCCAGCTAAAGCAAAACCCAATTAGTCATTGACATACCTGGTTGAAGCTATGACGATACGTCGTGTAAAGCTGGGATAAGAGTGGAGAGGTGTTTCATAAAACATTCTCAGGAAAAGCAAAATGTTATGGCATTCCTCTCTGATTCTTAGTGTATTGTAAAGTAGACACATCATTTCCTCTGAAATTAAGGCTTATTTAATGACATTTTGTCTCACTGAAAATGCAGCGTCATCTTTACCAATGGAAAAAAACTCACCTTGATTGGTAAGAATGAAATTGAAACATTAGCAAGACAGAAAATCAATTTTCTTTAAGAAAAATACTTCTTCCAGATAAAGAACTTCAAGAGAATTCACATAAAAGCAGTGATTTTTTTTTTTTTTCTAATGACTCAGGTCTTCATTTTTCTCAGCGGTAACTGTATTTGGTAATCATTTACTTCTATTGGAATTACTATTTTTCTTCTTAGCTAACTACTTTGAAGCCATTTAAAATCTGTGTCACAACACTAGACCCCCTCAGTCATTAATAATCTAGATATGTTGATGTCTTAGTATGTATCATGTTAATAAGCATGGGTAATATGTGGGAAACATCAGTTATGCGTATGTATTAAAGAGCCCTAATAAAGACAGATAGATATAGAGACATGCCTGCTATGACCTCATTTTAGATGCTTAGATTATACCTACCTCTGACTGCTTTGTCATTCATTTGACTGTTTAAAGTGCTGGTAGTTTAGTACAAGGAGAAAAATATATACATATATAAATCAAAACAGTGCACTGACATTAATGCCTAAATTCAATTCTTTCCCTACTGTCACAGTACTTCTATACTGCCATTACAGGCTGTATTTGAGACAGGTTTGAAAGACAGTGCTTAGAGATAGTTGCATCCATTCAGCTTGTGGCAGCAAGGTTGGGTTATGTTTGGGTTTTCTTGGTGGAGAGTCTGTTGGTTCATCCTCAAGTAGAGCCAGAGTACAAGGGAATGTGTAGGTGGCAAGGGACCACTTCGCCACTTCTTCTCCTGTCAGCATCTCTCTTACTTAAAAGTAACCTATGCTTTCTTTTGTGTGATGTAAGCACTTGGTATTATCTTTAAGAATGGCATCCTCTGTCCAGAGGTCCCGCCAGACCTGAAGGACTCACGTGGCTGAAAGTAGTCCTGATAAAAGACATGGTCTAAAAGGTACCAGTTGTAATGAAAGATATGACCTCTTCTTGTCTTGTTTGTACCTCATGATCATAACAGTGACAGCAGCACTACTAGTACAGTAAAATCAGGCAGAAGAGAAGGTCCTAAACATGGAAAAAATACTAAATTCAACTTGGCAATACTTTAAAAAAAAAAAAAGTCTTAAGAGAACTCTCCATCTATTTTCTGAAAGCCACATTTCATCAGTGTTTCAAATATAAGCACCTCAGGAAGCTTTGGATTCATATCAGTCATCTAGACATGGAACCTGTATACATGAGTGACACAAACCTTAGCATGGCAGAGAGGGGCTGCCAGCTGTATTATACAGCTTCTCACAGCTCAGCCTCATAGCATGGATGTCTCTGCTTGCAGACCCTTCTGCCCCTATCTTCTCACTTTCAAGACATTAATATAAAAAAAAAAAAAAAAAAAGAAAAAGAAAGAAAAAGTGAAATGTTTGTCAACTTTGCCTGTTGAATATTGTATATTTGGTTTTGCCATCCATTTTATATATCCAATTTTTTCAGGCTTCAGTATGTTTCATCTGAAGCAAAATATGTGCTTAAAAGAAATAAAAAAAAAAAAAAAGTAGAAGGATAAATTATTTTAATTCATTTCACTTCTTATTATTGTCACTTCATCTCAGGTCTCAGTTCATTAAAGCCTTTGTCTTAAATGTTTTTTAGGATTTTGTAACAGCTGGTAAAAGTTTTGAGTTGCTCTAATAAGGAGCTTCTGAGTATGCTCATTATGCCCCACCCTCAACAGACTTTGGCAGTCTTTAATAAATCTTTAACAAATAAACCTGTAATAATAATTTAAACTATTCAGTAAGGCTTCAGGACTTATTTTCTTTACAAGATGTTCTCCCTTTTCTGCATTTTCCCTCATACGCTTTCAGTTACTTTTGTTTGTTTTCTGATACACTTCCAGTACAGGCAATTCCCTCACAAGGGCAAAATATCAAAGAATAATCACTACCTTTTTTATTATTTCATTTTTCTGCTACAATCTCTTTCAAAATCTGTATTGAGTTTATTGCATAAATGGCCAGACTTTTTCTCATATCTATTTACCACAATATTCTAGAACATTACACTTAAAATATAACTCTTTAAGCAGTGCAAAAAGGGTTTACATGAACAATAATATAGATTGCCAGTCTACAGTACATAGCTGGGGTCTAGGAATCATTAACCTTTATTATACTTCTTTGTATAATTGCCACTTTCAGGAACCTCGAAATCTATTTGGTATGAAACATTGCTCAAATAGCTTCCGTCCTCTTGTTTGTGACATTCGCCCCTGCTCAGCACTATGGCATCTTAGAGCTGAAGTTCTGGAGAGTACAAATTTTTCTTTGAATTTGAGAAACAAGAATGAAGTACTTGTTTTATTAGTTTGATTCATTCTTCACTTATCTCTAACATCCTATTGCTTCAAGTGAATCAGCACATTTTTAATGCATTTTCTTAATTGAGTGTCACTCAAACACTGCCATTCTGCCAATCAAAAATATTAGCATTTGAAATTCCTCAGCTCAGAAACTGGCAAAGCCACATATGTGATTAGAGATGGGAGCGGTCAGTTATCAGTTTAAGATACTGCAATCTGTTTCTTGGGAAGGGGGAAAATCCTGAATGTAACTGGTATAAGAAAACATTTTCTAAAAGGTCTATAGAAAGTTATGCAAGTAAAAGGAACTGAGCCATATCTCTGCTACCACTAGAAAGAGTAGAGTTTTGTCAAGGAGAGGAATTAATGGCACTTACTGCAAGACCTCCAGAGAAGACAGCAAATGTCTCTGAAAAAAAATGAATGCAGATCTTTAGTGGACAGGATAAATGAGTCCATTTTTACTGTTTTCTTTTATTCTAATTAGCTCTACAAGAATTCTTTTCAAGGACTTAAAAACTGAAATAATCATCTTCTGGCAGTGTGATGAAAAAAATATGTGAATGTAACTACTGCAGCCAGTCTGAAGTAGAGTCGGAAATCTGCATGTTAGCTACAGAAAAGTCTGAGAGGAGAAGAGAATGTAAATAATGGAAAGCAAGCTTTAATAAAGCTAAGGACATATAGTAAGCATCCAAACAAGAGTCATGAAGGCAAAGCATAAAGAAACACACAGGGTAGAATTAGAGGCAAAAGAGTTGCTTTTAAATTGAACAGGTAGTGATTTAGAAAGATGCAACCAAGGACTAAATCAAAGAGAAAATTCAGTTTTGCAAAGACCTTGTTTATGTGGCCATAATGACCATACAGAAACAATAACTCACAGCTTCACAGGCAGTAGGTACCTGTCTCTGTCCCTTAGAGGCTGAGTTGTGTCACTCCTTCTCTTGCTAACATCCCTGCTTGCTCCACAAGAACTGGCCATTGCTTCTCTCAAACTATCTCACTCATTCAAGAACTCAAACACTTGGGAGAGCCTTTCAAACAATTAGGTTTTGAATATTTCTGGGGAAAATATGAGCCTAAAAGAGTAACTGTTTCTTCAAAGTATATCACTGGATATAAGATTATTTCTCTGTATAAACTTTGCTTCATTATATCTTTAGACTGTCATTGCTGTTTCATTCCCAATAACACATTGTGAAAGAATTCAATATGAAGACAAAATAGTCTATTCTGAACATCATAAAGGATTTGGATTTGAATTTAAAAATTAAATATATATATATATGTTTTTGTTTTGGTGTATTGTTACCAGCCTGTGCTCCTCTGCTGTCTTGCCAAAGCACTGCCAGTGCCCACCAGTGTATCTTCTGTATCTTCAGTGTATCTTCAGTGTATCTTCTCTGACCACAGCCAGGACTGGTTAAAAGAGGAAATAGAGGTTTTAAAATAATGGAGAGTTTGCATGGATATTTATGGAGAAAAATGGAAAAGTTCTGCCTTAAGGTGATACAAACATGTCATGGTAGCATCACATCTAAATTACAAATAATGTTAAAAAAATTTGCATCTTAAATCCTCATATACATTTGTGTGTCCTAGATCAAAGACTCGGGCATATGCCAGCCATGGATACGTCCCTTGAGTAACCTAATGTCAATGTGCAGTCCCCTCTTCTACAACACACAGCAGAATTTATTACCCTTTTTTTCCCCTCCATCTTCTGTTGATGATGATGTTCTTCATGGCTCACAGCAAGTGACTTGTTTAATGTCATTCTGACTCTAATTGGAAATGCCTGACAAAGAACTACCTCCTCTAACCCTCACACAGTGTTAGGATCACACTTCCTCACACCTTGCCTTTGCAGATCCTGTAACAAGCTAGCTGCTTGTATAACCTCGAGAGGCACAGTTCATTGAGGTCATTACAGCAACGGCAGCAGTCCCGGTGTGCTGCACTGTTTTGAGGCTTTGTGCTCTGGTTCATACTGGGATTTGTACTTATCAGCAGTGTCCTAGAAAGGAGATTCGAGGGCTTGTAAGAGCTGAAAATGCAGCCTGTGAGAACCACCTAGAGCTCATCCGCTTACAGGGGTACAAATGGCTACATGTCGCTTTAGCCTATTTCCGTCCTTATAAGCTGATTTTGCTTCAGAGTGCAAAACCTGTTAATGTTGGCTTGCACACAAGTGGGCTTTGTATGCCTGAAAAGCATCTTTGGCCAAAGGTATTGAATGATTTGGGGTATGATGCTGAAATTATAAGACCTTTGAATCGTCTCTGAGCATGTGTTTTTAGTGTCGAAATGGGAACTTAGAAGTGTGAGTACGAGCTTTCAGGAGACATCCTCCTACACTCTTTCCTTCTCCATTTCCTCTTTGGAAAATGCCAGAAGGCTTCTCCCAAGGGCCATCACCATATGTCAGTACATGCTGAATATGTCACCTGTACAGATTTTAACTGCAAATGCATCTGACGTTCACATGGCTTTTAAAAGAAATACATATTTCATTTCATTTTTTAAAATGAATATTTTGGGGAAAATATTCACACTTCACGTGCTTTTTGGAAGTATCTCGTAGATTTGTAAGATCCAAGAAATCAAAATTGCATTTCTTTATTGTGCTAGGAAAAGGTGGTAGAGCTGACTAAGCAGTCTCTAAATAAAGTTCAGAGTTCATTCAGAGTCAGAGAATCCCGCAAGACTCTAAGTATGGACATGGTAGTGAAAATACTCTCCAAAAAATGAATGCAATGACTTCCATGGCTTGAAACACAGGGTTAATTTGATCTGTTCAACACTGTATGTGTTTTCTGATTTACCATTCCTTCTGATTAACTCCCTCTATTGGGTGAACTTAGGATTCACTAGGTTCTTTCCACTGACCTGCCTGCATGAAACTTACTGTGGAGGAAACGCATGTGTTTTCAGGAAAACATTATAATCTTTTACATTCTCTCTGTGGGGTACATACTTTTTGCTCAAAATACAATATATGTTTACTGAAAATACATAGTTTTGGGGTGTATTTAGGGTGTATTTTGGGGTGTATTTAGTAATAAAAGCAGACATCCTTTAACATGAACATAGCACTTCTGTTTTAACTTCTCTTGTCCCTTCTTTCTGAGCCTACCCATATATGGTTGATAATACCATGAATTTGTTGAAGGAAAAGGAAAGCTTCAGCAGAAGACGGAGAAATACAAAGATTTGAATGACTCTGTTAGGCTCCATAACAAGAGTAGAAATGCAAAAATAGGTCTGTTTTCCAGCTCTCTCAGTTTTTACCTTTCGACAGTACACGAGAAAACAAGGCTTTACATGGAGAACACAGCATCACTTAGCATTTCATAGAGTGTTTTGCTTTTGTTGTGGCTGGGAGGCAGAAGTAATCACCGACCTCCCTCTCCAAAACTAACAGCTAGAGCCCATGCTAAGTGTATTCTTTACAGCATGGTAGAATAAAGCTGGGAAATTACCAAAAGCACTGTGTAAATCAAGAAGGATTAGAAACAGGTGACTGCCAAGCAGCTCAGTCAGAAAGCCCTCATATGCAAACAAGTGAAAATTTCTTTTGCCTTTAGAAAAGAAAAAAAAAAACAGCCTTAGAGAGGCTTGAAGTGTAAATACTACTGGGATATATTGTAAATTGTTAGAAATTGAAATGTAAGGAAGAGAGGGCTGATACTGCCATCCTTTTTTCACTCATACTGAATTTCCCAGTGTCAAACACTACTTTATTATCCATGACACCAAGACGGAAACATAATGTGGTTGCTGTCTTCTGCCAGCATCCTTGCTACTCAGTGCAATCATTAAAATGCCAGAAATAAAGGAGAAGTGGGAATAATGCACATAGTGGACGAAATCTCTATTGCTTTCAACTATTCCTGCAAGAAATGTACTTGTTTTGTTCATTTCAGAGAATGCTTGTTTCTGATACTAATGGCTGAACATCTGTTTTACAATCTCTGGAGAAAGCTGTGCAGAATAAATTCACTGTCATTAAATACAGAGCAGTGTTGATCTTCTACTCCCCAATTCAGAACACTGCTGTTATTTAAGGGCTTGAAATGTTTTTCTTCATGGCTAATTGATCATGATCCATGTGGCAGCTCCTCCTTTTCCAACAGGAAATATCACTAAAGGATTCTTTGCCTTTCTTAAAGGCAGTGTCTCTTCCTTAAAAGTTGGCCATTCTCAGCTAGGAAGTGGTTTTGATGGAGTTAAAGTGGAACCTGGTTGTAAACCCAGAAAGCCTGCATCAGGCATCATCCACCCCACCACATAAACTAGGGGCAAAGAAGCCAAAAGGCCCTAATAAATTTGAGAAGAGGAAGCATCGAATCACCGGGGAAATTGGGTTATGTCACCATCGTGATGTGAATGAGAGACTGTTACACACAGAGCTTCTGATGGGAGACCTTGTGAAGGACCAAACGCACCACATGGCTTCCAAGGAGTCTCTCAGAAAACCAGTTAGCAACTCCATTTACCAGTTAGCACCCTGCATCACAAATTCACTGGAGGAGAAACAAACCCTCTGCCTGCCATGCTGTTACTCATCATTACTTTCCCCAGCATGTTTCTGCTTGTATCTGATGCTTTTATGTGGTCTCCATCCATATCTGCCTTGCTGGGTTCCTGTCTCCCCAGCAGTCAGCCTGTCAGAGCTGGCAGGCTTTGCTTTCTTTTCTTTTTTTTTTTTTTTTTTTTTTTTTTTTTTCCTTCCCCATTATTCAAAAGGATACTGGGAATAACAAGATCTTTTAAACTGCTCTGGTCCTTTCTCTGTCAAGTCCTGTTTCTGGTCCCTGTGCCCCACATCATCTTCCCATGGGCTCTGCTTGCTGCTGTGATTGCAGTAACCTCACAGTATTGCAGTGCTGATCACAGCCATCACCGCAGCCAAGCACGAGTTCTCTGGGATGTAATGACTTCACAAGGTGTGCAAAACCAAAAAAAGCAGCTAGAATTTTTAGAAATAACTGAACATCCTGTTTTTCATTAAATTTTAATGGGGATGAAAGTCATACACAAAGCGCACGAACCAGCACCAAGCACCAAATGAAAACACTATGATTAGATCTTTTCTCTTTCTTTCCTATCAGTTTCAGTAAGTGAGTTCTTTTGACTGCTTTGATTTTTAATATTATTATTTTTTTAATCTTTATTTTTGAACTAGGACTGAGTAGAATTTCTACTTTTATAGCAAGTAGAAATTATTTTCTGATTTTTTTTTTTAATTTTTTTTTTAATGACTGCACAAGACCTACAAATCATAAGATTGAAACACAAAATCCTCTTGAAGATGGCAGGTTAATTTGAAGTCACCTTTGGATTTGGAGGCAGGAATGCTGAGCTGTCACACCAACTCACCATCCACCTCAGGAGTCACATATGTGAACACCCTGAAATACGTTTACAGTTTTGGAGCTCTGGCCCTGGAACAAGCAGATCCTGATTCTTCCAAAATGCATTTCCCATAGTTTTCCCCTGGATGTGCCATCCTTCCAGAATTCAGACAAACTCTGTATGTCTAAACATGCTGTCCAAAATCTGAGGCAGTAAAACAGATGCCTTTCTTAAAAATTGTGAGTATATCCTGAGTTTGCCTGTATCTCCAATGATAAAGAGAAAAGTGAGGATACAACACAGCTTTTTACTGCCTAAGGGGAGCTCTCATTTGGGAGTTAATAACTATTTGAGTTAAAATAAATGCAGAGACACTAACAAGCATATTGGAAAGAGAGGCTGTGGTCTGTAAGTAAAACAACTTTACTTCCTTGCTAAATTGGATCCTGCAAGTGTATGCATCATTAAGAATTATAGCTGATACAGGGGTTTTAAATAGCTCTATATGTACTTGGTGTGTTGCAGGGCTGCTGCTTCCTTTCTGGTTGGTACTACTGCAAAAAAGAAAACTAAAAGAAGAAATTAATATGCAGTGCTCAGGGACAAGGCGATCAGACAAATTTCTATTGTTTCAGTGCAAACAGACGTATTCGGAAGTTCATTGTCCATGTGCAGTGTGACACTTTTGATCAATTTCCCTACTTCAATGAAACTGATTCCTGGACGACCCTCAGAACTGATAGGCAAATTCACTTCTTTTAAGAATCTAACCTGCAGTGGTTATGCTCAGCCTTACTGAGAGGTTTAATGATGTGAAGAAAAACAAGAAAACTCTAAACCCATGGTTGAGATCTTAATAACTGTTTTTCTCCTAACATCTTCAAGTTATGTCTGTACTTGCCAAATCAGGCACACAATTAAGAAGCGCGGATGAAGTAGACAGGGCAGAATAGTTGCTAAATTAAACATTTTGTTAGTTTTGCATCAAATGATGGGCTCGTTTTTGTCCCTGTCCCGGTAAAAATCAATTTGACGCTTTCTATGGTATCTTGATTCCAATTCATTCCTCTCCTTATTTACTTTCCAAAATCAAAATCTGTCTACCATACTCTTTGTAATTTTCCTCCATAGCATTATTTCCCTTCCCTCCCTTAACCCTAACACACCACCTCCAACCTCCACCCTGCCTTTCTTTTTGCTTTGCTCTCCTGGCTAGCGTAGATTCCCAAGGCACAGTCTGAGGGGTGTCTTGGAGGATGCTTTGGGAAAGAAGTGCCACAGAAAGCAGGAGGTAAAATAAAATTAAAATAAAATTAAAATAAAATTAAAATAATAAAATAAAATAAAGAAATCTTAGAAGAGGTGTAGATTAATTAGTCTTTTTCCTGGCAGACATCATTCCTTATCTAGAATGGAGTAAAGAAAGAAGAAAAACAGTTGTTATTAGCACGTGTGTCCCAAAACAGCCAGCATTTACAAGTGTGCTTACACATCTGCAGCATCTTTGCTTCTGCACATATAGACTTTCTTTTTCAGCTGCTGCTGTACAAAGTTTGGAAGATCACAAGATCCAGACCAAAAAGAAATGGTCACAGAGATTTAATGAGGTGTTGCTTGCTTTTGCCTCACTTCTGAGAGGCACCCTTCACCTCCAAGTCCTTTGGAAGCCCTGTGATGAAGTCTGGTGTATTGCTGAAAAGTTATTTTATCATGCTTTACTGTCCTTTCCAGTCTTTCATCCATACCCTTTTCTGCAAGTTAAAAACTTTCTAGTTTAACAGCTGACATTTCCCTTAGATCTGGAGCTTAGCGCTTGCCAGAAACCAACTTGTACCAGAAGGGAAGAAACCAGGTAGAAACTCACACTCTGAAGCTTTTCTCCTTCATGTCTACAGCCTCATTTTATACTGCCTGAGCACAGACACTAACCTCATTACCTCCAAGTTTAAACAACCCTAGTGCAGACAACAGATCAAGGAACAACAGAGCATTTTTGTTTTGTTTTGAATTGCTCTTTAGCCAACAGCTAACAGCTTGCTTTATTTATTTATAAAAATTTAATTTTATCTGATATACTGTACATGTGAATGCTTTTAAAGCTCATGCCTAGAGGTTTGGAAATTAACAAATACAGAGCTGCTCTTTTGGTCTTCGGGTGTTATCCACATCTCAGCAGGATCTCTAATGGATTTTCCACATCATTTAATACCTTGCAAGATATAACAATGCATTGTGTCATTTTTTCAAAAGCAATTAAGCTAAAGTTATGATTTGAGGGAAGCCGCTTGCCACTTCATCAGAAAGCAATATGTTTCCCTTTCCAAAGTCAAGCCTTCATGATGACAACTAATACAACTCAAAAATGTAAAACTCTTAGGATCAGAAGAAATATTTGTAGAACAGCTCTCCTAAACGGTAAATATCGTATGCCCAGGTGAAAACAAACCCTATAGCTCCTCCGTTTTGCATTGTAAGCTGTGTGGCCGTAACCCGGTCTGATGCAAAAGCTGACACAGAAAGAAACACCTACTCCAGTCGCTCTCCCCTGCTGATTCATTCAGGTGAGGCACTGCACTAATGCATCCCAGGGCTGCCATGTGGCCGTAGAGGATGGACAACAAGCAGAGGATCTGAAGCTACTCTGAACCTTCCCAAGGAGATAAACTAGTCTCCTGGGAGAAGTGTCATGGAGCAGAGACCATTTTTTGGTCTCAAAAGTTTTGCTGATATCACTGAGCTAGCAGCAAGGTAGTGGTCACAATGGTCAGAAGAGGTAAGACAGAGCAAGGGGAGGCTGTGTCCAGGCTCCAGAGCATAAGAAATAACCAGGAATGAAGAAAGGATGAACATCAGGAGCTGTCTGGAAATCACTACTTAAAGTTCTACAAAAGCTTCCATGAAATATCCTTAAAAACACACAAACTGTGCACATGCTGAGCCAACTTGCTGATTTACAAACAGCAGCTATTGGTCTCCCTAGGGGTAAAATTTACTTTTAGGACATTTTTAGTAGCTTATAATACTCTAATTCCTTTTAATCTCATGCTTTTTTATGCTTTCATCTATGCCAAGCTGAAATATTTTGTTAAAGCTGAATGGAAATCAGCTCACAATTTCTGATGCAAGTTTAAAACAGAAGAGATTTTGCAAACCTAATTATACATATTTAGAAAAGGCTTAGAGGCTGGTTAGAAACCACCATTGCCCTGGAGACCTTATGAGCTTATGAAAATCTGGAGATCAACAAAGGGCAAAACCATCATGCTCATTTTGCACATTTCATTAGATCTAAAGAACAAGCCAAATGTGTGGTTAGGAGGAATAGGGCAGGGTAGGAGGTCTGGCTCACAGCCTTACAGTTATGCGCATTTGCAATGCAAATTTCTCACACATGCAGTAGAGCTGCCATTATAGTTTGATCAAGAGATGGTTTAAAAATATATGATCTGAACAGTTTATGTATAACTTCATTCTGCAGCTTGTAATTGGTTTCAGTTCCAGTTCAGAGAGCAAAAAGACTCATCTCAGACACTTGCATTAGGTCTGGAAGGGCTATTTGAAACCCTCCTGTTTCAAAGCACAGAACAACCTGTAACTGTGGGAAATGCAAAGGAACTTCAAAAAAAAAAAAATTGAGGCTTTTGGCATTTACCTGAGACTTTGTTTTTCCATGTGTTATAAGTCATAGCAGTATCTAGTACACAAAAAAGGCACTGAATTAGGGTAAATCGGGCAATAGTTTAATATTTTCTTTTCTACGCTCCTGTCCAGTTTTCAGATCAGTTACTTATTTTCCTAGAAAGGGCTTCAGGTGTATCTCAATCCTTAATAACCAACATAAGCAATGTGATCTTGCATGGCAAAGGAGAGTCATCAACAAATCTTACTCATCTCAACACCTTGAGCCTATCTTTTTTTCTTTCCAAATGAATAAAATATCACTTTCTGACTGCTGTCAAGTGAATTAGAAAAGGGCAAGTTATATAGATCTGTTGCCTTTAACCTAATGATTTAATAATCTTTGTTAACTCTTTCAAATATATGCATTTTTATTCCAGGCTGAATTCAATGCCATGTGTTAATGACAGTTCTGGACATACAAAAGACAGGACATTTTCCCTCTATTTATGACTACAGGAAAAGCCAATGGGTGATGTGGGATCTGATTATAAGAGCTCTTATATTTGGTTGTATTACAATGAACTACCCATGACCAGGTTCATTCAGTGAAAATGTAAATCATCTATGTTTTTTGTTTGTTTTACATATAGACTGGAAAAAAAAATTACTATGTTGGGCTCAGAGTGCAAAAATCACTAGCACTTGTTCACTAGCAAAGATCATGAATGTTTGTCATTACAACACTGAAAGATTGAAATCCTCCTATGTTTTTAGTCAGTCTATGAGCCAGCATACAGTCAGGATGCAAATTTGGTACCTTGGCACCAGCAGAGAGTAGTTGGCTGGTCCCTTGAAACCTGCACATGGCAACTAAAAAATCAGTTTACAATGATTTTGCTATGTGGAGTGAGCAGAGAACATATAACCCCTATATTGCAAAGGAACTGAGCACAGAGTAAAGGGAGCAACTTCACAAGCTGAAGCACCTGCTGCAGGAATTATAATTATTACAATGAAAGAGAATACTTCTTTCCCACCCCTAATGTAACTTCTTTAATGTAAATCTGATTGGCAGCTTATTTCAAAACACCTGTGATAAGGATTGGAGACATCTTTCAACACTACTTTATTATTAGGCTTTTATCTGATAATAGGAACAAAAGAAACTAAGTTATTTTTCTAAGGAGAATTCCTATTGTCCCACACTGCCTATTTACCTATTATTTTAGTGTTCCTAAAACTGGTTGGCTGTCCAGCGTAAATACACAATGCAAATTATCACAGAGATATTTTTAATAAAAGTTAAGCTTTTAGGTCAACTGATATTTTTGAAAACTTGTATGGAATCAAATTCACATTGAAAGGACTGGTAGAAGGTCGATTTTGAGCACTGTGCCTGGCAGTGTTCTTAGGGCAGGAGAGCAATTTCTTCATAACTGTGGCTTGGTACTTCTGGAGGAAAAAAAAAAAAAAAACACAGTAAGAATAAAGGACAACTCAGAAGCACTTTGTGTTAAAATAACATTGAAGGCAGAAGCTGGAGCTAAGAATGAGGATAGATACTTGCTGTGTACTAATAATGTTTCTGTAATTATTTCCATGCCATAGGAAATAGGATGTACCTTCTGATCAAGTTAATGTTGAAGGAAATGATCCTCCAACTACATAAATGCAGACACCATGGCCTATTTGCCTTTTGATTTGAACTGTAGAATTCTTTACCTTTGCATTTCAAATAATGCACACTTAATAGTTTACGATTACATAACAAAATAAAAAAAAAAAAAGGAGCATTTCCAAGTTTGTCATTACTGTACATATCACCGATATCACTGCAAATAAAAGAATTTTGGTAAACCTGTCAATACCCAGTCAAAAAAAAATCTCCAGGATACCTACTAGGAATTGTAAAAATTAAGATCTTTCGTAATTGTCAGACAAAGAGCAAGAGTTTTCAAAAATTGCACAGACTCACAACAACTCACAACAGCTCACAGCTCACAACTCACTCCAACTCACAACAGCTTTCCAACCATATCCCTCAGCATAATAGCTATGCTGACACCATTCTGCAATATTTCTATGTCAAAAACAATTTAACAAATTCCACAATCAATGTAAAACAGTCAGTTGACAAACTACCATATTAATGAAATAGAGAAAGTAGTACTAATCCTACAAAATTTATCGAAACTAATAATTTATGACCAGGTTTGTATAACCTAGCCTGGAAGAATATTGTATTTTGAAATACATTTTCCCACTTTTCACTCTCACCATTCACCTTAGCCTATAACACATCTTAAACTCATTTCAGCAGCTTGTTTACAACCTGACAAATGTTGTTTGCAACCAAACTCTTCCAGAGCAAATTTGCAATATTTACCAGCCTACCTTTATAAACTTCATGGTAATCAACCCCGAGAAGAAAATATTCAGTAACTCTGAGCACAACATGTGGGTATTTCAGTATGTGATGTAGTCAACAACATGGTTGACATTGAATAAACACTGCACCTTGATCAAAAATAGTAACATCTACTAAACTCAACAAAAAATTGCCTCTGACCTAAGTCAGAGACAACAGATATTCAAAGATCCATAGAATGTATTTGAGAGATGGCAACTAAATGTATTAAGAAGGAAAGAGGGAGAGGGAGAGGGAGAGGGAGAGGGAGAGGGAGAGGGAGAGGGAGAGGGAGAGGGAGAGGGAGAGGGAGAGGGAGAGGGAGAGGGAGAGGGAGAGGGAGAGGGAGAGGGAGAGTCTGTCTTGTTTGATCTCTCTGTTCCTCACATGTGAAAGACTTCTCCTCTTGACTGTTCCACCAGGGCTGAGCCTGTCACCTCCTTGCCTGCCAAATCTAAGCTCTGCTCCAAAAGCGCTAATTACCCCTTTTGTCTCTCTTGTCATCTAATAGATTGGTATAATTAAAATATGAGCAGTTGTTTCTAACTTGTGGTTAGCTTTGCGTTTGTTGCTTCTTTGTCAGATATCATGAAAGTACCATATGCCTGAAAGTGTTTTCCTTCTGTATGCCTGCTTAACAAAACCTGTTAAATCTCCCTACACACTTTTTTCTCTTACATTCTTAGACTAGTACAGCTACATCACAAAACAGCTGTTACTACGCATTGGTAAAGCAATTTCTCAGTTAATTGAACTGGTCCATTAATGTAAAAAGAAGTGTGATCTATTGCATTTTGCCTTGTTTAGATTTCTTTTCTGACGGACAGAATTCTGTTTTATTCTATCTACTTTAAATAAAAGACACACTTGAACAATCATAATGGGAAAAGTTTAGCAAAGTAGGTGTCATGCACAGAGCCAAAACTCATTACAGGGAATTTCTTACATGTTGGAAGTCTTGGAAATTTGTTTTGAATGAGTCAGTTTTCTACTCAAAACAAGAGTCAACAAGTAATATTTTCTATCCATTTGTTTTAGCTATGGGGCCTCCTTTCCCTTTTAAAATTTTGAGTAAACAGTCTATGTTTTAGACTACCAAAATTCAGGAGCTCAGAAAAAATTGCACAGCCTTCTTAGGAAATAGTTATATAGGAATACAGAACATGGAAATATATATTAGTGAAAGTGATTTTTTTTTTAAGAAAGACGCCGTTAATTTTCTTCTTGAGGTAAAGTGTTGTATGCCACACACAATATGTTCATTATTAAACATTTACATTTTTTTTTATCATTATTTCTCCTGCCTTTTGGCGGCTGTCAGAATAGAGAAAGAATAAAAAGAACTCAAGATCTGTAGTATTTTCCTGAACACTGCCTGTCTTTGCATTCATCTGGAATGTGTAGACTGGTTTTTGCAAATATTTTCTGGCTAGCTCTATTCAGAAGATTTTTTGGTGAGATCTGTAGTCATTTATAGGCTGGTACGTAAGATGAACTCATGAAGTCTTCCGTACATGAAGCAGGTCTTGCAGACACACTTCTTTCTATGGAGACTCTGTGGTGTTGGGTAGTTATGGATTATTGGTATGGGAACCAGAAGGACAAATAAAATAAGCACAGGAAAAATAAAAGAGATTAAATATAGATGGGGTTCAAAATTAACTGTCCTTTAAAAATCTGTCTTTAACAAATATCTTGATGATTCAGAATGCTGTGTAATACTAGGTCACTGAAAAACTTTCACACTTACCTCTTTCATCCCTCCTCCTTGTCTATCTTCCCCACACTTGCTATATTTAATCTCTGATTAGATGTAAATGCTGGGAATCAGGCAGGGGTCACCTTGAGTTTGTACAGCACCTAGTTCAAATGAGTCCTATTCTTAGTGGCAAAGTTACTGCTGCATGTCATAAGATCACCCTCAAAATAGCACTCCAGGAAATCAGTTTCATGGATTCCAATCCTTTAAAGAATTTCCCAGTATTAACTGGGCCACTGCAGAAGCATGAAGTAAAATAAGTGCAAACAAGTCTTTGCAGGATCACAGATGCACATTGGAGACTGCGAGTATATTCTGTGCTGCATTTCAGAGGCAGAAGTCTTAGCATATGGAGCAGGTAAGCTGAACTTATGTTACTTAACATTTATAGAATGAGCAACAGTGAAAATACTGTGAAAATGTGTGAAGGAGAGAATTAAACCTTTCTCATTACAACTTTCACCAAGCAATTCATTCCAGACAACGGATTTTGTTTAGTACTAAAGGCACAAGCCATGCTGTCTTTCTTTATTGAAAGTTTCAGCTGAGTGTGGAAGAAAAAAAGAAGAAAATGAAAAAAAAAATCACTTTCAGATAGAGAAATTATTTCTGGATGTGGGTGTAGATAGAAAAATAAGAGTAGCACTTAAGATTAGGCAAGGAGTAGGAGGAAATGTCTGCAGAGGGGAAAGTAGAGTTTTATATCCCTAAAGTATAAATCTAAAAGACATTTGAAATACATCTGAAATATCATCAGAAATATCATCAGTAAAGAGAATACAGAGAATACAAAATTATGAAGCATACCTTGATCATTTGTCAATAGAGGTCAACTTTATTTTTTTCCTGCTGAAATTGAGATTCTATTTTCTTTTCATGGTAAAAAATCCAAAAAAAAAAAAAATCCATTAACCCAAATAACTTTTTTTTTTTTTTTTTTTTTTAGGAGTAGGAGAGAGACTTTAGAAGAAATACAGTTGAGAATGACTAAACTGTTGGAAGAGGAGTCAGTTGTCAGCCCAGATTATTTTCAACAGCTCTCAGCATGTGCTCTCTATCTGTTTCAGTTCAGACCTATATCACTTGCCTCCCAAGAGACCTCAGGAGCTTCCTGGTTTTGTGGCTTTTTTTGGTGTTTGTTTGTTTTATTTTATTTTTTTATTTGTTTGTCTGTTTTCTGTTATCATTCTTTTGCTTGTTTGTTAGTTAGTTAGTTTGTTTGTTTGTTTGTTTGTTTTTAATGGAAGAGCTTCACCAAAAAGCTGTTCGAAGGAAACCATAAAATTCTCTTTTTGACAAGTTAGGAGACCAACTTTTCAAGGAGTTAAGAGACTTTAATTCAATTGCTTCAGATAGCTAGGCCAAACAATAAATCTAAATATGGTAAAATATAGTACTAGGAAGTGAACTTTCAGTTATAACCATACATTAACAGAATTTAGTAAATCAAAGGCAACCCATCAGGATAAATCAGCTATCACCATTTTTCCTCATGGGTTCCCATAGCAGAAACTCATCTAACCCTGCTGTGGGGAGTCAGATGGAGACAGCAGGGGATGCAGGAGAGGGAGGCAGGCAGACCAGGAGGAAGGTGCTGGCACATCATGTACTCCCACCTCCTATTCTGGACAGGGAAACCTCTGACAGGGACTCATCTGTGCACTTGGCACCATCACTCTTCACTTGTCCAGCTCCTGCTGTTGTAGGAGCAACTTCCCTCCTCTTTTTGCTTCCATTGGTTTCTAGAATCTACTGAGGTTTTCCAGGTGGTCCCTGAAGTTGGCCAAGCTCTAAGCCAAGCCTTTTCTGGCTGTCTTTGAAATACCAAAGCCCTGGATGCTTCTCAGAGGGGGATTTTAGCAACGTCCAGCTACAGCCACGCAAAGAGGGGAAGGAAAAATGGGTGTTATGGTAGGGCCTCTGGAAGAGATGGAATTGTCTTGGAAAACAGAGAGCAAAATTAAACAATTGTGCCCCCCACCCCCCCATCCCCCCCAACTGGGGGGGTGTTTTGAGTGGCTTTCTTCTGACTTCAACCTTCAATAAAATCATATGTGTAAAAGAACAGACTTTTTCATCCTGAGCATATAATTCCCATCATCAGTAACCATCGTCATTTTTATCCTGAAGTCAGTGTGATGTTGGCCATGCTGTGCACTCACAACCATTGTGTCCGACTCTCAGCTGCCCTAATATAGACCAAGAAAGGATTTCCATGGTTAGAATCAAAATCTGTCTAAGCCAATATCCTACTGTCACTCCTTCGGTCTCTTTCCAGAGAAGCCAGACTTTGCCCGTCAATCCACCATATTTCAGTATTCAATTTGCAAAGCCAAAGGAAGTGCAAACATCTGTAAGTTCATGTCTTACTGCACTATCTTCACCTTTGAGGCAATCATCACGGACCACTTTCCATCAAAAGTGCATCATAGTAAACTGTGCAGAGAAAGGGCATGAATTAAGGACTCTGTTTCCAACGTTGTCAGGTCAATGTTTCCTTAAGTGCAGTGCTAATTTAATTTATAACAGACAGCTGCATGCACTAACCTTTCCTCTATACATTACATAGCAGCACAAATCTGACAAATAATTCAAAAGGAATTATTTGTAACATGGATAATCATACTTACTCACAAATACGCCATAAAATGATCCCTAGCTGGCAGTTTAATAGCTTTATCTCTGATTACTGTTCCCATAAAAACCTCGGAGAAAGAGAAGAGCCTGAGTTTGGATGACAAAATCCCCAGCTATTTCAAAGACAACTGAAATTTTAAAACAATAAAGATGTTTTTATTGTTCCCTACAGTAAAAGCATGACAGACTAAATAACGATAATAGCATAAATTCAAGGAAAGTCTCTGTCTCTAGAAGAGGCTGAGACTGGCTTCAGGCATTAGTGCAGTCAAGTACTCAGCAATCTTCATAGCAATTCTTATTTCAAAGTAAAAACAGTCCATGTTAAGATAAATTTGAGATACTTTTTCAGTTTTAATCTGTTTTTTTCCTTCCAGATATCAAAGGTGTTTGGCACCAGGTTTTCAAAACAGTTTTCTACTCTCAGTGCATTCCCCACTCTGCACAGACAGTGTAATTGCAAGTAAAACACATTCTCTGTCATGCAGCTTTCCTGTTATTCAATAGTTGCAACTTTGACCTCCATCCCTTCCTGAGTTGGCTGCTATTTTTCTTCTGGGGACTAACACTTTCTTTCCATACAGGATCTTAGTCTTCTCCACGCCCAGACAAAGAGGGAGGATGCCCACCAAGCTGGTGTCACAGCTCCATACTTCTAAATCCACCCCCAGAACTCAGTAAAAGGCCACAGACCACACATGCAGGACCCATGGCTGGATCTCATCTGCAGGGAGATGTGGAAAAAAGTTCCTCTGGGGTTGTGCCTAGATATGTGATCTGGCTATGGTTTACATGTTGTGTAAGGTGAAAAATGTTACATGACGTAACATTTGTTATATGTCAGACTCGTTGCTTTCATTAGTTACCGCTCATTTTTACTTTCTGACATTCAGATTGAGATTTATGTCTCCAAACGGAGGTTTTTGCAACTGTGCTGGAGTTCTGGAGGTCCTTATATAGCCACAAAAGAAATTGGCACTTCCAGAGTGTCCACAACAGATTGGATAAAATATCATTTTTTCTCTGTGGTTCACAAATGCAATTTATACAGTTAACTCAGACATCTGCATTGCAGACATGTACAGCTATGGGGAAAAAGATAGATAAATCCGAACTTGTAGTTTCTTCTATAGGGAAAAAGAGGAAAGAAAGAAAGAAAGAAAGAAAGAAAGAAAGAAAGAAAGAAAGAAAGAAAGAAAGAAAGAAAGAAAGAAAGAAAGAAAGAAAGAAAGAAAGAAAGAAAGAAAGAAAGAAAGAAAAAGAGAGAGAGAGAGAAAGAAAGAGAGAAAGAGAGAGAAAGAGAGAGAGAGAGGGAGAGAGAAAGAAAGAAAGAAAGAGAAAGAAAGAAAGAAAGAAAGAAAGAAAGAAAGAAAGAAAGAAAGAAAGAAAGAAAGAAAGAAAGAAAGAAAGAAAGAAAAAGAGAAAGAGTGTTGAAGCAGTTATTTTAATGACTATCTTTATTCCTTTTTAATTAATCATGATTGAGCTAAGCAGAGAACTAGGATACCAAGAGTGATCTGGGCATAAAAGAAAGGAATATAAGCTTCATCAGTGATTGCAGTAAAAGTGTTTGGAAACAAAAATTGGTTTCCCATGGGAAATTCTATCATTTGAAATGTTTTTCAGTCTAAATTTGAAAAATATTTGCAAAAAGACGAAAATTGAAACAGCAAGAAAGAACAAGCAAGTGATTCATAACTAGCAAAAGACTTTGTTTCAATAAGGTAAAGCCACAGGGAAAAAAAAATAACTTGAAACAACAAGGTGAATATATATGTTTGGTTTTTTTTTTTGCTGGTGGAATGAAATGAGCTAGAAATAATTCTTTCTACTTCCATCTAGGCACAGTTTCATATAAAGGGATGCTCACTTGTGAAGCTTTTCAGTTGCTAAAACTGTCCTTTCTGATTTTTTGCTAGATGGCATTTTCCAGCAGCAAAATTTTCTGTCCAGTTTTTCACCAATTTTAACAGATCACACAAAAGGTGGCTAAAATCCCCAGGAGCACTCTAGTGTTGTTGGAGCCAGATTGATCTAAGAATTCAAAGAGGAGGTTTGCTGAGAGGTCATAGGTTTCAACAGGCCAACTGAGGTAGCCGTAAGAACAGGTGAGTTGTAAGGCCTTCTGCAGGATGGAAGTAAAAATAGCAATCACCAAAGATAACTGCATTTGTGGACAATTGCTCTGAGCTGAATTTAGGTTATTTGAGAGAAAAAGTAGGCTGTAAGTGGGACAGGCAGTGGAGCATTAGCTACAAAGGGAAACAGCTGCTATGGCTTTCATCCCTAGGAAGGGAAGAGATGAGGGATTTTTCATATGTATATCCCACAGCTGGAGGAGGACAGGGGAAAGGGGAGAAAGAGGTGACTGTGGTGTGCCATAAAACTGATATCTCTGCTGATTTTTATTTTCCAATGAAGATGTGAGCATTACTTCCCCAGCCTGCTTTTGGAGGTGCTACATAGGCCCTCTTGTCAACGAGGATGAGAAGTGAGGCAGGGAGCTATTAATTCATCAGTAGCCATCTCCCATCCTTACTATCCTTTACTGGTTATCCATTCCAGCTCAGTCAAGTGCACAGTGGTCACTGTGCTTCAGCAGCATGCTTGGCACCTCAATGTTCTGAGAAATTTATGTCTTATGCTTAGACCCAACCTGATCCTACTCAGTTCCTGCTGCTCCAGGGGAGGTTTGCAAGCACTGTTCTCAATAAAGGGTGAAATGTAGCAATCACAAGCTAATCTGCTGGTTTCTTATTAGAAATCAACTCCAATGAACTCCAGTAGATAGCAGTTCAATTCAAAACCAAACATTCGTGCTCGCAAATGGAGTACTCACAGATAAAACCAGCATGTTTTTAGAGTTCAGTGTTGTTTGGAAAACAGTCAAAGAAATTGGAAAGCTGTTTGGAAAACAGCTAAAAAATAAGCAAGTTCATGGAAAAATAGAAAAAACAGCAACAACAACAAAAAAACCACCATTTTTCTGCCATATTTGGTGAATGAATATTTGAATACTGAATATCCAGTTCAGTCCAATATTTCTGTTAAGGACCTGAATGATGAAATACAGTCTGCTTATGCTTTTGCACATCTTACCAAAAAGGGCTAGATATGAGTATTTGGGAAAAATAGGTTCTATTTCAATATATGCTCGATAACTTTGAAAAAATGGTCTGAAACTAACAAAAGCCAATTTTAACAAGCACCCATTCAAGAAAAAATAAAGAGGATGCATACAAAACAAACAAAAAACTTCTTAGGCAGCTTTCTAGTAGAAAAAGAACTGGAGGAGGTGACAGTGGGTCACAAAGTGAATTTGAGTTAATGTGATTCTCTTAGTCTTTGAGAAGTGTCTACACAAGCACTGGAAGAGAATCAGCAATGATGATTAATGTATCCAATTTTGAGTAGCGTCTCCAAAGAGGTAGACTGAAAGAGAGAGAGCAACAAGAATGATAAGAAGTTTGGAACAAAAATATTTGAAGAAAAGTGGATGCTTGGCATCTAAATATTTTTACTAATAAGTTTTGCACAATATGCTCATCTGTGTAGCTCAGACTCATCTTAATTGCCAAAGAATTATGGATTACCAGCTTCCAATTGATTTTACTGAGTTGTTTTTAATCTGTGGATGGTTGGCTTGAAGTCTTGACCTATGTTGAGGGAAGGATTTTGTTAGTGAAAGGCTTATGCTTAATGCTGTGGACGACTACTTCATAAAAAAAATATATATATATATATATTTTTTTTTTAAAGGGACATGAAAAGGGAACAAGTGTCAGTTTTCTATATTTCCTCCCTAATTTACAGATAAAATAGTACCAGGCTTGGTCCCAGATTACAGAGAAGGAGGAATAGGGAAGCTAATTGTCTTGTTTTGAGTGGCAGGCAAGAATTTCAGCAGTTTTATTTGTAACTTCTGACTATGAGCTCCTGTGGCAGGACATTTTTCTTTGATGCTAATACAGCACTGATAAGTGAGCACTCTGACGGCGCTCAATAAATTATTCTGCTTTGTATTGAGTCAGACATCAGCCAATGCAGAGATAAAATGGAGCTTAGCCAAGTGGACAAAACCATCCAGTCTCTGACTTTAATCTATTTTTTTTTCCTTTAAGGGGAAAAATGATATAACAAAATGTATTTGTTGGCTAAATGGACCTTATCTTAGTTAGATGGTTGTACCCTATGGCACTAAAACTGAGTACAATTAACCTTATTCCAGATATATGATAGCAACATTGTCATCAGAAGTAGTCCTGAAATTTGGGGCTATTCTGCTAGATAATGAAACCAGAACTAAAACCACCATGTATAGCACTTCTCTAAATTACTGACTGAATCAGTCAATGATTTGGAACTCTTTTATAGCCAACTTCAAATCCATTTTTGATATTGATCTATCTTCACAGAACAATAGCCTCTAATTAGGGCTATGCAAAGATTGTCTGTGGACTTTTGGCACATGTTTAACCTTAAAAAAAAAAAAGAAAAGAAAAAAAAAAAAGAAAAAAAATAGAATACCACCACCACCAACAACAACAAAAGCTAAATGTTTCCATTTCATGTCCATGTGTTAAATTGACAATTATCACAGTATCCCCTAGCACCAAACTTTGGCAGCTTTGTCAGATTTTACCAGCTGACAGCAAAGATAACCAGGTTAAAGGAATGCCTGCACGTGTTGAACATGCAGCAGAGACCAGATGGGAGGACCTGAGTAATTTGGCACTCTTACTGCTGACCTACATTATGCAGGGTTGAGACCACCACTTTGTAAATGAGATATATGAAATGACAATGTGAGAGTCAAGGCTCTAATAGGTTTACATAATGCTCCACAGTTTGGAACATACGCGAAGCAACTTCTTTTCAAAAGGCTGAAAAGAATTTGGTCTGATAGATAACAGAAACTGACAATTGCATTGCCAGTATTTTTGCTACACATTTGCTTTACAATTTTGTATTGAGAACAAAGATGCAGCAGGAGAGAAATCCACTCGAATATAAACAAGCTTCATGCATAAAAACCTCAAAAATTTTTAATGAAGTGAAATTATTTTGTTTGTAATTTGTGCATCACAGTTACTTTCTGCATCTCCTGTACACATTTCCATTCTACACAGAAAAATTTCATGTCTTTATCTCACATATAAGTAATAACTCATTTTTCTAATGTTCTAATGTTCATGATTGTCATGTACATAATGCTACACAATAAAGCTGGGATCTAAATCTTGGATTTTTTACACGGCAGTGCAAATTCTTTCATGTCGCCATTTCCTCATCGGTAAAAATGGAATAGAAATGACACTTCAGAGAGTCACCAAGGTATCAACTCACCAAGTATTAAATATTTTGTACTAAGCTCTCTGAGAGACATAGCTAGCTAGATACAATTCACAGCAGCATCAAATATTAGACACATTAACATAGTGTAGCAAATTCAATAATTCCAGTGCTTTGCAAGTAAAGATTTAGGGCCTAGACATCTTGCTCAGATACATATATTGCTTGACTTTTTACTAGGAAAGACAATGACAGGACAAGGGGAGATGGTTTCAAACTAAAAGAGGAGACATTTAGATTAGAATTTAGGAGGAAATTCTTTACTCAGAGGGTGATGAGGCACTGGAACACATTGTTCAGAGAGCTGTGGATGCCCTTTCCTTGGAAGTTCAAGGCCAGGTTGGATGGGGCAACCTAGTCTAGTGGGAGCTGTCCATGCCCATGGCAGACAGGCTGGAATTAGATGATCTTTAATGTCCCTTCCAACTCAAGCCATTCCATGATCCTATGATTCAATGATATAAAAAACTTGATTTTTAAAAAGACACAAATGAGTGTTAGTGCTACAGATTATGACAATTTAATTTAACTTCCCTGTCTCAGCTGAATTGTCTGTAATGTCCCATATTTTCTTCCACAGAACTCCTCATCTTTTGGTGAATTATATGTCTACTGTGGATCTTTGTCACTAATACATTCAAGAGCAGAACTGAAAAATTATTCTTCTGTACTCAACACATAGTTGCCAGATCTCATTACATTGATCACCAGCTTGTAATAATTTACTTTTCTTAGAAGGTTCTTGGAGAACAAAAGAGATAAAATCTTTATCTAAAGGGCTAAAGAAAGATAACACAGCTTTAGACAGCACAGCCTTTGCAGCAAATACTACTTTGGCTTTTGCTGAGCTTTCCAATTAGCATTACATATCCAAAAGGGAATACTCAACCAGGAAGTACTAAACAGCTATCAAATGAGAAGTTTTATTTTTTTCTTTTTAATTTTGACAACTTAAAACATCAGAAAAATGTAGGTTATTAAGAATCCCTAACATAATAGTTTCCTACTAAGTTCTATTATTAACGTTCCAAAACTGGGGCTTGCATATCTATATTCAACTCCAGATAAGATTTGCAGTATAAATCACTCCAATCAATTGCCTTCATAAATATTTACACTGGATAAGATGTACTACTAATAGCTATACTAATGGGAGTAATAAGAATATCTGGAAACCCATACATTCAACAGTCTTATTGATTATCCTACAGATTGCAATTGAAGGCTTATTTATGCATCCTTCCTGCAAACACACAATGAAGATTTTGTATGGAAGATGCCTGGATCCACAGAAATCCTGTCTGATTACATTCAGGCATTAGCTGAAATAAGCATTTAACTTCTCTGTGGATACATTAACGTTTAGTGATTCCAGCACTAGGGATTAATATATGGGATCACAAGCCTCAAATACTGGAGAGCTTATACATGAAAAACAATTGCAAGTAGACATATAGAAACAACTGCTGTGGTGGGAGGAACACAATATGTACAACAATGTAAGGCATTCTGGGATTTGCATGTGGATCCCATCTGACAAATCCAATACTATCTCTGTGAAGGTTACTCAAACACCAGAGGTAAAAGTACCCAAAAAACAGGATCTGTGTAATGCTTTGGCAGTTACACAGCTAGCTTATTTTTTAAGTTCTTCTGTCCCTTCCTGATCTCAATCTTTGATAAAATTTGAGAAGTAAATGAAAAGAATTGAAACCATTACCTGGAAGAGGTAGCATAATGTGGAAAGCCAAAAGATACTACTACATGAGTAAAGGTCTCCTTAATATACATTTCAGGTGCACTACGTAGTAAGGAGCTCACTTCTGATATGGGGGGAACATCTGTTCTTAAGGTATTTGTGCAAGTTGTAGTATTACCACATTAGCTGGGGTACTCTACAGCTGCAATGGTGATGAGATTAACTGGAATGAACTGCAGGATCAGGGCTCTCAAGCCTTTCTTCAGCTGAGAAACTCTCTGTCCTTGCTACAGAGTGTTGAGTAGACTCATGAAAAAAGTGAGAGTTGGGGAGTAATACCAAAAAATAGTGTACACAATTACATATAGGCTCCCAAACTCTTATAATGCTGCTGTAGTCGGGACAGTTTCTTTGATTCTGGCTGTATGAGTAATCTGGTGAACAATCCAAATGCATATTTAATGATAATGCATACATTCACTTGTGAATATGCATGAATCCCAACAAAATTTACATATTCCTTGGCTAATTTGTTTCCTAACAGAATACAAGCAGTACCATGCTTTGTCCTTGTCCCTGTACTTTGAGAGGCACTGATCATGGACTTTGAACAAATTATACTGATGTACAGTTATTTTAGGCTGAAATTAAGCAAGTGGATTTTTCTCTGTTTGATTTACTTATTTTGGAAGATGTAGTTTTTACAGAAAGTGGACAACAAAGAAAAATGTGAATAATTATATGTCATTGAGGAGATTGTGACGAAACAAAGTAGGGTTTTCATTCTCCTCTACAATCCTCCAAACAAAGCTGTTTGAAGTATTGGAAAAGTTGTAATAATAAAGATAAGCAAGACCCATGTCTGACAATCTTTATGAAGGATATAATAATTCACTAATAAAAGGAAAATTAATTGAAGACTGGAAGAATTTTCAGTTCTCATCAACAACAAACTCTACCTGAATAAAAACTACTTCAGATATTTAATGCATTAAGGAAATATTCACCATATTTCTGCATTTACAAGTGTATTGCTTACCATTTCTCTTACTAAAGCAAGATAATATTGTCTCCTCTTGGACAGACCATGTCTCTTTCAGATTGTACTCAGAAATTTGGCAACACTTAAGTGAGTTCCAGACCAAAAGTGATCTAATTTCCTATATCTTCCAAACTAAGACAGGACAACTGTAATTTTCATCTTCAATATCTAATTCATAATTATGATAGACCTGATCTTTTCTTCAGTTAGAATGAAATTTTACAAATTGGACATTAATAACTCTGTTGTACTTAAAATTAGGCTGAGATAGAAGTTTCTTTATTAATTGTCATTGCTGCAAGAGGGCACAGAAATTACAGTGTTAACAGATTAATGATCTTATACTAAACAGACATAATTTGGTTTGAAAACACTGACTAACTTAAGTGGTGGCTTCCAAGCAGATAAATCAACAGGTGTACTTCTGAGAGTAAATGTGAATAAATGCAAGCACTGTTAATGTACTTGCAGACTTAGATAAGAAGCATCAGCAGTGTTTTCTATCACATCTATTTTACAGATTTAAAAATATTTTGTGCTAACTTGAAACCAAAAATATCAGTTTTGATGAATTTCCCAGATCTCCGTTTGAATAAAGCATATAATTCCAAGTTAAAGTTGTTAATAGAATGTCTCAAAGAGGGGAAAACAAACAAACAAACAAACAACAACAACAACAACAAAAAACCTGAGGAATCTTTCTTTCCACATATATAAACCATATCTGTGCTTTTTATATAGCAACACTATGCTATAAAATACTGCATTGCCCTTATGGTCAGTAACCTTTCAGAGACTCAACGATAACATTCACTACCTAACACATATTGAGTGAATTATTTCCAACAGTACATAACAGGATTGAATTTGATAAGAATAAATCCTTAACAAATTACAAAGAAACCACAGTCAGCATTCTCTTCTGTCTTGCCAGCGTTATCTTGACTTTTCTGAGCCTGTAAGCTCTTTGAAAGAGAATGTCTGTCTATCTTTGGCCTGTTCAGTACTAAGAATACAGCTAATGCTTTGGAAAAAAAAATAAAAAATAAAAAATTTAATATATTGAGTTTTCAGGGAAAAAAAAAAAAAGTCATTTGGGGTAAAAAATATCCATCCCAGGCGCATAAGCAGAATATAAACACCTATAATCTCCTAAAGTGGAGAGCATTGCTCCACACTGAGAGGCATTCAAAGTTGTATGCCTGTAGAATTTCAGTATAAAAAATAAATTTCACGGAATCCATATGTTTTTGTACCACTGTACCTTTGCTCAGTCACAAGGCACTTTAGTGGTCCATGCCATGCTGAGAGAGCATTGCTGGGCACAATGCCTGAGGATGCCTTCTGCTTGCTTACTCTGTGGCAGTTTCTCTGGGTGCTAGTAACAGAACGATTTTCTTGTGGTTGGCACTTGTGCCATCCCTCTAATATTGACATTAGTCTGTAAGGCAACTTAAAGGAAAATCTCATATGAAAATACTCTCTCTGTTTGTGACAGTCAGTCCTTAATCCTCCTGTGAATCGCTGATGAAAAGGGTTCAGCATAGTAAGGTAAAAGAAATTCAGCTTCTCTCAGGTAGAATCAAATACACCTCAATTGTCCCAAAAATAATACTGAAAAGGTAACTATTAGGAAATTATCTACTTTTAATCCAGAAATTAAATTCTTTATTACTTTTCCTTGTTTCAGTGAATTTGGGGAAAATTAATTACTGCCCTATTGGTAAGGTCTTCCTGCTGGGAAACGAGAGTTCCTACTCTGCTTTCTCTTTCTTGTATTTGTTTGATCCTTCGTCACTGCATCCGATACACCTTGGATGTAGATTTAAAGGCTAAAAACAGCATGAAAACCTCTTGAAACAACGGTCTTTCATTTCCCAAATTAATAAAGTACCATCAGGTTAGAAGAGGGAAAACAAAATCAATGAATTTACTCAAGATAAAGTTTTCAATCTGGAAAAACTTAACTGGAAGAAACAGGAGATGTCTAACGGATAGTCAGCTGAGAACATAAATACTGATAGAAGTGAATATGCACTTGATTGCTGGAATAAGGGCCCCCTAAATTGTTTCAAACTAACATGCTATTACAAATAACTTCTTGCACGATCATTGCTAGTGCCTAGCCATTAGTTACAATGCATGCTGAGGTCAAAGAATATTTTTAGTTGGATCTCAATAGTACTAATAAGTTCACTGCACAAAACGAACAACTCATCATATTAGGGGGGGGGTTTCATTTACAGGGTACCGAAGGTTTGTGAAACTTCCTAGAGTCTGCTCATTTTGGCAAGGAAACATATATGATATCTTTTCTCACATTGTGCTGAGGGCCAGCGGGCAAGCAAGATCAAAAGCACAAGACAGTGTAGGTACAGACACAGCCCAAGATCTGGAGTGTTGTTAAAAGCATCATTGCACATAAATGTTATGTTCATGATGTCAGAATTACATTGCCCATGTAAATGCCAGGCATCAATAGTAATGAATCAATTGTCAAGTGAGTAAAAACCATTAAGCCATACTGAATGATTCAAAACTGCATAGGCCAAGAGGGATAGGGATAGGGATAGGGATAGGGAAGGGAAGGGAAGGGAAGGGAAGGGAAGGGAAGGGAAGGGAAGGGAAGGGAAGGGAAGGGAAGGGAAGGGAAGGGAAGGGAAGGGAAGGGAAGGGAAGGGAAGGGAAGGGAAGGGAAGGGAAGGGAAGGGAAGGGAAGGGAAGGGAAGGGAAGGGAAGGGAAGGGAAGGGAAGGGAAGGGAAGGGAAGGGAAGGGAAGGGAAGGGAAGGGAAGGGAAGGGAAGGGAAGGGAAGGGAAGGGAAGGGAAGGGAAGGGAAGGGAAGGGAAGGGAAGGGAAGGGAAGGGAAGGGAAGGGAAGGGTCATATACTGTTGTCTGAGAAAAAGAAAACCTTGGTGAGATTATTGCAGCAGTTTGTTAAATATCTGTCATGTTTGATGAAGTGCTATAAGAAATGACAAGGCTACCTAGTCAGCAGCAACTAGCAACGCTAACAAATTTTCGTTCTCAAAGCTATCAAACAGACGTCACCAGGTGAGACAAAAGGCATGATGAGTATTCCCATAAAATAACGTGTTGATGGTTGCCTGCAGATGGTCATACTACTGGTGCAGGTAAAGATTAGTTCTCAGGAAGTTCAATAATGCAAAAAATATCCCTCCCTTTACAAAAATGGGAAAGTAACTATCCATGCTTTGGTACACCATCATATTTCACTGTGCTTAGACACAGGAAAAATCATTTAAAACAACAGGCAGCTGCCCAGTTACAGAGCTTGCTGAGAAAATGTTTCTGAAGGGCAATTGTGTTTTCAGCATGATTGAGGCAAGACTGCTGTAATCCCTTTCTACAGCCACATGAAGTCAGGTAAAGTGTATGGCAAAATAAAGACTTGCATATGGTCTGTGTCAGATCAAAGCTTTTGAGGTTGTAAGTTGAATGTTGTATGAATGTCTTTGGAGGTCTTTGCAAAAATCCCATTGTCCAGACAGGTTTACGAATGTTACTTACAAGTTTCATAGCATAGAAATGAGGGTTCCTATTCACAGTAAGCAAGAACAATATTTCACCTTTAAACTAAGGCTGTATTTGCCTCCTGCTTCTCTTTTACCATAATTTGTGCAGCAATATTTTTCATGCAGTACTAAAGGAAGATTTATGTTAGTTTACCAGATGGTGTTTCCACCATGCAGTGACCCAATGCAAAATCAAAGGCTAAAGAGCAGCCATCTTTAATGATGACTGTGCATTGCTCACCCACGCCTGCTGGAATGCACAACATAAGCTTATAAGACCAAATGCCAGTCAGCTCAAAGTGATTATCAAGAAAATAAATCCAATCTTATACATTTCCTTATTGTGAAGCAAGTTAAGCCAGTTGAGAGCAGTGAAAGCATAGTAGCTACATCCTGCTACCCAGCAGCCCCAGGATACAACAACTGATGGTGGAGTCACACAGAAGACTGCAGAAGCCAGTACAGCTTTGAAAAAATCACACTTCACCTAAAGTCAATGCATACTATGCAAGTGTCATCACCATTCTTCTCTGTCACTGTGAAAAAGTTACCATCACTGCATCAATCATACACACGCTCTCTGTGTCCTTAATATTAGTAGTTCATGAACACAGAGTTCTTGGGGAATTGAGAACTCAAAGTTCTTGATGCTTTGGTCTGGGCACCTGATGTGCTGAGCAAAAGATTTTCTGAGACAAATTAAGGTAACATGCAGATCAGAAAAACAGGTTAGAAGGATATGATCATCAGTCATATAAAAGTGTCTCTACAGCACATAAAAATATAGGTAGAGGCTATCTGCTATGGCAATATCAGTGTTTGAGCATGTTAACTAAATCAACTTATAGTGTGCAGTGCAAGAGGTAGCAGAGGACAGGGAGAATAGATATGATGTTATGCACTCAGTGTGACAGCCAATATTGTGCAAGATTTTGGATCTGTTAGAATGGGTCAAGAGGAGGATCATGAAGGTGATCAGAGGGCTGGAGCACCTCTGCTACGAAGACAAGCTGAGAGAGCTGGGGATGTTCAACCTAGAGAAAAGAAGGCTCCGGGGAGACTTCGTTGTGGACTTTCAGTACTTAAAGGGAGCTTATAAAAAGATGGAGAGCAGCTTTTTACACAGACATATATTGCTAGGGCAAAGGAAAAGGGTTTTAATTTAAAGGAGGGAAGATTTACATTAGATGTTAGGAGGAAATTCTTTACTTGGAAGGTAGTGAGGCACTGGAACAGGTTGCCCAGAGAAGCTGTGGATGCCCCATCCCTGGAAGTGTTCAAGGCCAGGTTGGATGGGGCTCTGGGAAGGCATCCCTGCCCATAGTAGGGGGTTTAGAACTACATCTTTAAGGTCCCTTCCAACCAAAGCCATTCTTAGATTAATTCCATGAAGATTCATTCCATAAAGAAGGTTAATTTTAAAGCAAATTTTCTTACACTTTCCCTCATTTATAGGTTTTACCTATTAAAAGAAAAAATCTACAGTAGCTCAGAGCTAAATTCCTGTGACTGCAAACACATTTTACTGTAGAATAAGTATGTAAACAACTTCAAAAATATCTGTTCAATAACCTAATAAAAGTACCATTAAATTATTCATTATGTTAGAGTTCTGAAAGAAGACATCTCCCCAAAAGACCAAAATGATACAAAAAAATACAGAGGTTTCTACAATATCGAATTGTTGAAATAGATTCCAGGCTGGTAACAAGCATTTAAAATGAGGTTTGTACAAGATTTTACATCATTTCTCCATATGAGCTCAATACCCACATTCACACTGGAATGCATATTTTAAAAAGGTCATTCTAGCAGAGCTTGTTCCACCTTTAAAATCATTTTATATTTGTGACTAAGAAGTGCAGTTCACCATGCCACTTGGCCTCCATTACATATCCAGGACAGCAATGTGGATCTGTAGAACTAATTGCAGTATAATTATTGATATTAGTTTTAGCGTCTTCTCAAAACCTCCATGATACGCTGATCAAATTTTCTCAAAGCAATTTACCATCACAGTACTGTTATATCAAAATTTTAAAAAGTGGGATATCAATTTAGATAAAAATGTGTTTTGAAAACAGTGGAGAAAGCTCTTTGACAGTGTTGAAATATCTTGTTTTGACATTTCAGCATAAGAAAGTAGGAACATGAGTTTGCTAAGCAGGAAGAGTGCTAAACGACTCTGTACAGTTCCAGAATCTTTATTTTGATCATTTCTAATCTCTGTGTACAGTAGCTATTATTTATACCAGATTTCTGCAGTGGGGAAGCTAACTCACAGGAAATTAAAATGTTTTGATATGGACATTAAAAAAGCATAATCTTAACCAGTTGACACTAATCATCCACGCATGCTCTAAAAAGTCTTTTGCAGGAGAATAGCAAATTGCTAGTTATGGCCTGTCATTTTCTTATTCTTTTTTTTTTTTTTTGACAGTGGAATTAACTCCAGCTAATATGGACGATCATCTTTAAGTCACAGGAACAGAGGCTCACCTTCTAATTGCTATACTCCCTTTTGTGGACTATAGGGACCAATTTCTTGCTGGATTTACAGTGCCTGCTTGAGTTCAGAAAGATATTTCAGGTCAGTTGAAATTCTGCCAATTCAGTGTCACTGATTATATCCAGCTTGTCTTGGAAGGAAGAATAGTTCTGGCTTTTGTTTGGGGGTTGGTTGATTGGTTGGTTTGGCTTTGGTTTTGTTTTCTGTATGCTTGTTTGTTTGTTTGGCAAACAACAAGGTCCTGGAGTAAAATTTCAGGAAAGAAGGCATTTCCATCACGGTATGGAGTAGCTCTGTGCCTGTGTTCCCAATAAAGCCAAATGCCAACCAGTAGCACAGAGTGGACTTTAATTCAGGGTTTGTGTTAAGGAAAAAAGTACAGATTTAAACAATTGATAGCATGTAAGACAAAGTGGGCAATGAAACACGAGGTGAGAGAAAGATAAACATTACTCCAGAGTGTGTAGGTTAGATGGGCCTGTTTTCCTTTAACCATTTTAGTTCCTCATAGACAAGCTCAGGAAGTGTGGCCTAGCTGAGTGGATGGTGAGGTGGATTGGCCATTGGCTGGACGGCAGAGCTCAGAGGGCTGTCCGTAGTGGTGCAGAATCTAGTTGGAGGCCTGTAGCTAGCGGTGTCCCCAACGATCAGTACTAGGTCCACTGTTGTTCAACTTATTCATCAGCGACCTGGATGATCGAACAGAGCGCACCCTCAGTAGTTTGCTGACAACATAAAACTTGGAGGAGTGGCTGATAGTTGAGTGGAGTGGAGTGGCTAGGAGTGGCTTGGAGGAGTGGCTGATAGGAGTGGCACCACAGGCCTCCTCCTCCTTGGAGGAGGGCTGTGGTGCCATTCAGAGGGACCTGAACAGGCTGGAGGGTTGGGCCGAGGGGAACCTCATGAAGTTCAACAAGGGAAAGGGCAGGGTCCTGCACCTAGGGAGGAATAACCCCAGGCACCAGTGTAGGCTGGAGCAGCTCTGCAGAGAGAGACCTGGGAGTTGTGGACAGCAGGCTGACCATGAGTCAGCAATGTGCCCTTGTGGCCAAGAAGGCCAACAGTATCCTGAGGTGATCAGAAGGAATGTTGCAGCAGGTCAAGGGATCCTCCCCCCTCTACTCAGAGCTGGTACAGCCACACCTGGAGTTTTGTGTCCAGTTCTGGGCTCCACCGTACAAGAGGGACATAGAACTACTACTAGAGCGAGTCCAGAGGAGGCCTACTAAAATGATTAGAGGACTGGAGCACCTGTCATAAGAGGACAGGTTGAGAGAACTGGGCATGTTTAGCCTGGAAAACCGAAGACTGAGGGAAGAGCTCATTAAAGTATATAAATATCCAAGGGAAGGGTGTTGAGAGGATGGAGCCAGTCTCTTTTCAGTTGTGCCCAGTGACAGGATGAGAGGCAACAGGCACAAACTGAAGCACAGGAAATTCCAACTGAATATGACTTCTTTACTGTGAGCGTGACAGAGCACTGGAACCAGGTTGCCCAGAGAGGTTGTGGAGTCTCCTTCTCTGAAGATAGTCCAAACCCACCTGGATGCCATTCTGCGCAACGGTGATCTAGGTGATCCTGCTTGGGGGGGAGGGTGGATTAAATGATCTTCAGAGGTCCCTTCCAACCTTGGCCATTCTCTGATTCTGTCATTCTGTGTTCTAGCTGAATTCTTATGGTTTTAGATGTCTTCTTCCAGTTTATGAATGGGCTGTGCAATTTATGTCGTGTGAAGTGAGACATAAGGTCAGAATTATGTTGTAAGAATGATGAAATAAATTAAACTATCATATTAAACTTAATTAGCTACGAGATCTACAGAGGAGCCATTTGCCCTTGCGGGTACAACACTGTTCAAACTGGAATTCACAATAAACAAAATATATCAAGGCTATGTACAGTGTGGTTGACAAGATATTGTTATGATTTGTTAATGAGAAAAAAAAACACAAACAGAACAAAGAGAAATATATTTATTTTATACTAAAATGAAGGTCTGAAATAACTATTTAAAGTTGCTGATATTGATATGGTAAGCCTTCACACTTGGACGATTTATTTACAACTGAATTTCCTGACTCATCTTGAAAATATCAGAAGGATTGCGTACGATATTTTTTAAGAGACATAAAAAGAGCTGAGACAATTAAGTGTGCAGTACAGAGGTTTATTAACAAAAAAGTTCTTGTCAAACGCAATTTCAGATGAAAACTGATTCAAAGCCTTCAGTTTGGCTGAGTTCATTAGGACTGCCTAGGAAGTCTCATTCCCCCAGATCAGCCAAAGAGAGACACAACTCTTTGAGACTGTGCAATTAAATTGACAAGTAATGTAATTGCCAGGTCACTATTGCCTAGGCATGTCTAGCTGTCCTCCACTGGCTGCCTTAAAGCCAATGAAGGACAGAGACTCCATTTTAGATAGCACTGATTCTACACATCTGTGGTTAATTTTATGCTTTGTATTTGCTGTACTCAAAACAGGAAAGATACACAAGAAGTCTGATTACAGAGGATCTATACTCTAGAGAATACCTGTGATCTAAATGCCGTATTTTATAATTCTTTGTGGATTGTATTTTGTGTTTGAATCCACTAATATTCTGTCAGTCATTCCTGTATCAGCTGAACAAACTCTTCTCACACTAGCAATTCTGGTTGGAAGGAGATTCAGGGACCTTCTAGATCAAATCAGGAGACATTTACAGGCTTAGACAACCACAGAAAGAAAACAACTTATAATGTTGTCCGATACTTAACTAGTTTTTCTTCTTATTTATATTCCAGCTCATATGGAATTCACATATAGGTTGAACTATTAAAATGCACTGGTAGATGTTATCATAGAAGGCTTATTTGGTTGTCCTAAATTAATCTAAAAAAATAGGCTGGATGCTGTTTTTTGAGATGCCAAAAAAAAAAGAACTGAGGTATACCCATGGAGCTGGCAGAGAGAACACATGAGCTAGACGTGGCCTGAGGATGAGATCCATTCAAAGACTCAGATGTCAAGATTTAGGCATCTACAGACAAATATGTCTGCATGAAGTGTCTGAAATTCAGAAGTTGTTCTGTGGCTTGGGACCTGTTTGTTCTCATTCTATGCTGCACAGAAATCTGAAGACTTTTTAATCAACTTCAATAAGTGTCGTTTTTCACCAATTGTGATTTTTTTCTTTTGATGTCACCAAAAATAAGCTGACAGAAGTGCTTAAGTACTACCTAAGTTTAAGAAGCAGCAAGGGAGGTTTTTTTTGCATTGACATGACAAAACGCCCAACACAAAAACACTTTATGTCAAGTGCCTATCAATTCTTCTTTGCACTTCAAAGGTAGGCAGGTGCATCTGCATCTTTTCTGGAGTATATTCATCTTTGCTGACATATAAATAATAGTGAACAGATAATTTAATTGTATCATTGTGATTGAAAGTGACATGAAATCTATGAAGCAGTAAATGTAAGTTAAGAACATCAGGTATGTACACATTATTGAAATGTTTGGATGTGTGATGGGAGGAAAGCATAAAATAACTACTCATTTCAGAATTAATTTGGGAGGCAGCAGAACTGAATTTACAGATGCAAATTCCTGGAATATGCTTACATTTTAAGCTAGACCATTCTGTTTGTTTGGTTTTTGTAAATGACAGTCTTAGGAGAAAGGAACATGGCAAGTTCTGTTTCTCAATCACCTAGTCTAGTACCCTAGTCTACTCCAGGGTCAGGCTCCCTTATGATCTATTTGATAACCTGGTAGTCAGGCCGTCTGTCAACATACGTGCTTCAGTGTCCTTTCAATAAATTCTGCCTAGAATGCAGGTGTCCTGTGTTGTGGGTAGGCAGTCAAACATCTAGACTACTAATCACATGGTAAAGTATTTAGTCAACTAAATAGAGATGAACGTGAGCTTTATATACCCAGATCCTCTGCATGGATAGGTTACAAGACTGATGCACTTAAGGAACCTCCAAGTTAGTTATTGACAGTCAGAAGTTATCAACTAGCCTAGGCAGTCCTACAAAGGAGATGGCTTTGATTGTTGCCTGGGATTTATCTGTTTCACCTAAGTTTCAGCTATGCATAAAGTCAAGGTAGAACTACCCCAAAGGTGATCAGAGAGGCAAATGATGTCACTCTACTTATCACTAAGATCAGGATTTACCAAGCTTACTGAGATGTCTGCTTGGTCTATGAGGTGTCCAAGACAATCCATAACACCTGCAGATATGAGCAGAACCTATAGATCTGTTGCCTTCTAGAAAAGCACCTGTAGAGTAGGCAGTATTTCCTAGAACATCTAAAACAGCAATGGGCATCTATGCACAGACAAATTAATTCAGCCATAGCTGTCTCCTGTTATTTTCAGTGGGGATCTAATCAGAGTCTGAGTCCAGAGAGCTTTTGAGCTGACCTAACTCAGGTTTCTACTTCAGGGTGAACTAAATGGCTCTTCATACTCCACTGACTACATTAACTCTATCAACTGTGATATATATTTAGACAACCAGTTTATGCACATACACTTAGATTTTAACAACTATATGTAAGCATACTAATCTACAACTCAATCCCACCTTTAATAATTTATGAATATTGTTTAAATCTGTGACGTTAATTTACTCTTCAGCATTAAAGTAAGAACAGAAAATGCACAGATTATTCTCAGTAAATTTAGGAAAATATGTTTTTTCTTTATGTGGATACTATTTGAAATGGCATATGGTATAAAGGAGATCACTAAATATAAAACTCATATATTATGGAAAAAAAGATAGTGACTAATCTTATTGTTTCGGTGTCAACTGCCACCCACTAGTATTTATGAGATGAATAGAATAAACATCAGCCTAACTTCCTGTCCAGAACTCAGTTACCCAAATCTTTGTTTAGCTCTTTAAAAATTCAATTATCTTCTAAGTGTATTCCAAATTAAGATGTTATAGAAATGGTGGGATTTAGAGATGGAAATTGCTCACTCCTGATGTGTTAAGGCTTTAAAAAGCTTTGTTCTTGGTCCATCCTGAAACAGTAAAAAAGATTGTTTTTTCTCTCCTCAATTCAGAACTCCCTCAAACCCAGTTATAACCAGCTCAAGCAGTGGCTAATGGTCAGGTTCAACTACATGAAGACAGCATTGGTACAAATCCCCACTTTCACTAGCCTCCCTCTGTCTAGCAGATAAGAAAGGACACACAAAGCTAATATTTCAGAGCCCCTGAACAACTAAAGAAATTGCTCATAACAACATATGGTGATTTGCCAGGAATAAGTGCTCAACAACAAATAAAATCAACACAATATTTCCTTGATAAGATGATGAACAGCATCAAAGGTAGAACTATCATTAGAGATAAATAATCTTTTTACACTACTACATGGACCTCATCAGTGCTCAGCACAATGCAGCCAGTCTGTTATGATGATAAACTACACTTTTACACGGCAAAGATTAGAAGTCATGTGTCTTCTTGTAGCAATTTACTCAGTCTTACCAAAACAACAAAACTGACATTTAAGTATCAAGTACATACTTCTACTGCTTGCACATGAAATAATCAAGATGTTCTACCCAATGCATGCTCTCCGTCTCAATGCTGTGATGACAACATTGCTGAGGGGAACGTTGAAAGGTACTAGCCATATGAAATCAAAGGCAGGGAGAAAGAAAAATCAGTTTGTGTAACATCGTTTAAATCAATTAATGTTAATTCTGACAAGTAGAAGAACTCAAACAGTGAAGGAGGAGACTCACCAGGAGAGTGGTACAGCACTGGGACAGGCTACTCACAGGCAGCGCAGTGGAGACTCCAGCTATGGAGGTTTCCAAGACTCAGCTAGACGTTTTAAACCATGGCTGGTTTTTGACCTAATGCTAGGTAGACCACACTTGATCTAGTGTTAGCTAGTCTCACTTGGAGTGGGTGGCTGAACCAGACAACTCCAGAGATCTTATCCAGCCAACATTTGTATGATTCAAAGAAGATACTGGAGATTGAGACATGTATGAGAGAAATTCAAACTCGCAGCAGTTAATCCATACAAAATATATTCAGGTCAAAATAAAAGACTAAGTCTAGATCATTGGCCTCTCTACCATTGATCACAAATCTGTGTAACATTTCAGAGGTGCAATCAGAGAAGTATTAAGACATTTCCTTGCATCTTGTATAGAGAAAATTCTAAAACAGGATTTTGGTTATTGAAAACAATCACGCTGAGACTTTTAGCTTTGACTTAAATTTTCTTTTGCTACAACAAAACGAGTAACAAAACAACAAAAACTCTAACAACACTACAACAAAACAACAAAACTCTAACAAAACGAGTAGAGGGAAGTCACAAATGTGCAAGGGGACACCTGGGCCTCTTTATTGATGACAAAAGGCCGAAAAGAGCTTTACAAAGTTTCATGCAATAACTCCATTGCAAGAGCAATGTCCTCTGAACTTCCTTTTCCTTTATATATACCTGTAGAACAGACCATTAACATCTAATAATAAAAGGAGACAGATTTTAGTAACAGACAGTTGGTTTACTACAATATAAATCCTTTTGCTTTCTTACTACTCACATTCTGTTTCTCTCTTTTTTTCCTCCAGCTGAAAATCATTTTATCCAATCAGGCAGTAGAAGATAGGATAGGACTCGGTGAATTCAGATATAGCAGAAAAAATCTGCACTGAAAGCAAGCAGCTTCAGCAAACAGCACAGACTGAAAATTGTTCCTACAGTCTTCACAGTAAATTCTTTTCAATTATTTCACCATTCAAGGTCAATTCATAAAATGACTTTGCAGGCACATAGACGGACTATACATGCAATGTATGTTATTTGCAGCAGATAATCTGTCCAACTCCACCTCTAATTCAGACATGTCCGGTTTATCAGTGGACATTTCAAAGAAGGTTCCTTTTGTAGATTATAAGTCATACATATATCCTGTATCTGCTATGTCATTTGAACTCTTTTTTTTTTTCTTTTAATATTTACATTCTAAAATTTATTCTTTTGCCTACTTAAGACACGTGGCTGTCTGGCTAATGAAGTGCTGCCAAATGATCTGTTATGTTGCAAAAGGGACATAAAGAGGTGGACAAGATAATTACATTCATCAAGTGACTTTTCAATCAAAGTCAAGGAGTCTTAGTAAACCATAGGCAAAATGCAAAATAAATAAATAAAAATCTTTATGTGCATGTGACAAATACTCTGTAAACTCCATTTGCTGGTAGGGAGAAAATGCAAGAACACCACTGAAATGAGCTGAAATTTTTTATATTCGTATAATTATACATATACAAATAAGTGTATTTTTATATATCTATTTCTGGTTTGCCAGATAAATTTGCTACAGAGGTATGAAGGTAGAAGCTTATTCAACATTGATAGTACCAATGACAGCATGTTCAGAAAGTGTCTCTTCTTTTGTCGTATTCAATCTGAGTTTTATATCTCATAGATTCTCTCAATTTCTTCTGACTCATATCTGTGCAAATCTGAGACCAAATAAGTGGAGTCAATTTTATACAGACACAAATCTGGTGTAAATAAGACCTGAACAAGCACTGCATGTAATTAGCATACAGATGGGAAAAAAAAGTGGATTACAGTAACATTCCCTTTAATATTAAGTCTTAATATCATAAAAGCATAAATTCTATTTCTAGAGTGAATAATAATCCAGCAAAACTAGCAGTCTCATAAATAAAAATCTGCTTTTGATGATTTAAAACCCTATTTCAGCTTTTGAGTGAACTACATACATATAATTCAAATATTTATGTAATCTAAGTGTAAAATCCAAACAGGATAAGAAAGTAGGGTTTTGGACAAGTAAACAAACCAGCAATCTTTTCTTAAATATTATTTATCTCCCTCCTTCCCCTCATTCTCTCTTTTTATTTACTTTTTTTGACTGTCATCACTGAGTTAGCATAAATTCCCCAATGGACTGCAGCTGAATTTGCTAACAAACTACATCTGTTGTTGATAACGCTACCAAAAGTCAGGCAAGGCAGGTCCTGCCAGGCTGGTAACAACATGCAAATATCTGGGTTGCTCTAGTAAAAAATGAATCCATCATACCTTTATTACCAAAAGAAAAGACTCTGGAAGCTCACTTTCTATTATATATTCCTGAGGATGAGTAATTTGCAACACATTATATTTTGGAATTTGTATTGGACAACCATATTGCTATAGGATGGTCATGAGTCATTTAAACAATGCTTCATGGAGGCAAAAAGCAGATTAGTGATGAAAGCGTATTTATCTTTGAAGTTACATTTTGAATAGAATGATTTGTGGCTGCTTAAGAATCATACAGTAAGTGGCTGGATTTTTTTAATCTATTCATAATTCAGTGAGTCATGACAGTCTGAAATTCTATTGTGCTCTACATGAACTTCTACATGGGCAAAAGTCAGAGAGCTTTTGTCCATTTGTAGATGCAATTGGGGTTGAGGGGAGGGCCTTTCTTGTAAAATCCAAGAAACAGGGCTGGAAAAAAATCCTTAGAGGTCATTTACTTATTGCACCTTGATCATTTATACTTAACCCTCAAGCTAAGGTAGAATTAAGTAGACCTATGTCTTTACTGAAAGGTGTTTTTCTAGCTTCCACTAGACTACTTTTTCCCTCCCAACACAACCTATTCCTCTCCTTCACAAGCATTATCATTAGAAAAGTTTTCCCAAACTTCACTGTAAATACTCCTAAGAAACTCCTAAGAAAAATCAATCAATATATTTTTTTTCCCCTGACCGTTGTTGACAGGGGGAATGGACATTATTCCTTCTATCCTAGGTAGGTATTAGAAATTATTACATGGCAATTACTTCAGCTGAGAAGTCATAACTGGGTCCCATGGCAGAGAGTTTCTGATGAGGAAGATTTGTGGCAGGGCCACAATTCTTAATAGAGTTTCCATTAATTTAAATTTATGCAGCATCTGGAAGCCATCGTTTGATGCTAGTTCCTTTATTAGTTTAGAAATAATAGACCGAGGGATGAAACAGTAATTATTCACTCTTTTGATAGTATGAAAAATTTCCCACTGTACTTTCTGGATGAAGGTCAACCAACAGCAAACTTGCAAGTATCTCTTCTCAGTCTCTGTCTTGAAACATTTCAAGTTCTGTCTTTGATTTTCTTAATTGCACAATCATGAGAAAATAGCTGTGGACTGAGATATTACAGATATTCCAACTATTTCACTTTCCAGCTTTGCTTTCCAGAATTTGTTTTTATCACAGGTAGAAATGCATGCATTTGATTTGATAATTCTGTTGTTACATTTTCATATGCATAGTACAAAGAGACATGAGAAAGAGTTAAGGCCCAAGAAAAAAAAAAAAAAAAGACAATTTAAGCCTCTGAACTTTTTAGATGAGAGCTGGGCAATAGCTGTCAAACAACTCAATAGTATGTTTTCCGGAGGGAACCATGGTATTTTTTCTTTTATTTCAATTTTATCTATAATATTTAATCCAAAAATACTGTCTTATAGCTTATGCTATAGGGCGTGTGTGTCTGTGGCATTATACCTGTGGAATGATGCTTAAACTGAATCTTTAACAAATTCCTGCTAAATCTCAGCATAAAATTTATGTTTTAAAAAGTTATCAGGAAAATGCTATGTTCACTCAATATAATTTCAGAAGTTCATATTCATCCCACAATTATATTTACTCTATGCATGGAAAAGTTCAAATATTTTACTATACCATGCATTTTCAGTAGGCACATAATGTGTTCTGTTGACGTACAACTAGAGCAGAGTGACGATGGCAAATGAAAATGTTAGATAGTGTGATGACATGGTTATAAAATGAAGGTTAATATAGAAAAATGATTTACACATGCGAAATCAACCATATCTTTTGCTGACAGTATGACAGAATTCAAGATGTGAGTGGAAGAGAATAAAACTATGAGAAGGGTGTTCAACACATAAGGTACAATGAAGAGCAGGGAGACAACAGTAAGAATTGTGGATGGATGACTTTCAGTTTGCCAGTAATGTCAGAGTGCAAGCAGTCTTTGACACAAGAATTGAATTGGCCCCCTTGATGTCAAGAGGAAATTCTGCAGGAAGAGGAAATATTGTCAGATGATGACCCGTATTCAAATAAGCAGTGGCCAATGTGGAGCAATCATTGGGAAAGTCAAAAGAGATGAGATGTGACTGAAATGCCATGAAAACATCTGTGCTGTCTGCCCTGAAAAGAAAGGTTGGCTTTAACAATGCCTGCTAAAAGAGAAATCATCAGAAAATATGCACACATTTTTGAAATGTTAGTTGGACTCTAGAAACCAATGAAAAACACCTGCAGTCTGGCTAGACCAGCATAATTAAGAGCTCCCTATGTTTTTCTCATTATAGAAACTTCACCTTCATTGTAATAGAGAGTGTATAAAAGTAACACAGCAGGAAATTATCTCCACAGTTAAAAGGACCTCACTGATGTGAAAACTGATGTATGTTAGAAACTTTCTAATGATATAACCACTGTGTCAGAATAGAAAACATTCTATTCTGTATCTCCCTTAAATTCACCATTACAGATATTTTAACAGTCTAGTGATATAGTTTTGGAGATCATAGGCAAAAATGAACATAAACTGTTACTGCTATTTACTAAATGCTTATTTCATAGTGTGGATTGGCCATACTAAATATTCACGGAGCTTAAAAGCTAGACATGTCTGCAGGCACTTAGTGAAACATCAGCATTTGGAGAGTTAATGCTCTGAGCTCAGGCCCTCTGCTGAACAATTTCTTCAGCTAGTGTCTGTGTTTCACTGAATACCAATACTAAGTGTTTCCCTTTTTATTCTGAGACTGAAGAAGACGTACAGAAGGACACGATTCCTAAGAGAGGTCATGCTGCAGTATGCCCCTTCATCATTGCTGAGGCCTTTTTTCCTAGCCAAATTGTGTTCTGTGCCACTCATTTTCTTACCCTGCCTATTTCAACATCGCTTCATACCTAAAAGATCTTTTATATAATAGCATTGGGGAATAGGAGAAGAGTACAGAGAGGTACTAAAGCACAACGGGAAGTAAATTTTAATTAGTGACACTGAACACACAGGCTCATTCATCACACTCAGCACATCTCCTAGAAAAGGTCTGCATTGACCTGATGCTGAGTGAAGGCTACTGGAGGATATATGTCCCATGTTTCTTCCCCTCCTTCCTTTCTGTCCTGTAGATAACTATTCCAGATTTACACCCTTTGAAGGAGGACTACGGCAGGAACTGGCTCTGTAAACATTCATGTGCTGCTTCACAAAGCTTATGCCAGTCTTTTCTTTACATTACCCCACACCAATCCACATTTTTGTTCTGAGAAGCCACAGTACTAATATAATCAACAATGGGACAGTATTATCACCAAGCTGTTCTAAATCTTTCCCAGCTTATACTCATTAGCTTTTCCAATGCATTTCTATGAAATACATGTCTCTGTTGTGGCTTGAGGTACTGCTCTCTGTATCTTTGGTTCATGGATCATTATTGCCCTTTACATGGGTGAGATCTGGGTGAAACAAGGTTGATCTCTGCATTCTTTGAACTGTTCTCTAACTGTCCATCTCCTGCATATTTCTTAATATCCATATTAAAAACTGGAACTCAGAGCCAGAGCAGTGCTTTGGAGAGCCACCTCTGGGATATTTATTCAGCCGTTAGAGCGCAAAATCTGATTCCTAGAACAGCTCCCAACACATAGGTATCCTTTTACACAGCTAGGATCTTTATATAGGGACTCAGTATATACATGAAAATTATCTCATTTTCCTTTCACTTCAAAAGGTGCTTCAAAGGACCCATATTTACAAAACCCCTTTTCCCGTCTGTTTCTTTAATCTAAAGAAATGCAGTATATTAATGCTAGAGTGAACTGATACAAAAAGGAAGACATTATAAATATACCCAAGCTTCTTCAGAGATTTTTCACTGTATTTTTTCCTCTACCTCTGTTTTATGAAATGAAAGAAAACATTGTCATTACCTTTTTTCCTCTAATGTAAATAGGATAAGGCAATTTCTTCTGTGTTCTGCTCTGTGTCTCTGCTTAAAGCATTGATCACTAATTGGACTTTTACTCAAATAACCTAGCAGACATTTTGAAAATTTTCCTGTCTTGAATCTCTGTATATTATATGAATCTCCTGGTTTGAGAACCAGTCATGTCAAGCCACATCATGCCAAGTACGTAGAGAGTTTATAGGATCGTGATAGATATAAGCCAGCAACATTAGACATGGTAGTGAAATGTATAAGAAGGACTATAACTTGTGGGGCAGAGGTAGTAATCCTTCCACGCTGTTCAACCTGAAACAAATGAGGAGCCCAGTGGACAGTAATGGGAAACAAAAATGTAGGGAAAAAAGTCCTTTGAAGAAATATGTGATTGTTTAGAAGTGAGAAAACTGGGACAGAAACACTGTAGCCATGTTCAAGTAAAAACATTGCTTAAGTCCATTATAGACATGCTGTGAATAATGTATATATATAAATAGTTCTGTGATAATCAGGATACAATAAAGACGGTCAGGCTCTGAATACATTGCAAGACTGTGAAATAGCCATCATTAATCCTATCTTTCAACTAGAAAAGGAATGGGATTATAAAATAATCAAAAATAGTATCTTGCTTGGCTAGTTCTTTGCCCACCTTTTAAATAATGGGATACCAGCTGCGTGAATGCATCCCAGTTTACCTTTGGCACAACCATACAGTTCAACTATGAGTACAGTGAACAGGCAGGTCTGTAGCAGCAAATTCCACTGGTCATTTCTCCCCTCTGTGGTATTATTGGAGGCATTTCTTGCAAGATGAAGAGTAGCATTGGCAGTTCCTAAGTAGCAAAGGAGAAAGGATTACTCCCACTTTCCAGGAGGTGTGATTAAATGGTTCTAAACAGATACTGACAAGTCAAGCCCTGAAGTTGTAATGTATGCTGTTCAACTATCAACCAGATCCCTTCCCAACCAGCCAATTCTGCCTGCAGACCTCATAAACTTGCCACCCAAAAGCCTGCTGTCTAATTTACCAAATTTATCTGAAGGATGAGACAACTGAGGAGACACCTGTCAGCTTGAGGCAGTCTAGGTGGGAGGCAGGCTGTCCTTACAGAGGCTATGAATGATGGTGGAGCTAAATTTGGAGAGATAAATTCTTCTGATGTGACAAGTAGTCATGTGTGAGATATGTATTGTTGGCTTGTAACTGAGAATGACAACAAACTATAGAGGGAGCGTTGTGATAGAGATGCACTGAGCCTGGTGCCGGAAAACTCAACCATGTCAGCTGGATTAGAGTCAACTGCTCCAAAGGCAAAGCACCATTTGTTGCTCTGTGCATACAAGAGGACTGTAGTTAACAGATCTAGCTCATTTTTAGTTCATTGTCAGCATCTCAGAGGTTGTGACAGAGATAATCAGAAGGCAGGAGGTAGAGGCCAGTTGCCTTTAGCATTGAGGTGGAATTCTTTCATTTAGGGCCTTCTATTGTTGCCATGATGAGTTGCAGTGCTCCTCTTCCCTTAGCATTTACAGGCTGTCCCATTTGCCCTGATGCCCATACAAAAGTAAATGGAGTTCTTCAGAGTTTGGCAGACTTTCTCACATTTATCAGAAGCCACAGAGATATTTAGTAAGTGAAAAAATGTATAAACCAGAAAATTTGCCCCATTGCTTTGGGTTCTTCCAACACCTCAGTTTGAGTTCAGCACACCAAAGCATAACTCCATGCCCTGCAACACTGCACAAGTAGGCTTCATGACCTTGTGATAACACTCCTAAATAGTACTGCTATGCAGTGCTGCCTGGTTGGCATTGCATACATGTGACAGATTCTAAGGTACCTTCCACAGAGTCATGATCCAGCAATTCCCTAATGTCTTTGTTGATGACTGTCAGTGCATCATGCTGCCCAGATGCATGCTCCATGCAGTGCAATCCCACATTTCTCTAGGCAAGTAGACAACTCTTTGTGGAATGGTACGCTGCCAGTCTGTTACGCCTTTGCATCTTTGTTTCTTCTGAAAGGCTTAGTGAGTTTAAACACCTTCTGCTTTGATTTGACAGCATGCGGTTCTCCCAGTTTGGCTTTCCACATCATGCATGTACATCTGGCTACACTGAACAAATTCCACGTACGTTTTGATCAGCTCTTTTCATCCTCAGAATTTCGTGTTCTGCTACTTTAATCCTCTCTTGGCACCTCAACCTTTTTGTTTGCTTTTATTTACTTTAAAGTGCAGTCTGCACAGTGTGATCCAGTTCAGGCTAGGTACCAGCATTATTTCGCAGAAAATCTGTGAAAAAGTTGGCTCTAATAAATTAGCTGTCCTGGATATCATGGTTTTTTTTTCTTTTATTTTTTTCCCTAGACTTTCTGGGGAAAGCATGCTGTCCTTGTGAATTATGGCTAGTTTCTTTAAATAAACAAATCAGTTTCCAACTTTCCTTTATAGTGTTTTGCGCTCTTCTCCCATTCAAGTAAAAAGATTTAGCCACTTTTTATGCCTCCTTTCAGAGATGAAATGCAAGCATGCAAATGCAAATTATCTAATAAAGGTTGAGTTCACTCTCCTCTGCTAGGATGATAGAAAGGTTTCTCTCCAGCTACTAAATTTCATTAAAAGTGTAGGAATTTAGATTTGTAAGGTCTTCATTTACTCTTTAGAGGAGATAGACCTCTTATGCCACAGAAAATTCAGACGTTTTGGTAACCATTTTCATCCCCAAAATTGGATCATTTAAAAGAAGATCTTGGCACTTTTCACCTACAATCATCCTCACCAGGGAGAATAAGCAAGCTTCAATATCCTTCTTGAAAGCAGGAACTAATTCCTACTATGGAAAAGACGTAGAGTCCCACATCCTATTTGCCCTATTTGTATTCCTCTCCTTCCCAGGTACACAACGAACCACCCCTTACCTAACTTTTCCTCTACGTCCCATCTTTAAGCCTTCCTCACTGTTGGTACTTACAGAGCCTACTTGAGCCGCATGGCTTGATAAGACCAGCAACACCCAGGCCAGCACAATCTCTGTGGTGCAGTATTAATGGATGTCATAGCAATCAACTTTCTACTTGTAAACCGTTTTGCTCCTTTCCTCCACTCCACTGCTCTCCTCTCTTCTTCTAATCCTTCATTAAAACACCCTCAGGGCCCCCAGCCTTTAACCAATCATCTAAAAAAGAGAGAAGTTACAAGTTTTGTAAAGAAAACTGGCAAAATGTAATTAAGCTGCTAGTGGCGTCTATTTTCTATACTCCCAGCAGCTGCATTGTACATCATTGCTCTTCTTCTTCTGTCCATGCTTTGCTGCCCTATAATCTGACACGATCTATTAGGCTGAAAACTGTAGTCAACGTTCATCACCAAGGCAGAGCACATTGGCTGTGCAGTTTAGGATTGCAGAAACACTGAAATTGTCACAGTAAATGCAGAGCACATGGCTCTCTTGGGGGGCCTACACAAAGACAGAGGTCAAGCCTCCTGCCTTATTACACAACCACACACCTGTAGACAGTTGCATAAGACAGTATAATGGTTTGGGGGATTTTATTTTTTATTTTTTTTTAACATCATGGATTTTAGTTCCTTTTTTCATGTGCAAACAGGTATTCTTTTGCCTCTCAAGCTATCATTAATTTGTAATTTCAATATTATATTGTGTTCCCTGTTCATTTAATTGGGAGCACCTTGTTTAGCTGTCTTCTCTGCATTTCTAATGTGGGCTTTCTATTTTTAACATTGAAGCAGTCTTTCACAAAGCCAAATTGCCCACTTCACAAAATCTCTAGTCTTTTTTCACTCTTATTTGTTGCACCTTAATTATGATAGTTCAAGAGAGCATATATAATTACATTGAACACCGGTTATCTCCACAACATGTTGCTCTAACTGAAGTCTTTGAACTATGCAGAGAATATCAGATAAAGTACTGGCTCTCTGCCCGAACTTTTTTCTGTGTTGGCAAATTAAAATTGCTACATTGTAGCGCATAAAACACTACTCTGTACCACTGTACCATACTACAGAGCACAGACAGTAAATTGAAGAAAAATCTAAGCATCAACATTCTCTTTCACCACAGGACATACTTACATTTATTGACTTCTTAATTCTATTCAGCAAAACTTTAGAGAATCCAAGCACTACACAACATTTATGTGTTTCTCTTTCATTAGTTAGCTACAAAAAATTCTTGGTTTACATAAAACTGTAGATACGAACTTTCAGACATCTAAAATTATCCCCACAGCTCTTTTCAGTTTCTGTCAAGGTAAACAACTGATAAACTGAAAAATCATAGTTCCTCCACACTATAATCTTCCCTTTGAGAAACTGAATGAATCTGCTCAGGATGAAGAGTAGGAGCACTCACACTGGGAAGAGAAAGGTTTAGATTTGGGTCTTCCCTCTTGCGGGTATTCTTCTCCAGGCATTGATGAACTTAGTGTAAAGGAATGTTTATTTCCACCATGGAAATATGATATATAACTTGTTTATTTTCAACCGCAGTCAGAGGAATGTCAGAGACTCAGTTCTTTAACAGAAGAGATAACTTTGTAGATTATGTTGGTCATTGCAACTCTGGATACAATGGGGATGGACATGATAAAGACTCAGTTTTCATGCATTTCTTTACTGAGCATCTGTAGATAGCTGAATGCATGAAGATGCATGAATGCATCTTCCTCCCAAAGCTCTGATTTACTTGGATCCCATTTCACTCACCACACACAGTGCACTGTAATGCCTAGCTCAGGTAGGAATGCCTATCTCAGAAAGGAAATTATTGCAGTGCTCAAAGTCTAAACACCAAGCAACTCGACTGTATCCAGTCTTTATTAATCTAGCTGTGGAGAGTCACATTTGAGGTTACTGGTACCATCAAAGACTTACAACATATGAATGATCTTTTCTCAGTGAAAATAGTCTACAAAAACAAGCAACATTTCTCACTGCAGTCTTTTTCACCAGTTAAGTTTTTTCACAGTGTTCATTTTTCACGATCATTTGTAATTTTGCTATCTAGTATAGTAAGTTCTGGAGGTTTTCCTCAATTATTATCAGAGGATTGGATCTCCCTATGAAATTTACAGTATTGTACTGATCACTCTGAAACATATAGGCAGGAACTAATCACATTCTCTGCCTGAAAATTTTGTATTTTTGAGAAAAAGATACAAATCACAAAATTGCAACTAACATCCAAATTTTAGCCTTAGTGATTCAAATATAAGATTCACTGTCAACAAAATTAAGTTGACTAAAGTAATTTAAAGTCTTCATAGCAAATTGTGTATAGTGCAATTACATTGCAAAACCAGTCATTTCATAACATTATTAACAAGTTCTGGCATTTTGAAAGATGATTGGCATTACCTATGTTCTGTTACAGTATTTGAGTGTCTTCCTGAACACTGTCTCTAGATGAAAGCAAAGTAGGTATCCTGTGTTGCTCATTCTTTGTAAGATGTAGTTGTTTCCTGCAGGGAAATATAGGATCAAGAGATTAAAAATCTCTTTTGGTGCACCTTCACTCTTATACAAAAGGACTAATGCCTGTCATTTATTGCTAGTTCATTTCTTCCACTTCTAGCTTCTCTGCTCCAGGAGTAACTGCTCTTCTGAGATCAGGTTAATGCATTGTGTTTTGGTTTTGAAAATTTGTTCTTTGTCAACCCATTCTATAGTCAACATTACTGACACTCCCTTTGGAGTCAACTGCTATTGTTTCTGCTCCTTTCATCTCTCAGAAAGGTTATTCTTCAGGGGAGAGATGTCATATAACCAGATGTGCAGGAAACAGGCAGTCACTGACAACGAATCTTTTTTCAAATCTTAGGGCTCCTCCACTCCCCTCCTAAGATTATAGCTGACTTTCATCTGAGCTATGTGAGTTCCCTGAAGCTCAGTGCCAGAAATCACCATGTACACTGGACATCAGAGAGACCATGAGATTTTTGTTCAGAAATCACAAAGTTACTTAGATGTTGTGTGAAGTTGTTTCTGTCAAAACCCAAAGGACCCCAAGGCACAGAAATCTCTCTATAGCCACTTTCAGGTTGACTGCTTCTGTTACAGCCTGCTATGACTGCATAAAGGTTAATCCAGCAACACAACATCCAGACTGAAAAGTGCTTTAGGGCAGAAAGCCTAGGTTTATGGTGCCTGCAAGGTAGCCACCTGCATGTTTAGTCACACCAGTACCACTCTGGCAGGTTGGAATTATGCTACCATTAGTAAAACAGTCCTAAATTTACCATTTTCTTGATACTTCTGGGATTGAGTAAAAGGAAGGCATTGCCTGGGTTACAACCACAGACAAGCACTCATTATAAGGTGGACTTAGCAGCAATAGCATGCTGTCCACCTTTCTTATCCCCAAGTATTATTGCAGTTTAAGGACCTATAGCTAAAGGAAGCCTGATGAGGATGGGCACTATAAAAGAGCCAAAGTAGAAGAGTGCCTATAAGTCCCACAAAGTCAAGGCAGTCCTCACACTCGAGAGCTTGTGGTGTATATACATTTGAGATGTGAATACACAAGCAAACAACAAAGTATCAAAGAAGTCCAGCTGCTGACTACTGACTCTCTTCCAAGAAGTCACAAGTATTACCGTAGCTTTAGCATATAAGCCTAAAAGAAAAATTGCTTTCCATTTTATTTTTTTAAAACCGGAGATTAAGCACACAATATCTAACCAGTAGACCTGATTTCACACTGGTACTGAAACATAAATAAAAACTAACATTACAATCCCAGACGACTCATCGTCCTCTGTTTTGTGCTTTAAAGAATAAAAAACAGCTAATGGCTTCCCGTATATCTTTCTGCAGCAAGAGACCCTCTCTGAAAAATCAGACTGCTAGAAAATATAAAATCAGGCAGCTGCATACTAAACACCAACAGCTGCAGCCATTGGTAGCATGTGCCACTTACTTTATGTAGATGCTTGGGAAGGAGATTTGTGAGGCAGACAGTCTACAGAAAGGGAAACAATTTCTTTCTCGGTGCTGTTTTTAAATCTCCTCTTCCCCATACTTTTGTGACTCCATTTGCTTTTTCATGTTAAACAATGGCAGAAATTCATATGATAATATAACTGACATAAAATCTACAGACGTATTTCCTTAAGTACTTTTGTCTGGGAAATCCCTCCCTCTCCTCAAAACCAGTAATATGTAGGATTTTCATCTTTTGAAACTTGCATGCATGCAGACCATGCATTCTGTGACAGTGATGGTTGTCCTGCGTACATGGATTTGTCAGGGCCAGCAGATACAATTCACCACCAGTTAGGGATAAGGACCTGCAGGAGTCACCTGAATACAACAAAGTCCAGTTGCAGCCTGGGGTTCCTGACACCAGCAGCTCAAGACTGCAGTGAACAGGAGCTACCATTTGTGCAACAGAAACAGCAGTCGTTTCAGTGAGTTTCTCCTCAGTGCAGTGATTCCAAAGGAGGCCAAGGAAAATGTCCTGATATCACAAAGTCCTCTAGGTCCCCTGCTTTACTGTCTGTCAAAGAGCTTCCTAATTAATAGCGACCAGTGGAGAACTTTCAGAGATCCCCCACTCACACAGAATCATGTAAAGTGGACATTTGCAATGATATGGGGATCAAAGCCTTTACTAGTATTATCCCAGTCTCAAGGTTTGAGGGAATGCCAAACCTTTTGTAGGCAAGTTATCATAAATCATCTTTAACTCAAGGTGGATTATGGAAGAAGCAACATCCCAGATTCAGAACAAGATGAGACAAAAAGAATTATAAAGACGCAGGCATACAAAACTGAAAGAAAATAAGTCTTTCTACTGAAGATTTAGATTAGGATTCTCTTGTCTTGGGTAGTTCCGCTAATTAGTTGACAGGCTTCTCACAATCTTCCCAGCTGAGTATTTCTCATGTAACTCAAACATTGTCTTTACAAAGGGACTCCATATTTGAGAAAACCACTGGCTAAACTGGTGTTCAAACCTCTGGGTAAATCTTCTGCACAGATAAATCCCTACTGTTTTTATAAGCCTGTTTAGTGGCAACCAGGGTTTAGACACCTTCTGGCATGCCCTCCTCCACAAAAGCAGAATTTTCATCACACAAATTTGATAAGATAGTGTATTAATCAAAATCAAGGCAGGAGTGATGAACTTGCTGAATCCTCTGGGCACCAAACCAAGATAAAACCAGATTTTCTCCCTTCATTCCTGAAGTCTTCAGCAAGGGAAGATCTTGCCATATCTATCAGAAGACTACGTCCCCTCAGTACCTCAGAAGTGTTACATGTCGGTTCTTGGTGGAAGGACTGGGAGGCTGGTATGAAGTCCCGAACCCCAGAGTGGAGAACATCACTGCAGCTACATGTCAGTCTGGGCTGATCTGAGCATGGACTTTGATGAGCTGTCTTGACCTCATACTGCTAACAGATGACAAACTCTCTGATTCCCAGACCTTCTGAATCAAATTCATATTACTGGGAAGTACAGTGTGAGTACAAAGCATCGCACAGAACTACTGATCCAGGCCTTGTGAATGTTTTCCAGTGTCTTGTTCTTTTCTGGCCAAAGTGAAGGCATAAGTAGAAGAGAAAGATACACTACCAGTGAAGGAATAACAGGAAAGATTTGTTATCCTGTTCAAGGTATCTGTTTTCCTCCCCAGTATATGACAATAGTCATATTTTAATGGGAAGAAGCTTAATAGGTTTATTTCTGTAATATTGAAATCTCTGGTAATTTCTATGTAGTTTTCCAAGCAGAGTATACATTTATTGAACAACACCAGTCATATCATCACAGATACAGAAGTGGAGAATTTGAATTAATATTTCCACACAAGAAGTGATTTATGGGAAGTTTTGACAGCTTCACCACTCCTATCTGATTTATTGGGTTGGATAACCCTTGGACCCTTGGTTCTCATATGTAGTGAATTCCCACAGAGGAGACTTTATTTAAGTGGGATGAACCCTGATTAATAAATGTTAAAAGAAAATGGAAATGGCATGGGTATTTTTAAAAGAATCTGTAAAAGAACAGAAACTGGATATGTCTTCCTCAAAACTTTCTCCCTCACAAAGGATATCAACGTTTCTTTTATATACTGGTATGTAAAAGGACTTGATTTTGGTAGGCCACAGCATAAAGAAATCATGTTACAAGAAAGTACATTCTGAGAACTCAAGTTTGTTTAGAGGTTTACAATTCTAATGGAAGAAACTTGGTAAAGCTTTAAGGAAAAGACAGAATGCCATTTTCTTCAGAAGTTTTCTGCCTATCCTCAGTGACATTGCTACTAGCAGGAAATGTAGAGTTCTAGTAACTTTTCCAATTCTTCCAAACACTTATTGTCAATTAATCCACCTTATATCATCTAAAAATGTCATACTGTTTAGGTGTTTTGACAGTGCTCTTCTTTATGAGTGCTTTATTTGCAATATTCTTCATTTTGATAAATAGTTCTTCACTTAAATATTCTTCAGAGAAAGGGGTTTGAAAAGTCATCTTAGCATGCAAATCACAAGTCTGACCACTGCTTCTGTCAGGAAAGTCTCCAATTACCTGGTTGGTATACCAGATTAAATAACACAGTGCCAGGCAGATTTTAGTCTTCTGCCTTCCGATGAAGTAGAGCTATTCTGGATTTATAGAAGTACAGATATGATCAAAACCAGATCCTGCCCTCTATTCATACTCCATATATTCCCCACAGTTGTCATGCATCTGAATCAAGCCCTACCTTGGCTCTTCCTTGCTAATCATTTCAAGATTGTACGTTTACAAGCGGTAAGCAGAGTTTGTGTTGCTATGTTTTTTCCTGTATCCTAAAGCTAAGTTTTTGTGCAATGCAAGTTCCAGAGGGTATTTTTCAACTTAAGAAGCAGAAACTACTATGCAAATGAGAATGTCAGGGATGAAACCTCCATAAATCAAGACAGATAGAATCTTGAGCTTCAGAATCATGTCAGGCTGAATTATAGCATTTATCTAACAGTGATGTCTGCTGAGTAGTAACAGACAACTGCAGATCTGCCAAAAAGAAGACCATTAAAAATGGTCTCCTTTCCAAGTGCTACTCTCCAAAATCTCTCTTTCTGCCTGTCAAGTTCTGTAATTGTCACATTTGTAAAACTTAAGAAGATATAGAAATAAAATAACATTCTCCCATTTAAACAATAATGAAAATAATGGCATTACTTGAAAATGCTTGGATCATTTTTTGGTAGAAAAGTTTCAGGTAAAATACAATGATTCATGTATTTTCTATAGCTCAAGGTTCAATAAATAAACAGATGGTATTGCTATCACAGTCATCACAGAGGGTTCAACAACATGGAGGCCATTCAGGGGACTTGCCTTACACAGATGTTATTATCCACTTTTCAGGATCTTTTGTCCTTCATCTATGAATAAAAATGAAAAATTTCATTGTGCTTCTGTAATCTTCTCCTGGGAGTTTTCATCACCAGGGGAACTGCAGAAGCACATGTAACCTAAGGGTGACTTTAAACTATCATAGAAAACAGAGGAACTAGTAGCTGATGTTTTGACATATCGTCAAACTGATATCATGGGGTATCCTCCCCCGCCCCAGCCCATACCCTTACTCACCAGTCTGACAAAGAGTTTATTCCTGAATTTGGAGACAAAGTACTAAATCTGCACCCAAGCTATAAAAATGAAAAGAGAAAATATACCTGATAAAGGTACATTAGATTTTTTCTCCATCCAAAAAGTATATTATCTGTCCCTAACCAATCCTTCATCTTCTAATCAGAGATACTTACATGAGCATTTTCTGTTTCCATCTGGCTCATTAAAGACATCTCTGTATTCTTTCTCCTTCTTTTTCCCAAAGGCTGTGAAATTTAGTCTTTGTAAAATTCTGTCCAGTTACAGTATGTAAATACAAAGAGTGACACATATGAATTCTTCATTTAAAAGAAGCAACACCTTGAAATGTCAGCCACTTCTTCTCACAGTTGCTATGAGATTATCAAAACATCTTCCACTAGTCCATCCTCCTGGCCAAGGCATCACACTTAATGAAGCATACTGTTTGTTTCTTAAAGCTCAGCACTGCTAAATACTTTTTTATCCTTCTAATAAAGCCCTGACAAATGTTAAATGATGTAGTTAAAGGTGAGAAAAGTTGGACAGAAGAGAGGCGCAAACAAAGGGAAGCTGTCTGTACTGCTATTCTTTTGCCTCCTTAGTAGAGAGTGCTACTTATGAATATGATTCCCTCTAAATTCCACCTGTCACAGAGTCATCAGTGTCTTTGTGTTGAATTTGAATTTCCTGCTAAACCACTCACTCAACTCTGTGCTGTTCATGTCAATAAATGGCTGCAAAAAACAGCTTCTTTAATACTTGTGAATTAAGTGCCACATTTGGAGCAGTACTCCTGCAGAGAAAATCTGAAATTTGTTACCTTAGCAACAAAAACATGTTAATTTAATATGTATGTGTGTTTACTTTCACTTATTTCTTTAGAAGTTTGCCAGAATGAAAATATGATAAGAGATATTCCCAGATTCTAAACCTGGGATTTTGAATTACATGAGTAAGTCAGGATGGCTAATAATACCATGAATGGGTCACATTGCTATTCAGTTCCAACTCACCTAGCCAGAAACCTCTCAAAATGAGGCAACCAGAGGTTGCTATAATTCATAGCTGATGCAAATGGGGTTTGTCCTTCAGTGTGCTTCCCAGATTCTCTCTGCTTCAGGTAAAGGTAGTTCTGTGCTGGGCCAATTTGCCACAATCTGTACTGAGTAGCTGTCCACAAAATGCACTAAAGAGCCACTTCCAAATGTGATGTATTCCAGCACCTATAAAGTAAATTTAATATAAAACTTTGCAAAATAACAAATTTGTTTTGGATCTGGATTAAGAATAAATTAATGTTAATGGCTTTATAACTTTCATACCACCCATAGGGTGTCCAGGCATTCATTCAACCCAACTACACAAATCATCTCAGCATACAGATTATGTAAGGATTCCCATCTACAGGAGAAATCCTTGTGAATATGAATAGTTTAAACTGTATCTTAAATCATAACCGAACCAGTATTTCAAGACATGGAATAATACAACATACTTGTGTATGTATAAGTGTGCTCAGGTGGCCAAGAAGGCCAACAGCATCCTGGCCTCTATAAGAAGCAGTGTGGCCAGCAGGTCTAGGGAAGTGATTGTGCCCCTGTACTCAGCTCTGGTGAGGCCGCACCTTGAGTACTGTGTTCAGTTTTGGGCCCCTCGCTACAGGAAGGACATGGACGTGCTCGAGCAAGTCCAGAGAAGGGCAACCAAGCTGGTGAGGGGTCTGGAGAACAAGTCCTACGAGGAGCGGCTGAGGGAGCTGGGCTTGTTCAGCCTGGAGAAGAGGAGGCTCAGGGGCGACCTTATCGCTCTCTACAGTTACCTTAAAGGAGGCTGTAGAGAGGTGGGGGTTGGTCTGTTCTCCCACGTGCATGGTGACAGGACGAGGGGGAATGGGCGAAAGTTGCGACAGGGGAGTTTTAGGTTGGATGTTAGGAAGTACTTCTTTACCGAAAGGGTTATTAAGCATTGGAACGGGCTGCCCAGGGAGGTGGTGGAGTCACCATCCCTGGAGGTCTTTAAAAGACGTTTAGTTGTAGAGCTTAGCGATATGGTTTAGTGGAGTACTTAGTGTTAGGTCGGAGGTTGGACTCGATGATCTTGAGGTCTCTTCCAACCTAGAAATCTGTGATACTGTGATACTGTGATACTTACCAGAAGTATGTTTCAAACAAATAGTTCAACTTTACAAATAGTGTGTGTAACTCCGGTCAAAGCAAAATATTCATTCTGTACATTCTATACATTCTGTTCAATTCTATTTTTTGTGAAGACTTTGGTACATTACTTTTTACTGTAAAAATGTACTGGGATGATCAGGCTGTTGCAGATGTCTCAGTAAGCACCAGTTATAATATCTGAATTCAGAAATGAGAAGATGTGACACCAAAAGCAACAGAAGCATGTTTTCACCTGCAGCCCAAACCAAGCCACATGTGGCTGAGACCCAAGGCCCATTTCTGAGAAGCACAACTACATGGTTGTGCCTTGCCTCAGCTCTATTGTAAAAACGTAGCTGGGCTTTGAGAGAGTACACGAGCTAAGGCATGTTTCATAAGAAAAGTAAAAAACAAGAAATGAGGGAAACTGTTGAGATAATAATAGTAACTCGGGTGATAAATCCTAGAATCATAAAATCACAGAAAGGTTTGGGTTGGAAGGGACCTTAAAGATCTTCTAATTTGGCTCCCCCATCCCACCCCATCTGTCAAGAGTGGGGACACCTCCCACTAGACCAGGCTGCCCAAAGCCCCATCCAACCTGGCTTTGAACACTTCCAAGGACGGAACATCTACAGCTTTTCTGGGAAACCTGTTCCAGTGCCTCACCACCCTCACAGTAAATAATTTCTTCCTTATATCTAACCTAAACCTACCCTTTTTTAGTTTAAAGCCATTACTCCTTGACCTGTCACTACACTCCCTGACAAAGAGTCCCTCCCCAGCTTTTCTGTAGCCACCCTTTAGGTACTGGAAGGCCACTCTAAGGTCTCCCTGGAGCCTTCTCTTCTCCAGGCTGAACCCCAGCTCCCTCAGGCTATCGTCATAGGGGAGGTGCTCCAGCCCCTTGATCATCTTCATGGCCCTCCTCTGGACTTATTCTAGTACTCCTGTGTCCTTCTCATGCTGGGAGACCCAGAGCTGAACACAGTACTCCAGGTAAATGATGTGAAATGGCATAAAACCCTTAAAATACATTGAAGTATCAGAAAATGGTATTCACCGGATGAGCATGGAGACCCACACCTCACTACCCACCACCTGGTCTACAGAGTCTGAGTGCTGGTATCAGGAGTGAGCATTTTAATGCTCAGTTTAGTAACATGTTAGTCAGAGATCCTACTGTGCATATCACCAAATATGTAGCTGTTGGGTGGTTGCAGGTCTTAGGGCATCATAAGGATGTCCAAGCAAAAGTGGTAGAGCAATGGAAAGGCCAGGATGTAGGATTCAGTGATAAACAATGACAAGGAAAAAAGAGGGTAGAAGTCCCCCATCATTACTGAACTTTTCCTGTTCTGCTTGTTATGCCTTTTGGTCAAAGATTTTTACACAAGAATATAGTGTTATTATGAACTGTTCAATGAACTTCCAAAGAAAAAAATATTCTAAGAATAATATTTTTTAAAAATCTCACAAATTTTAGAAGTGGAATAGCTAGGACAGTGAGGTTTTGCTATGCTGGCTTTGTTGCAACCTGCATATGAAACCTTGTCTCATCACCTCATCTGAGCCAATGGCGTTATTGTCCCCAAGTTACCAGAGCATTATTCCATCTAGCACACTTTCAGATGGTGCATATCAGCAAATCCCACTGGAATTGACACAATGCAAAAGTTGTATTGGGTTATCTTTTTTTTTTTTTTTTCCCTTTTTGTTCTTTTTTTCTCCTAAGTGATGCTTCATTGTCTTTGGGGAAAGATTATTCTTTAGTTGGTTTCAGGCAGCAATGAAAATAAAGAGATATACTGCTCTACTGAGAAGACAGGAACAAAGGAGAGTGAAGCCAGAACACAGGCAAAAGGCAACAGTGCTTCAGTGAGTGTCTCCAAGTCACTTAATTAAATTTTGCACTGGCTTACCATCATGTAATCTTAGTAACCTGGAGCATTTGAAACAATGGAGCAGAATTTTGTGCTCTCTTCATTTTTGTTTTTACATTGGCGATAGTATCAAAATGGTCCCAGCATGGGCAACCAAGAGGGACAAAGACTTTTGGCTTGAGCTAACTGGCAGAGAAAGAAGTGAAGCTCAGACAGGATATTCTTTTTATCAGTGTGTTTTCTCATAGTGTGTAAATGATCAGCAAAAAACAGCAAGGCTTTCTAGCTCACTTAAATGGGGCAGACAAAGAAAAAGGAAGTATCACTGCTTGGAAGCAGCATTTCAGTCTGTGAAGGACAGATTCATACTGTTTAGCAAGACCACAACCTCTCCACCCCACTGCAGAGGCAAGGAGTCAAGTGCAGTCTCCAAAAAACACAGCATCCAGCATAATCCAGCATAACCATAGTCTCACTTTCATGGGGTTGGACATTAAAACAATGCCTCAAAAGATTATATTTGTCTCTTCTTTTAAAAAAAAAAACAAAGAAAGAAAGGTAGAAGGCAGTTGGATTTTTGTCGGTTGGTTGATGCTTGGGGGGGGAGGGCAGTTGATTAAATATCAGGATTTTTTTAGATGCAGTGCAGAGATGTACTTAAAGTTTCTTGCTCCACATTGCAGGAGGGAAGTTACTGGTATCAGAAGGAGCAGAGAAGATGCAAGGCTCAAATCCAAGATCATGAGCAAGACACTTTGTATGGGAGTACAGTCCATACCCACAGCTCACCATATAACCGCTGGCCTCATAATCTGTCACAGAAAGCTGGACTGTCACTTTGATTAAGAGGGACAAATCAAGCAAAATTCAGAGCAAAGTAACAGCTCTTTTTCAGCTTCAACAAGAAACAGTAACATCAGCAAGTCCTTATTGCCCCATTGACTTTGCTTCTGCATGATAGCAATGCAGATGGTAGAGTGAAAAACCAGCAGTGAGAAGAGCTACACAAAATGCAAAATTTCAGGACAACTCTGCAGAGTGCCATCCTGTTGAAACACATCTGTTCATCTATAGAGACAAGCTGTGCTAGTTGCAGATTAACCTAAAATAACAGTCTTAAGAAGGTACATTACAGTCTGCACTAGTGCAAGTAAGGGGGCCAAAGCAAACACAGAACAAACTAGCAGCAAATTTTTGACTTTGGGATAACATTGACTCACACTAGAAAGAGTAAATCAGAACAAGAAGCCTAAACTGCATAGCAGAGTGCATCTGCAAAAGAGTTCAGCCACGAAGTGTTAGTCAAGTCATGGGTTATATAGGAGGTCTATCATATTCATTTAATACCTGTTTGTATTCTACAAGACATTCTCTATAACACTTAAAAAGGTTGTTTATAACCTCAAAAACGTTTATTAATGAGCCATATCCTACCTCTTATTTGCATGATGAACTGCTTACAAAGTTCAAAGATTTTCACACCTGAAACTGTGACATGTTTAGGGCTCTGAATGTGACATTAGAAAAGGAACACAATGGTGAATCCCTCTCCTTCAAGAAGGAAGACTATAATGGACTACAGATGGGTCCAGCAAAAAGCAACACCTACACGCTGATGCCAGTGCTGACTGTAAGCAAATGATGTAGCTCTCTGCCTTCTGTATACAGAGGGGCTCCATGTTTGCGTCTGTTCAGCAGGACTCTTTGCTGACCTGTAAAATCCCATGCTGCATGCAGAGCTAGGCAGATCAGTGAGTAATTCACAGGAAGATCCAGGTAATGAGGCCAGAGCTAAAATGTCATAAAAGGCCTATCTATGCCAAAAATGAGGGAGAAATAAAGTCCTTTTGCTGGGAGAGATAATGCTGGAGAAGAGAGTGTTGCCCAAGCTCTATTGCTGTGCTAGGTTTTGTCATATTAATTTGAAGTAAAAATAAAAGGTTAGGTAAAATTCTACATAAAAATTATACCAGACAAATCAAAAAAATGAAGTCTCCCATCACCTAGTGCAGATTGAAAACCAGTTAGAAGTTATGAAAACCAGTAAGAACAAGGATTCAATTTTTGGTGGTATGCATTAATATTACACTAATGGTAATGAGAGTGGCACTGTAAGGGTGTTTAATTCACAGTAAATTAATGGCTTTAAATCTGTTTATTAATGATCAAGAAAAGGGCAAAAATAATGAAATGTGAAATCTGTACTCTGCTGAAAATCATTTAGCACAGCGGGGGCCGAAGGAGGAGCGGAAGGGCTCCTGCTGCAGCTCAGAAAGATGAGACGTAATGCACAGAAAATCCGGAGCAATCTATACAGAGAGGGGTGATGTTAAATCCTCACACATGAGGATGAGTGTGATGACTAAAATGGTATCAAGAAGACCAAAACATCCTTGTGAAGAGTCAATGCACCACAGCTTCTCAGTTGAAAATAGTAATTAAAAAAAGGTGATATGGTAAAATATACTTATACATACACCTCTGGGTAACATACTCCTGTATTATACCATTATTTAAGCCTTTCATATAGCTTTATTCATAATCATGTGGTCAGTTCTAATCTCTTCTTTCTTCAAAAAAGTTTCAGTTGAAGTGATATGAAGTATATAAAAAAATGTATAGAAAACATTAAACATGTCTGAGAGAATAAATAAACATTAGACAGAGAAGGGATGTGTCAGATGATTTCAATTTTTACAAAGAACACTCATCTTCTAATAACTTTCTGAAAAAGTAAAGTTACTTTTTCTGGAAAGTAAAAAGCAGTTATTCTTGAAATTTAAAGAAATTTATTTCAAAATCAGATTAATCCAGTGCAGTTCACTACTACAACTCAAAAAATTTGAATTTATAAGACAAAGGATGTATTGATGTATTGGTCTATTTAAGGATTAAAAAAAGTTGGGGGGGGGGAGGGGCATTGGTCAGAGCTTTAGACATGAGTATCATTTAGGACTGGGAAAAAAAAAACTTGTAAATACGTTTTTAATTAGAAATTGTCCAGACAGGTTTTCTTATGTTTTCCTCTAAATAATCTGGTTGCTTGCAGAGTAGGAAAGAAGAGTGACAGGTTTCCCCTGAAGTAATGTCTGCTCTTTTTGCTGATGCTCCTAAACTATGTAATTGGGAAATGGCATCAAAGTCTCTGACATTAGTGATGAAGAAAGATACTGTATATTCTACTGTTTTCTTTTAGTGATGAATACAATCTGTTAAGGTCATGGTCAAACTTCTATACTTGATTTTTATTCCCTGCTGCTTCTAGAACCAGAATAAACATACTGATCCTGCACTGGATAATACACTGCCCTGAAAAATGTTCACCTATACACTGCAGCAAAAAAAAGGACAGCTTGACTCCTCCATGGTCCCATATACCGCACAGGAAAAATGCATGTTCACTAAGGAATTTTTTGCAGTCATCAGTTTCAAAGATACCAGGGGAATACAGGTACTAATTTATAGACTGTAATAACTTGCATGATATGCATGATATTTCTTAGCTTTCTAATTTAAAAGCCAGCTCAATTTTCCATTTATTTAAACTTCTTAAGAATGCATTCTCATTTTCTTAAAAAAAAAAAAAAAAAAGTGAAAATTAAGGGTAAAAATCTTCTGGGTAATTCCAGATGAAAAAAAAATAATAATAATAAATTATATATATAGACAAAAATGCTATTAGTTGCTAGGTGACAACATTTTTATCTTTTCTGTCAGGGTATTTGCAAAATACTTACAGCCAAGAACATGAATCTCATCAATTCTGCACCAGGTGAATATATGCAAAAAGAAAGAAAATCATGCACGAGAGGCAAGCCAATGCTGCAAACACCAGAAAGAAAACGCTAAATAATTTAGGAGGATCTATTAAAGTTAGAAATGCAGATCGAAGATTATGAAATGACATTAAATTGATTAGCATGTCTTGAATATTGTGGGAAAATAATCAAAATGAAAGATAAAAGATAAAACTGAGATAGCCACTATGGCCACAGATTAAAGTGCCTTTACTGAGTGTGCAGTGTGAGATGGTAGCATAAAAATACAATTTCAGGTTTCACACACAAGTTAAATGTCCTGACATTAAATGCTAGCTGTGCAGCAGGTAAAATACAAGGCAAGGCTGTAGGAACTACTTCACCTGAAACAAAAAAAAGTAGCTGAAGGAAATCTGGAAAAGAGTGCACACACACACACAAATAAAATAAAATAATAATAATAATAATGATAATAATAATAATAAAAAGATACAATGGTTACCAGCTGGATTTATGCAAACAATTTTTAAAAAATATATATGTACCTTGATTAAGTTATTACTGAAGTGAAGTGCAGTGAAATGTCAACATATTAAAGTACAGAGATTGACCTGAAATACAAGGGAGTATTTTTCATGTGAAATGTGAGAATTAATCTCCAGACCTTAACCTCACTTTGTGACACCTCTATTACATTTCTAAAAGCTATTGGTATAGAAACCAAAGCCAGCATGGTAGGAACAAAATGGCACCACTGTCTAGGTCTTTGCACAGGAGAGGTCACTGGTTGGGTGGCAATTCCCTAAAACATAGATACTAGAAAGCATATATTGAATAATTACGTTCCTTGAAATAATTTAGGACAATTATGGTAGTATTCGTCACCTATCAGTATGAGTTATATACCTGGGGGCTACAGGAAGATAATTGGATTCTCTCAGCTCTCCAAAGGGAGCCCAAATCTGACAAATCATGAACCAAGCGTTAAGTCTCATTTAAAATAGTACGGTACATTGGTGCCTGATTGCTTTCTTAATTACCTCTGTTCTCTATAGAGCATCATTCTTAGTCATTCTTTGCCCCTATATATAAGAGCCCCCATATAATTATGCTGCTTTAATGCTATACTATTTTAGATTAGGGAAGATCTTCCTCTGCTCTTAGTGATAATTATTATACTCCGTAGAAAGAAATACTTTTTTTTCCCAACTACAGAGTTGACGTCCATTGTGATATCGAAAATATTGTTTGATTCGTGGAATGTTGATCATTTTCAGAAATCACTGTGTAATGATTATCTACCTTTTCTGATACTGTGCTTTTAATGAATTTGTCTCCATATACAGTATCTGAGAATTCCGTCCCGGTCTTTAAGCTTTAATCTTAATAAGGTCATAGAAACTATACTGTGTTTTTCTGCTTGACACAAAAATAAGATTGTTCTGTTTCACTGTCACTTTCTTACCTTCTGTGAAAATGGCGCCCTTTGAAATACCTAACTTATTTCTCCATACTCAAATGCAATTTGTTAACCCTGCTCACAAGACCTTATCTGTTTATGCCTACATAGAGGCCTAGGCAAAACAGGACTGATGGCTCCAAGTAGACATGCATGCATGCTGAAAATGATTAGCACAGTGCCAATAGTAAGAAAATCCTCTGTCAGTATCAGCAATGAAAAGAAAGAATAGATAGGTGATGCCTAGGCTTCTCTTGGCTTTGCAGGTTATCTGTGTTGAAAAACCAGGAATGCTGTAAAGTCTGCATGCAGAGTAGTAATGACAGCGGAGACTGCATTGCTACTAACTGCACAAGTACTCTGCAGCTAGAGATCCTACCTTCTCTGCAGTGCTTTTATGGGTGAAAAATGTAAATATACTTGCAAAAAATAAAAATGCTTTTACCACTTACAGCAGATACGACCCAAATTTCAAAAAGTATAAAATGGCAAACCATGAGTTCAATTTTCCAAAGGCTCATAAAAGCTTGATCATTATAAAAATATGAAATATGCCTCCACCATTTATTTCATTCAGCAGTAGAGTGTCTTCAACCTTTCATTTAAATCTCATTGAGTCACCATGTGCTGGTTTCAGACTTTGAGTTGTGACTTCCAGGGATTGAAAAGCAGTGGTTATTCATGGCTGAATAGCATTGGTTCAGATTAAAACAAGCACAGCAAGTGCTGCTTTTTCTTGGTAACATACCTGCAAATCTTGCTTTATGGCTCCTCTAGAAGACAATATTTCTTCTTTGATGAGAAATACTAATATAACAGCAATGGGACATTTGATGCTGATCTCTGCAGATTATGAAATTTTAATGTTCAAAGAAGTGGGAGGTTATTTCAACAAACTTTAACTGCTGAGCTAATCTATTCAATGATGCATTCAAACTCAATCTGAGATGAGATGGAGCTGTAACAGGAACCGTTTGTTCCAACATCTGTGTTGCTGTTCCAAGACTTCATCATAAACAAATATGCACAGTAAAATCTCTTTATGTCTAAGTAATTATTTCAGCTTTTTTTTTTTTATTTTTTTTATGAATTGAGCACTCAGTGTGTCAGACTGGGTCTGCCAAACTAATCTTCAATTATAAAAATTTATAAATAAAAATGAAAGCATTTTCATTAATTACAGAATTAATGTACTGATTATCAGCAAAGTTCATTGTGACAAAATTACCTTTTAATTTTAGTTCTTAAAGAGATAAAATAGGTGAATTTTATTGTTCTTATGTACTACCTATTTTTATGTTAATTTTCTTAGCAACTTTAAATACCTCATCAGTATTTTTTCACACACAGAAATTATGCCATCTATATAACCTTTAAACATAAACTTGTTGTGAACATAAACATTTTTTTCTCTCTCAGGAATTTCATGTTTATTATTCATGTTTATTATCCCACATTTGAAGCATCCCTGGGATTCTACTTCATGTCTCAGGAAATTCTTGCACTTCCCTCAGCTTTTTCATGTCTCAACATTTTATTTTTTTTTTTACTTATCGGCCTTGAAAAATCCAATTTTGACATCCCCTGGACAGAGCAAAGTGTTGTGACCAAACCATGCTCATGTCTCATCTCACTCCATTAGCTTCTCTGTCCCATTCTCAACCAGAAAATAATATTCCCAATTGTTTTCCTGCAGCTGAAAATGTTCCTAGCTAAAATCTCACATTTTTCAAAGCTGGGGGCATGCTGCATGTCCCTGAGAAAGCAGGGACCAAGGGTGATGACCTTTTAGAAGTTTCTAGGTGAGTAGGAAACCAAGTCACTCAAAACTGCTTATTGTAATTGGCCCATAGTTTTCGTTAAGGTCTTTCAAAATCCCAAGATGAACAAAACAAATCTGTCATCCAGTTACATATTTCTGACAGGAACCAACAGCAGAATCTGCTGTTCAGAAAGAAAACAAAAAAGGAACAGGGAATAGCACTATGAAGTTTCCCCCACTATATATTCCCACCTTCTAACAAAATGAAATTCAGAGACTTCCAGAGTATCTGTAACCTTATTTTTAATGATTCTTTTTTTTTTTTTTTTATGAATGCATCTTTGAATATTTTTAAGCTTTCACAGTCCACATCATACAGCAGCAATGCAAGAATGGCAGTGTTTCTGCCTGGCAACAGCTTCATTCCTTGTATGTTCTAAAAATGCCATGTGATCATTTCAATTGCTGCCCTACGGGTCTTATCCTGGAAGAAATAACAAATCGTTGTTCCTTACTCACTTTCCCTATGATATCTGTAGTTTTCTGTGTTTCTTTCTGATCATGCTCCCTTTATCTAGAAACTGTTCTGTGCTTTTGGTCATCTCCAGCAACCTTCTCTGTATTCTATACCTAAGATAGATGATGCACTATTCAAAACATGAATACACAGTGGATTATAGAGTGACATAATGATATTTTCTGTTTTTTTCACTGTAACCTTCCTATTAGTTGTTTAATACACCGTCTGCCTTTTTGACCGCTGCTGAACATTGAGTTGACATTTATTTGAACTATCCAAATACCTAACAAAATTGCTAAGATATTTCTCCCAAGTGGCAATAGCTAATTTACAGCCCATTTTTCTGTAGTTTAGTTAGATTCTCTCCCTTCTCCCCTTTTCTCCCATTATTTGCCACAAATCAACAGTGAATTTCCATCTCTGTATTAGACATCTTTCAACATCATTGCATCCTCTTGCAACCTCATGGCCAATTTTTGTATTTACTAGCCAAAATAATTTCATACTGTCTGTAGATGCTTTCTTTTCTCTCCTTATTCCTTTTGCAGATTCTTTGTGATTTTTTATCCTAGCCTAAATGTTTTAGGTAAGCTTCAGAATTATAACCCTGTGTTTCCGAGCTTTCCTCTACCTATATCTGGATTTATAAGTAACAGCGTGTGTGATGTCAGATATATAGTAAATTTAAAGGCATGTTTGGAAGGAACAGGAATAAACAGAAGTGCTGTGTGTGAAAATGCTCATATCTGAGATTATACCTGAAAGTAGTTTCAGATCAAATTAATCTGATTTCTCTTCCCTCTTTGCAACTGGTGACCCCAGGTAAGTCTACCAGAGTTAAAACTGTTGATAACTGTGGGAACTGAGAGAAGAAAAAAAGTAGATCTATTCATAGGAAATTCACTGCCACCACAGCACCAGCTCCATTGCAACCGAAGTCTCAGATTAAAGAGAAGGGGAGAGAATCAGGGCAAAATGATGCACAGAGCAATAGGTTTGATCATTAGGGACTCTGGTGATCAGGAGACCAGAGACACCTTTTGTCATTTAGCAAAAATGTTGCCATTAAATTAAGGTTAGAAAACTATTTTCCTCTTTTATTTATGGCTCCAGGTACATTGTTCAGCATGTGTAAATATTCTTGTGAAAGTAAAGGAGGATTTCTTTTGTTTCCCTGAGCTTTTTAAGTGGCACATCACTTACTCTGATACCTGAACTCCATTCCCTGTGAACGTTCATTTTATAAAGCACACTTTATTTAAACAATAATATACTATTCCCCTTCTCCTTTGGATACTTGCTTCATTGCATACAGAATACTTTGATGCTTCAGCAAAAAAGCAATGTGCCCCGGGCAGTGCCATTTTTCCTTATCCTTCCAAAGCAACACTTCATATTTTCTGATTTTTCCTTTATAGATATTTCTGTAGCATTGAATACCATAATCTGTGAGCATTTCGTGAGCTCTAATGAGTTCTCCTAGTATCATCCTGGGAGATGCTGTAGACTTCAGACTGCCTCACCAACCAATCCCTTTCAGGCTCCTAACAAAGTGAACAAGACTGTGAAAAATAAGGTAATTAGATAACAGCAGTTCAGTATTGTGCAGCATGTTGTAAAAAGGAAAGAAAATCTATAACATTCAGCTCTTTGGTGTTCTGCAGTGAAGTGCATAGTAATTGTAATGCATAAGACAGGTACTGTCATGTTCTCAATACACAAATTTGAATTTGTTCCAGTCCTCACTAATCAGAACAAATATTCACATTAACATCCATTAATTTAATCCATTAAAGGGTATAAAAAATTCAGAGGATGCTGGACCATTCAGAACCTCAGCACTTACAGAAGTATTGTAATTGGGAAATCCTCACAGTTCACTGAAATTCTTTGTATCAAAGAAGCTTTCCACCACTGACATAGCAGTTATTTAGAAATATTCCTTTTATGGCCCATTTTTATGCCTTTAAAAATGAACTCAGAACAAAAACACTTGGCCGTAGTATAGTTCTACAAGTGAAATATATAAACTTGGGGGCAAGTCACGACAAATAAAATCTTATTCACTTGGATCATGTCTGAGTAACTCTTTTCAAGACCTATTTTGATAGATTTATAGGTAGAGATCAGTTGTGTTTTACTATCTCTTCTTGTGAGTGCAACTCTGACAGTATAGATGACAGGTTTTCCAGGATTTCAGTGCTATATTCCTGCATATAAACAATCAAATAATCTTATTTCTTATTATTCTCACCCTTTTAACTAATGTTATACACCTACTAATTTTGGCCCTTCTTCCTCTCATAACCTCATCTATTAAGAAAAGTGCAAATTATACATTTTCAGCTTGTATGTCTCACTCAAGACTAAAAGAAACATTTGTGCATATAACATACATATGAACTCTGGCATCACTTGTACCCCTGAGGAGCCATCTCCACTGGTGACCTGCGCTGTTGACTTCCCTGCACAGGAAGGGTGTGAAAGAAAATGAGAAAATGCTTCCCTCTATTACACAGTCTTAGATCAAACTCAGCAGCCCATGGGTATTATAAACACTGTTACTTAGCAAGGATGAATCCAAAAAAAAAAAAAAAAGTCAATTACCTCTTTCTCTGAACACATTAATGGCAATATGTCTACTCTCTTTCATGGCTGTGGAATGGACTCGTCTAGTCTTATAACTTTTGCTGTAGGATTTTTATAGGGTTTTACTTCCAGTTAGACATGGGATAGAAAATGAGTAGAAAATGCCATTGAATTAGCTCACAGATGTTTAATGCAGAGTAACTTCTATTACATTAAATAATAATAACATTTTTAAAAAATGCAATACTATTTATTTACATGATGCTGTGAGAGTCAAGCTTGTGGGTTAGCATTGAGTTAGCAATCCTTCCTCAGTCTGCAGCAACATGTGTTTCCCCTTACTAAGGTAGTATCAGTCCCAGAACTTGACACTCCCCTGGCAGCTGAGTGGCTTGTTTAAAGCTAGAAAAGCTATATTTTAAGGAATATAATTTATGACTGAGGAGAAAAACTGCTCATTTAAGGCAAAATTTCTTCTTGTGTTACCTGTGAAAGTACTAGGCTATACAGGAGATTTTTTAATGCAAAAAACAGTTTATTGTCAGTGCAGGTAACATAATGGAAATAACAGTAGCCAGTTTATAAAATATTATAGAATCATAAAATCATAGAATCATAGAATCATCTAGTTCCAACTACTTACAGAAGGCGAGCAAGAAAAGATGCATATGTTTGTGTCATACCTGTGCAGCAATTCAGAAGTTCCCAAGGATCTTCTGCTGGAGATTGCTTTAGCAACTGCATATTATTGTAGAGAACCAAAAATCTGTTTAGTCTCCTTACAAGTATAATCGTGATCTTGTGAAGTCTACCAGTTAAAGCAAAATGGGAACTCTTTCCCCGTGCTTTTCCTATCTTCTGAGGGCTGTCTACCTTTGCTACAGACAACACTGAGGTAAGCTGTGAGTGTGATCCAGGATTTCTGGTACAGTTTTAAAAGTGTTACATTGATTTTCTGAATAGTCAGAAGAAGATGAAGAGAAAAAGATGAGTTCAGAAAGGAAAGAGCTGAGGGCATACTAGCTTCTCATCATCTGCTGCCATCAGCTCAAAAATATCCATATCTGATGTATATGCAGAAACATCCTGCTATCATTCATTTGATCTTAGGACTCTTACCTCACTTTTCCTCTCCTTTCCCACCTCTACCTATCTTCACACAAGAAGGTATTAAGTACTGTTATCTAATTGTTTGCCATGTCATAGAAATTGGTCCAACCAGCATTTTCAAAAACACAGCTCACTAAGTACCTTCCAAATTAAATCTTTAAGCATTTTAAAAGGATAACTCTAGATTTAAGGTGATTTTTGTTGTTGTTTTTTATTTGTTTTGTAATTTGCTTGGACAATGGAATAAAACTTAAAGGATACATATTCATACATATAAAGGATTCGTGCATGTTTTGGTTTTTGGGTGAACCTGTGTGGAGCCAGGAGTGGGACTTATATGATTCTATGATTCATACTAATGAACCACATTTTTCCTCTACCTTTGTAAGGCCAACAGTGTTAAAATCTCCCAAACTGAACTAGTTAAATTCAAAGAACAGAAGGATATTGGTCCTCATGAACTTTAGTATACACAGTAATAACTCTTTTTAATATAGTACTATGATTTTTATTTTAAAATGGATCCCTGTCTAGACACGTACTAAATCTCTGAAGCAGTAGTTAGTAAAGCATGAACAGTAAATTGCACAGTTCAGCTTTGAGGCTGGCCACTTTCCTACTTTATTGAAATACTGCAATGTAGAGAGATACAGAGAGTAAATGTGAAACACTGTAGTACGAGGAAAGAACTCTGACAGCCTTATTGATTCCCTGTTTTTTCTCATTCTTTTATTATCCACTCTTGAGCAGTCTAGTCAAAGGTTCTTAAAATTGCAGCAGGTTCCATAATACCATAGATTTCTAAAGTTTACACTATAACTGCAAAACCAATTTGCTTCCCCCTCCCTGCACCATCTGCTTTTCCCCCTCTTTATTCCTCAGGGCACAATTGCTAGCGTTGTATCTTCAATATTCTGCATTAAAGACATGAAGCTGATACCAAGTGGGATATTTGGGAGCATTAATGAACAATACAGCAGCTCGCTCGCTCTCTTGGATTGAGCTCTGGGTCTACCAGCTCCATCAAACAAACTCTAGCAACTCTAACAAAATCTACCTCCAGATTGGGCCATTTTGGGAAAGAGTAGGGAGAAAGCTGGTGGCAGCAGGAGGGAAGATCAGAAGGGAAGATCAGGTTAGAGCAAGCCCCATATTCCCAGCAGCTGCATCATGTTAGGCTTGCAGGATGATCCTGGGAGGAGACAAAATGGATCAAAACTGGCTTCCCACAGATTTTGCTTTCAGAAACTCAAATTAATCCACCTGCCCTTCAGCACAGTCCTTGCCCTGATAAGCCTGTCATTACCTGTATGACAAATAAATAATTAAATAAATAAATAGAATTTTAAAAAGTTTCACTTTTTCCACAATCTGGGAGCTAAACAACTACTTAAGGGCCAACTCTATCTCTGCCAGATTAAATGTTATATGTAGAGGTCTCTCAAAGCCCATGGGCACAGGCAATCTGTGAGGCAGAGTTTTCCTAGGGCTGGCTATTGAGTAAAAATAATTATAAATATTTCCTCATCTTTTTATTTCTCTGGAAACTTGGGAGAAACACAATTACAAAGAGAAGCAGATTTTGATTCTTCTTTGTCTTTTTCTCAGCAATAGAATTGCCTTTTAAGTTCAAGTCGGTTAAAGCCAGAAAAAATCACTGAAATGCTGAGGGACAAAACTGACATGTAACACCTTTCTTCATACAACTGATGCCAGAGTAATAAATAAGTGACTTTGTAGAAGACTGCATGGAGGAAAGAAGTTGAATTTGGAGGGAAAACACAATCCAACCCACTTTTTCTGTGGAATCCAAGCAGTTTCGATGAAGGAACCACAAAAAATGTCACGAGTTTAGGACTGTGATACATTTTCACACAGTTTATTTGATAAAACCAAGAATGTCATAGACATTAGGTTGCTTTGATGGAGGTATTTTGTACTTTCAAAGGGCATGCTCCATACTTGATGCCAATGGTCTGTCTCCTGACGGTGTGGGGCTTTGGCTATTTATGGATTTTTTGCGTACAATTTAAACATTCTTTTTGTCTGAAAACTTATTAGGAAAAGTGTGTATCACTGGATAGTGTGCATGTACACAGCCTCCAAACCGGAGTTACTGGACAGCAAACTACCACCCAGCTGTTGAATTCTCCCGGCTGCTTTTGCTGTTATTAACCTGGAGGTTACCACCATGACAGGCGACTTTCTCAGGAAAGCAGGAATCAGCTTTACTCACTTCAGAGAAAAAATTTAAGAATTACAGAACAAGTCAAGGTGGTTCAACTTAATGCTATTAAGAAGGCTTAGGAGAATATCATAAAATTAAATATACCCAAGGAGACTTGATAGGAGAGGATGTCAGTTTGTAAACTTATATCACTTTCAGATATAATTCGAGAAGCTCATGCAGCCAGCCTTGCACTAAAGCAGGTTTTGAGTAAGACACCATTCTCTGCATCTGAAATTCAGGCCAGTAACCATCTGATCATGGGGCAGCAGGGAAGGCAGAGGGACTACTTTTATCTTGGGTCATTACAGCTATTTTTCTGCCGTGACTGTGCATTTTAATAACTGTTCTTTTACAAACAGCAATTAGTATGCTGAAGAGCTTGACAGACACCTAGAGAACCAGTATTTTTCTTATCTGTCTGAAGGAGAGGATGGCGTGATGAGTGAGTTGAAATCTCCCAGACAAGATGGACAGACAAAGGTATAAAAGAGAGAATTTAAAAAGGTACCAGGGAATTTTAAAAGGTACCACAGATGTAAACCTCTGAAAGGCAGGAAGGAAACATTGTAAAAGAAGAGAAAAGCTACCTAAGAGATACCTAAGATAGGCTTAAAAAAAAAAAAAAAAAGGCTGAAATCTGCGAGAAACTGATCCAGTAGCCCCCTTGAAAAAGTTCACAGACCCAACCTAATGGAAGCTCCTAACCAACATGACAGCAGTGAAAGAAAGCAGTGTGCAGGGTTTTCTTTCTGCAGACGTCTTTCTCAGACAAAGTAAGTGGCAACAGTGTTTAAAAAACCCTTACAAATGTGTCTGTCCCTCTGTTTGCTTACATCTATTGGAAAATCCATATATGCTATATTGTCTTCCCAACCCGTCTGGGGTGAAAGGAAGCTCATATTAAAACACTCCAGGAGCTCTCTGTTAATGCAGAGATGAGGTAGTTGCACTGGGCTCTCCACTTCCAGGAGCTGGTGTTGGTGGTGTAACTGCACTGCCAGCCTCCTGCTCCCTCCTTGCCCTTATTTTCTGTGTGATTTTTTACTTTTGCAATAGCCTGGTGTGCAGACCTGTTATCAAGTTAATACATTTCCATGACTCATACGGTTTACAAATCCCACAAGCTGATATTTTGAAAACTTTTGATGCAGAGCTACATAATACGTACACAATAACAAGTAGTAAAAGTGTTGATTCTAAATGCTACATCCTGCGTTTGCAGCTCAGGAACACATATCTGAGGCTGCTCTTAAAAGTCCTGCATATACTTAAGTATGCACCCAGCTTTACCCATGTGGACTGTCCTTTAGGGTGCACCTGCACTAGTGGTTTCATTCAGACCAGGTGTCCTAGATATCCCCACTCACTGTGCTTTGGTTCATTGAGTGGAGAAGTTTTGGAGAAGGTGATCTGTGTTCCTGCCAGGTGTACCGAAACCTCACACAGGTATTGAGCCCATAGGAGCAGAGCTGAACAAGAACAGTCCTCTGTGCCCACCCGTGGTGACCCAGGTGTAAACCTCCATTCTCACCAACTTGCACCACCTGCTCACAGAGGTCCACATTCAGAGCTGGCCACAGCAGCATCTTCCTGGCTGTGCATGGAGACTGAGACATTCATAACACCAGTAAAGCCTCCGGGCTGTAACACATGAATTTCATAATTCCAATATGAGTTTTGCTGAAATAAGGTTATTTGGAGCTTGTATGGAGATGGACATCACTCTTGGTTTGTCATGGTGAAGAGTAGATTTCAAGCCCCACCCTTGATTTCTTGCTTCTCAGGCTATGTGTATTATTATGCACAAATCCCCAGGTCAGGAGAGAGAAACCCAGCACTTAAGCACTTGCACTTTGTGCTCTGTTCCCTGTCACTTTGCATTTTGTGTCCTATTTGTCACACCTGCCCATTGCTCTGCATTTTCTTTAGGGCTGATGTTACAGCAAACCTTATAATATTGTAAAAGTATTGCTACAGAAATATTACTAGGATGAAAATAATTATGCATCTAAAAAACAGCACATATATGCAAGAGTAAGGTTCTGTAAATGCCAGGATTAATTACACAGGATTTTTTTGTTTGTTATATTTTATGTAGTCACAGATTTTTTTTTCATCCTTTACTGTTTAAGCAATAACTTTTAATTCTGATTTTTCATAAGAGAGAAACCCTAATATTCTTTTATGGCAATTTTATGCCATTAACAATTCCATTAAATTCATATGGTCTAAGATAAAAATCTTCATGGAATAAGATAAAAATAAAACCAATCATCAAGGTCTTTTCCTTGATATATCCCTTTTTTAAATGAGCCAGGCCACAGCTGTTCTTTCTTATTCAAAATTTCTTCCTGGGTCATATAGTCTAAGACAAGTAGGTAAGAATGAAAATGGCAGCCTATATCATCTTCCACACATTCTCTTGGGGTAAGAGATGTTGTGTTTCCTGCTGCTTTCATGAGTGTCATAACAAAAGGTCCATGATAGGGCCAGCCTCCCAGTCTTTGCATCAAGTTGTTTGTTAGGTGTTTTGCCTCACTGTTCAGGGAAATTGTATATAGCTGAGAAGTGTGGAGGAAAAGTCTTAAATAATGACATCTTCATTTATGACAAGGAACAATCAGCACCTGCAACATACGGTATTTAGTTGTAAAACTCACATTTGCCTTACAGAATTGCACTAAGGTCAGCTTCTTCAAGATTTGAGTCTTATTAAATGCTGAAGTGGCAATCACAATGTAAGAGTTAACAAAAAAACTAAATAACAGCTCTGGATCCTAGCTTTTATTTTAGGAACCAAAACCAACCAAAAAAAAACCAAAAAAACTAGGATGAACAAACAGATAGAAAATGATTACTGATTTATTTTCCCCAAAGCAGTGAGAGCACGGAACAGCACATCTGCAAGGTGCTTTAAGGACTGCAGCATTCCAACTCCCTTTCCTCCTACTTCAACTTTTCACACTGCTTAAATCCCAAGCCTGCTCTTGCAAAGCAACTCTTTGGACTTGGGTGGCTTTCACACGAGTATTACAGAGCAGAAATTCATTTAATAGCCCAGAAGACATCCAGTCTTCTTTTTTTTCCCTCTCTTAGTTTAACTGTACTAAGTTCAGACATTATAATCAAAATCCTGTTTGCCTTTGAGCTATTTGAGATGGTGAATGACTGAAAAGTACCAGGGCACGGAGCGCCACCATAGAAGAACTAACCTGACAGCAGTTCCGGCATAATTTCTTTACAAGAAGGACATTATGGAATAAATTTCTTGGGGCACTCAGGCAGTGAGGCAGGCAAATCTCATAAATCGTCTCTGAAATGTAAACTGGGCATTTGAAAGTGGGAGTAATGACGGGGTTTGATCACACTGGTTAGATATGTCATTTCAGTCCATGATAAATAAATGGGCTGATCTCAAAGTGCACAACAGCAACTGGGGCAGCAGAAGGAAAACCTGGGGATGGCGAGAGGAGGAGGAAATAACAGTACTCCTCTCCAAGTCTGGCACCCAGCTGTGAAACAATCCTGTTTAAATACCGCCAGCAACCAGCTCTGCAGTCTCCAGATAAAGATAACTTGATTTTACATGCTTCTTTTGCAGGGGGCAGTTTTATGCTTCCTTGCTCAGTTCTCATCTTACTGGAAAGCTAAGCTAGAAGGGGAGGTTGGTATTTTTGTTTTTGTGGTTTTCTCTCTCTCTTTTTATTTATTTATTTATTTATTTATTTACAAAGTTTGAAGGGCATCAGTTCTTGCCCTTTTAGCTTGGTAATCGAATCTCAGAGCATGGTACATTACCTTCCTGACTGCACAGATAGTCTGTGTGGTCGTGGTCAGATATAGTTGTCATCTCAACAATTCAGCACCTCCTCAGATGAGTAATGAGTGGGTGTTAGGAAGAAATTGGGATTTTTACTGCCTTTAGAGCATGGTCCGAAGCTTTAGTAAGGAGCCATTGAGGGAAAGACACAGGCACAGAAAGCAAATAAACTCTAACTGAGAAACCATCTGAGGTGTGTTCAAATATTTGAGTGAGTTCAAAATGATAAGAGGAATGTGTGGACATAGAAAGGATATGGCAATATTTTTATGACAATATAAAAAAATAAACTGCTCTATGAAATAATATATCTCCATGTGGTGGTTTTACCTTGCTGGGCAGCTGAACTCCACCACAACTGCTCTCTCACTCCCTCTCCTTAGAAGAAGAGGGGGAGAAGTATGCTGGAAAGAAAAAAAACTCACAGGTTGTGATAAGAATAATTTTATTAAAGAGAAAATGAAAAGGAAAAAAAAAAGAAAAACAACAAGCAAAGGCCACATGGAAGCACAGAGAGAGATAAAAGAAATTACTCTCTAATTCCCAACAACAAGCAATATTCAGCTGCATCCTGGGAATCAGGGACTCAATACACTTTTTTAGGGAGGACAGACGTCTTCATAACAAGAGTCCCCCCCCTCCTTCCCCTTTCCCACCCCTTATTGCTGAGTGTGACACCATATAGCATGGAATATCCCTTTGGTCAGTTTAGGTCAGCTGCCCTGGTGATGTTCCTTCCCCATCACTTGCCCACCCCAAGCCTGCTGGCTCGTGGGGGGGCTTGGAGGGAGTCCTGATGCTGTGCCAGCACTGCTCAGCAATAGATAAAACACTGGTGTGATACCAAAGCTGTTCTAGCTACAAATGCAGAGCACAGCACTGTATGGGCTGCTGCAAGAAAAGCTAACACCATCCCAGCCAGACCTAGTACACTCCAAATCTTAACTAAGCTCTTGCACCATTAGAAGCCTTTTGTTTCAATTATGTAAAACCAACTCAAGTATTTTATTTTCCTTCTCCCAGTTTATTCTCTAGACCACAACCTGATTCCCTTTTGCCTGTCATCTATAAGAGAAGTAAAAATAACTTGAAGTTCTTCCCATTTACTTAGTGATTTACAATGCTAGCCCTAAAGTGTCATTTGCAACATAGCAAGGGCATTTTTCAGCCTTTGTAGCTTGCTCTGGACTTTAAACGTCCCCAAAGTCTGTTTATATTATTTGTTTGGATTTGTTCTTTCCAGAACATAATGCTCTTTGGATATGCCAGTTTCAGAGTGAAATTCTCATCCACTTTAAAATTCAAACAAGCTATTTTCAACCTTAGCTCTTGATTACAATCACTGAAAACAAAAGAAGCAGCCAAGGAAGAAAACATAAGCTCTGTTGCTTTAGTAATGACGGGTTATTCTCCTTCCCCTCGCACAACCCATTGCTGCTTGCACCTATTCCTGCCCAAGCCTCTTTTCCTGCTCCTTTTTTCCAGCAGCCAGGCAGCTCAGTCTCAAAGTGCTCATTCCTAACTATGCTTCAGGAGGCCTGCTTCGTCCTCCCTGCTGCTCAAACATTTGGTATCTTCAGCTTTCCTTGGAGACTTTCCAAAGATGCATTTACATTTCCTAACACAGCACTTCCAGCTCGAGGGGTTTTCTCATAGGTCACTGTCCTTTTAACACTGCTACCACATAGCACTTTCAGCATGAGAAACACCGCACTTATACCTTAACTCACCATGCTCATGGAGCTCTTCCACACTTGACATATTAGTAAAAGAGAACTGGCATTAAAACTGATATTCTAAATTATCTTCTTTTCCCTCCACCCATACAATTACTGTTGGTTTAGAGGAGAGACAGAATTGCTGTCACACAGGACTCTGATGGTAATAATTGTGGTAAACAGCCCCACGGTGAGGTCGCAGGATCTGAAATCTGCTTTCCACACCTCTTCCTTCCTTGTCCCCAGGGTGTGCTGCTAAGTGCTGGCTGCTAGATGAAGTGTAGCATGAGAAGATCCACGACATGATGGAAATGCATCTCTCTGGGAATTAGAAGATTCCTCTTCATTCAGCTCTGGGATACAAGCGATAAAATGGTGATGTTTGAGTCTCATCCATGAGGATGGCAGTGAAGAGCACACACAGCCAGGAGAAGATATTTTTTTAATAAATGTTATATTTTGCTGTAGATATATGAGAAAATAAGTAGTCACAGCTCAAGGGCTAAAGAAACATGTTATAAATTGTTATAATTATTTGCTATGACAGTCAGCAGAGAGCAGCTTAAACATGGGAAGTATTTATGGGGAAGACAGCACACCAGCTGAAGCGTGCTCTGTTTCACGGAATACTCCACCCTCGAGGAGGGAGGCATTTGCCCTGTGTTAAAACACACTTTGGGCATGAGATATTTCTTTTTCTTTCCTCTGAGATGAGGATATTCGCAGAGCCAGAAGCTTTCTCCCTGCGACCCCGTAAGCTTCTCTCCAGCTCCTGCCCTGTGCGTGGCACCAGGCACAGAGACCACTGTCCCTTCTCTTCTCCCATCCCAGCTCACCTTTGTCTCATGTCTCTTCAGTTCTGCAGTGTTGGTACCACCACCATAGCTTCTTCCAGCTCCATACGTGCTAAAAAACAGGGAAGGAAAAAAAAGTCACACACACTGAAGATGCAGGATGTTGGGTGAGGGATTCCAGCTGCACACTGGTGCTGAAATCAGGTACCAGAGCAGATCCAGCCTGTGAAACAAGCTTTTTTTCTTTCTTTCTTTCCTTTTTTTTTTTCCTTTTTTCCCTTTTTTCTTTCCTTTTTTCTTTTTTTTTTCTTTTTTTTTCAGGAAGTCTTTTCAAAATATTAATTTTAAAGGAAAAAAAAAGTTAGTTAAATTCTACAATTTCATGTAACCTACAATCAGTTTCAAGAATTTTTAGCATTTTGGAAATACACTGTTCCCATTTTTCAAAATGAATCCCTTCTTCAAAATAACGGGCTTCGAGTTTGGGTTTTTCAGGTAACGGGTAAACAAAGGTGAGTACGTAATCCAGAGATTTTTACAGATTTAAATGTTATGTTTGTATGACACCGATTTCTTTTTGCTTTGGATTTTTGGTTGATAAATGTTTGTGAGACTTCAGCCCTTTCCTTCAATTTCAGACAGGGCAACCCTCAGCATTTTAATTATTCTTTGTTTGAAAATATTAGGAAAACCATTTTCTCCCTCGATTTCCCAATAAGGTCCTTTATATGATAGGGCAATTGCAAAGGAGGTATTTGTTACAAGGATTGTCCAGATGAGTCCATGCTCGTAGTTACAAGCAATGAGCTTCATTAGGCAATGAGGTGACTGACTGATGGCTGCCCCTGCTAGAACTGCACATGGAAGAATGAATTGCCACTGCATCCAGAGGTATTTGAGGTATCATGGAATACAGCAACAAGCTGAATAAAATTTAAGTCTCCGGGGTATGATTTGCTGCAGTTTTTTTCACATTAGTTCCAGATAAATTGAAATTATTTATATGTGTGTGTGTTTTACATAACCTTCTCTATATATGTTTATATAGCTACTTTCTATGATATATGTACCTACACTATGAACAGAGTAAGCACTTTCCATCCCCTTAAATTATACCACTACGGAGCATGCAGAGGTCTACCTTTTTATGGTGGATTGACAGCAAGATTAATTGTATATAATTAACAAAGCAATCGTACAGCTGCCAGCTTAGAGATTTTTACACTTGCAATGCAGAAAATGGGTTCATATAGGGCACCAAAGAGCCTAGAACAAGGGAAGCAATTTGGATTTCCTGAAGAAAGAATGGTATTTATTTACATTGACAGAGGAACATAGCAGTCACTAACACGCTTCTATGCTCATGGAGGCTTGCTTTATTTGAACACCACTGAATCTTAACATAAAGGCAAATTTAAACAGCGTAACTTCACAGGCACAGCAGCTGAGCCTGATGCTATAACTTGCTGTGATTTATTGCCACGGTGGGATGGAAACTATCTTATTTACAACCTTTTTCATGGGGTGGGGATTTTGTTTTCAATATTTTGAATACTGGGAAAGCAAAGTCCACTGGGCAGGAAGAGGCCAGCTGATGAGACTTCCCCAAATTAGTGCATGGCTGTTTAGATTGATTTGGTATTTGTTTTATAATGGGACTGCAGAAAATTTCAAGCTGAACAGCAAGATCCCTGCGTGAGAAGGCAAGTGAACATAAACTAATAATAATAATGATAATTACATCCAGCTGGAATTCAAATTCCCTTCTGAGCTCCATCAGTGCTGTTCATTAAGTGATGTAGAGTTACAGCTTTTAACTTCTTCAGTTAGGCAGCAAATGCCAGTGCGACCTCAGGAGGATACATGGGTATCGTTACCTCTTGAGGACACCAGCTTTTCACAACATTCCTGAAATATATGGAGTTGCAAAAAGACTTACAGCTGTTAATTTCTGATTTTCTTAAGGCCTAATCTGCTTTAAAATACCTGATTCTTCAAATTCCCTGTATAGCTCTCTCATACATAGCTAAATATTAGGAATACAAAATAATCTTAATTAACTAGTATGCTAATATTCTCATAGCCCTTTGTAGTCACTGGAAGGTATTTGAAAAAGGGAGCTATATGCATACTTTCTCCATTAATGCAGCAAGAAAAGCTGTGTGAAAGTAAATATGAGCTCTCAAGACAAAAGTGATTATAGTTACATATTAATCTATTTTTTTTTTTCCAAGCCGATGACGGTGTTTCAGTTCTGTAAGTACATGGCAAGCATATGAGTGCACTGTGGAAAATCTTCAGCTTTCCTTGAAAAAAAAAAAAAAAAAAGATACTGCTAACATCTCCCCATGCTCAGGGAGATGACTAGATGGACAGTCTTCCAAAGAATCCCATTGGTAATTTTCCAGCTATCCTTGTTATGTAGAGAGCAGGCATGTGTGATAGAACCGGGACATAACCTATGTAATGTAGAGCTTTCTTAGATGCCATTTAAGCAGCCATTGAACAGAATGAATGAAAATGGTAAATAAAATTTTCAAACCTTTTTTTTTCTGTGTTAACTTGATCATTTTCTTATTTTTTTTCTTTTTTGTATTTGTTTTTCTGATTAATTTAGGTAATTTCAGTTCAGTTAAAACGGATGATTGGATTTTGAGGCATATAAATCACATTAAAAAAAATCAAGGCAATGTTGGCTGCAGTCCAGTCCAGTTGGGTCTCTATGATCTGATGAGGAAAAATGATGCTATGGTATTAAATTCAACAGAACTGAAAGCAATACTGAAAATTCTATGAACAATGCACTTTTGTTTGGATGGAAATTAAAAAAAAAAGAAAAAAAGAGAGGCGGACCACAGATAATTTTCTCTTCACATTTTTGTCATATTATAAAGCTGAAAAAATGTTATTAGCGTCAAACATTTTATAAAGGTTCTTGTTTTCCAAAAAGAGATAAAACTACAACCCTGTAGTCATTTTGCTTAAAAATATTGAAATCCTTGGATTTGTGAAATATTTTAATGTGGTTCAATCTTCCAGCAATACACACACTTGCTATATTAACTTTAGATATATTACACACTTGGGTCTAATAACAATACTTGCCATAATACTAAGTGTCTAAAGCTACAAGAGCAGACACAGAGTTGTAATCCAGATTACAGAACCTTTTAGAGGGACTTGAGTTACACTTCACACAAACTTATTCACTTGATATAGCTTCATTTTCAGCCACAAATCCTTATACTTCAAGCTATCAGCCAGATATCAACAACACCATGGCTGTGCCACAGTGCACCTCTATAGGGGACTGTCAGAGTTACCATCCCTTCATTTCTAAAAGTCGCACTGGGTGAAATAAGAGAAATACAACAACACTGAGCAGGGTGTTGGATGGTGAGCTGGGAGCTGGAGTAAGGGGTCTCAACAAGCTTCTTCAGAGGAAAATCATAATTAGAGATCCTCTGAAAACATAAACACCTGAAACAACCCCAAATCCCACATCAGTGTTTCTTATTGTATTTGCTTTATAATCAGTAACTGCTTTTTTTGTAGCAAAACAGAACATGCAACAAGACTGGTAATATAGGGTCTTTTCCTTCCCACCTTGCACAAACAAAAAGAAAAAAAAAGGTAGGAAAAAGACTATCTTCTTAATGCCTACAGATAACCTACTTTTCTTCAATGTCACAATAAATCCATAGAAATAATAGAAAAGCCAAATAAACACCTTGCTGCAAAATATGTGGTTTATGAAAGAGAAGTTTGGCAGGTTCCTTGGCTATAAGAACTATAAGAAAGTACAGGAAACTTTGACAAGTACTGGAGGATATTTAATCTAGGAGAACAAAACGAGCCATTGGTTAAACTGAAGCCAGTCCCAAATTCAGATGAGATATTAGGCAAGAATTTGTAATAGTAAATTCACATTCTGCCTTCAGATCAAGAAAAGATGACTTTCTGGAGGATGTACCTCAGTATATTAACATGAGTTAATGATGGAATAAGGTGTTTATTAGGAGAATCTCAGCGTCCAGATAAGGTGATGTGAAGGTCTCTTCTGATCTTGAGTTTATTACTTGTAATATCAAAGATATTGTATAAATATTGAATATTCAACACCATCCATTTTGAAGGAAGGTGATCTCATTTCCATGGCAACGTATAGGCAAGCCAATAGTTGTTCACCACTTCTTTCTCAGATTCTCTATGTCCCCTGAAAACTGCAAATGTGGTCTTTTACTTTACCTCCACCAATTTTAGAAACTACTTAATAAAAAATAAAATCTATATTTAGGCCAACCATAACAAATTTTCCGTTTGCATGAAATTTAAGAAGACCTATGCATTTTCACTTTTTTCTTGAGATGATTCGTTTCTCTTTTGTGATTCATAAATTCCAGCAGATGCAGCAAAAAGTTACATAAAAAGCTTTTTAGTGTAATTATGTCTTCAGCTGGAAATTTTGACATTTGTGATCTCTCTCTCTGATCGCTGCTATTAATATCTCCTTAGCAGATATGATTTGCCCACTGCTGAGAGTTAACTAATTGATAGAAAAAGCTGCTTAGAGTTGCAAGAGTTCTTGCTTCTTTATTTCAGTTTAACTGACAAGGTTGCACTGAACAGGATCGTTATATTTCCAGATAATATGATACTCAACAGATGGTGGTAAAAATATGCCTGTGACTAGCAAAAAGCTAGGATTTTTGTCTTTTAGCTAGTATTTAAGTGTTTATTTATAGTGTACAGTTATTTACATTAATGTAGTGCCTGCAGCTTCCGTGCATTTCACCATCCTACTGCTTTACCAGTGGAAGAGGCACAACGTAAAAGTTCTAACACGAGAGAGCTAATGAGTTAAAGAAATGAGCCAGAGAATAAAAATGCAAAAGTAATATACCTGCATTGGTAGACAGCAAACTGACAGAGGTCAGCCCATCCAGAGATCACCCCATCCTGTTGCATGTTAAGAACAGCAGCGTTTTAAATCCAACATCCATAGCCCCATAGAACATCTACGGAGATAGCCAAGATGTACTGTCCTTTGGCAGTGTCATACACTCTTCATTTACCATATGGAAAGCCTAGGATATTTAGATTTCTCAGGTGGCATCCAGGGAGTTGCCCAGTATTATGCAATAAGTTCTTGGCTGAAATGAGACCTTTGCCCACACATATTCTGCTTCAAATAATGGGCTGGGCTAAACTGCTGTCTGAAATTCTTCCTTCAATTTTCTTCTATCGTCTACACCCAACTTGTAATTCTGTTTAGCACATTAATCACCTCTTCTGACATAAGTTTTTGTAGAGCATTGTCTCCCTCAAAAAGCTACTTAGATTTCAGAGCACTTCACTGAGAAGCATCACTGTAGGAAATTGTCTCTAAGAGGTCTACATTATACAAGTGTCAACACTTAATATGAGGCAGCACTGTTTTTCTCTTTTTGGAAAAGAAATTCAACTCTTATTTGCCCTTTCCATACATAAATTAAGATGCACCTATTATGGCCATCAGGCATTGAGTCTAGCAGATGAATACTGCTTCTGATTAAATGCAATCCATATGCTGCAGTTTGCTATCACATGAAGTATGCTGTGCACTTTACATTTCAGATATTCCTCTTGATGATTAGAACATTTCCTGATTAGCTTGAACAAGCAGTCTTCTTCCTCTGACCTTCCTAGTGAAAGAGCTGGTATGAAGATAACCTTCCTGTGAATGCTGCACTCTTTTCTCAAACTCGATACCTCCTGCATGTAGTTAATTTTCTGCTGTTCACGATCCACTTAGAAACAAACAAACAAAAAAAGACTTGAGGGTTGAGAACCACTGGATCTTGTTTCGTTCAAGCATTTAGGCCTAAATGCTCATAAGTATACTAACATGCATTTAAATGGAGTACATAAATGATGTATCTAGCAGAGCTCTTATAGTGTGTGAATTGGTTAGATGTGACATGGCGTATACTTTTGCTTTCACAACACTTTATTACTTTTTGATGGCTGAAATGTCAGCTTCATAATAAAAGCTATGCACCATGGATACGTTTATTTGTTTACACACCCAGGAAAATTACAGATTTCAAATCTGGTCTCACCATTGTATGCTATTTTTAAATAGCAGGACATAACTGATTCCCATTTATATACAGAACTGCTAGGTTTGTCATCTCCTCCTTCACTCCCCTCCCCTCACCCCAAACTGGGAGGGGAAAAAACATAAATAAATGGAATTAGAAACTCTTGGGATTAGACAGGGATATAACAGTTATCAATGTCAGAACATAGACAGACCTCCATTACCAGACATATCAGATCCTTCTCCAGCTGGATCCATGAGACCAAGCTAAATCCCCTCTGGTATGTGGTGAAGCACCTTCACCTGAGGCTGCCAGGCTCAGCAGAGCTGTGTGTCATGAGCACCGAAGCATCACCTAAATTCTGAGCTGCATCTGAGGCTGGATAGTGTTCTGGCTTCAGGTTCAGGCAGATATGTATCCAAACACCCCTAAAAAAAAAAAAAAAAGATTCACAATCTGACAGTCTGCAGAAATTATTTACATTACTTTTTTTAGCCTATTTTCTAACCTAAACCCTGTTGTAAACCTCCATCACTTTGTCACATTTGGGGCATGAAGAGCATAGAGCATCTTTTTCTACATGCAAAGAGATCCTACAAGAAAAATGAATGCAACCTTGGAGTGAAAAGCCATTACTTGCTGTCTGATAAACAAAACAGACAGCTAGGACTGAGGAGACAGCTAGGAGACAGGAGGAGCGAGGAGTCTATGCATTTTCCAGACTTCCCACCCTAACGAAGACCCTGATGAATCTTTGCTGACCAGACAGGGAGGAATGTTTGCCTCTGTCATCACACCTTGTATGGCTCATCTGCACCCCACTGAGTTTGCATGTCAGTTGAAAATTTGTATGACCTTAAAGTAGCCATATACTTATTAGTCCTTTTTCCATAGTGTTTAATTTTTTTTTTTCAGTTCATTTCCTTTAAAACTTTAGTTAGGGTTGGCCAGGTACAAGACATTAGCTGGTCCTCAGCTCTTTTGACAGCCTCTCGCCCAGCCTACCAGATGTCTGTCCCACTGCCACAACAGACATCCCCAACAGAAACACAGCCAAGTCCCCACCACCTCACCTACAGGTGCCAGAAGTTAAGGAAATGCAAACTCAGGGCAACTCAGGTCAGAAAAGGACTGAGTGCATAACTAGATAAAATGTAAATCTTCCAGGAAGTTTTCAACAAATACAGAACGACAAACGTCTGTCTCACCTGCGCAGGGTCGAGCCTGGTTCCTTAAGGACCCATCGCCACCTTCTCACAGCACCAGCAGGGAAATCTCTGCCTTTACTTTTGTAACTGCTGCCCTGGTGCTGCTTAGCAATGCTTTCACTTCAGCAGGAGAGCAATCGCTCTCATTTGATGTCAGAGTGAGACAGCAAAGTGCTTTGGTTTGGAGTACAGCGTTCAGAATGATGATTACAAGCCTGAGAGACAGAGAGAGTGCTCCTGAAGTGAAGGGGTGTGCCCTCCGGAAATTAAGCAACTGACAGATATTAGAACACTATTAAACATACACAAGAGCTCAGGTCCCTCTTGCAAAGTTCATTGCACTATGCAAAACCAGCTAATTCAAGGTGGAATTGAAAGGCATATTTGCATGCTGCAATATGGGTTGCCCCACTTTATCTCATGTGAGCATGCTGGACTGAAAAGTGAGGTGCCAATGATGACCTTCCAGGAATATTGGCCAATTAATCTCAGCAGTGGAGACTCTTAAATGTCATCCAAATCTCATCCATGTGGGCATGCCAAAAATGTTTTGCATTTCTACATGACCAAATTATGCTTTGCAGGCAGTGCCTTCTTTCACATCAGAGCAATGGAGTTCTGCTGTTATCCCTTGTGAAACAAGCAATTATTAATCAAGCGTGAAATTTTATTGACAACAGTCAATGACAAGAATGAGATTCATGCAAATTTTAAGACACAAGAGACAACTAAATGGTCTGATTTGGTTTTCCATATATATCTAGTGAGCCTAGAAAGATCAAGAAATTCTGATAGCTGCAATAGTGACTGCCTTTTTGGGGTATGAGGTAAGAGTAGGAAAGAAGTCCAGTTTTTAGATAGACTTCCCATGTTGTGGGAAACAGAGTGACTGGAGAAAAGACTGAGACAAGAAAACTGAAGAGTAAAGACCAGGACGAGATACAAAAAAAAAAAAAAACAGGACTTGTACTCAGCAGAGACCAAGAAGAGAAAGGAACAGGACTTCACTGATTAGAGAATACACCCTGTGATACCAGAACCCAAGTATTTTTCTCCTACTGGTAAATACTCTATAACCCTTGACAAAGTATGTGTCTTGCCACTTATACTGTAGACATTGACAAGGAAGCCACAATGACCACAATACTGCTGCCAGTTTTATAACACAGCTTCATGCCCATCAAAATTGTTACCCTGGGAACCTGACAGTTTTGCACATGAGGTTTGAACACGAACTTGTTTTAGAAGCACGGTGATTTCACCCACAAAGTAGAGAAATATGTTGTTGCGTTTGCTCACTTTATTGTGTATAATTACCTCTATGAGAGAGGAGGCTATTATTAAAATCACAACAGCAAGAAGTTAAACAGAATCAGTGTAACTATGGAAGAAGTTCTGGAGCAGAAGGTGCTGTCTCCAGATTAAGAAAGTGTTTTGACATATTTGTCAGATTTATTGTTTGGGATATTTTGATAGCTACTTGCATTTCAAGTAATGTGGTACCTTCTTCCTAACCATTATTTTTATTGTTGTATTTTTTCATGATCTTACTCTCTCACTTAGATACCTTTTTTTTTATTATTAAAAAAAATAAAAGTATTAGCCTAGTAGTTAAACAAGCTCTTTGTATCAAGGAAAATAGTATAAAAGTATTAAAAATTAGCTCCAATATTTCACTCCTGTAATGGCAATTGCTGAGAACACAGAACTGTCTGTGCTAAAGGAGTGATGACCTTGATTCAAAGGGTTCAGTGCCAGTTACTAGGGCACAAAGTAAAATGATTTTTAGAGGAATTGGTCCTTATGTGGAGCGTTTCTATTATGTAAGAGATGGGAGAAGAAAGACAAGGTTCTGTGCACACCTTTTCCTAGCACAGTGCTGTCAGCCTGCACAGCCTATTCCCCTTTCCTTTAAGGGGGATAACACATTCATTTTTACACCCATGGCTTGTTCCCTCTCATTACCTTGTAGGAGAATCTTATTCCTTCCTCAGATAAGTTATACCTCTTCCCATCTCCATCAAACTTCTCCTCTCCAGCTCATTTATCATTAACAATTCCCACTCACAAGAAGCAAAGTTTCCACTCAAATCCAACAGCATACAGAGCGTCTACCCTCACAGGAAGGAGCAAACCCACTTGATATACATACCTAATGGAGACAAACGAGCAAGCTCCAGCCTGGCAGCATTCAATCATGGTGAGGACTGGGTGACAGATGGTGAAGGATTTGACACAGCTGAGTTAGACCCAATTTCCTGAAAGGTCTGCAAGAGCACTGCAGTCTGGTGGTGTAGTGATGAGCAAGCTCCAGATGCAGAAGGCTGGAGCAGTCTCATCAACTCTTTCGGTGCTCTTTCCCCAGCTGAAGCACATCTACTGGGCACCCAGTTCCCGCTCTGATGGGGTGCAACAGGGCATTTGGTAAAAAACTTTTTTCCTCTGGGGGAAAAGGACCGCAGGTTAAGCAACCTAAGAAATGAGTTAAAAAAGAAAATAAAAGATGATATCTCACCCAGCTTGAGTACTTTCTGAGGACAGTCAGGAATGCCTACTGAAGACTTTGTCCTCAACATAAAAGTGATCTAAAATGACTTATATTTCTTAGAACCTTGTCAGTGTATATGCAGCAAGAGTCTCTTTTATTTTTTTTCACTATATATTTTAATGTAAATTATAGGAAAATATTTTATCACATAGCTAAAAACAATATTATCAAAAAGCACTAAGATAAAATACAGCACTGAGCTACATGAAGTACTAACAATGGCATTACAGGGTTACTCCCTACAAACTCTAGTCAAGCAAGTAAAATAATCAATTATCTAGCATGGAATTAACTAGTACCTAATTCTCATTAGAAATAATTAAGTATGTTAATTTGATTTAAAGGTGTGGGGTTTTTTTGTTGTTGTTTTTTTCCCCATCAGCGAGAACGGAAATAGTTCAGGCTGATTGTCTTTGACAGTCTGATGTTGTAATTCACAACAGAGATTTAAATAATCTTAAAAGTAATAAGATTCTTTATTATAAGCATAAAGCTCTAATTAACAATAGGCATCTGTTGAAGTCATCTTTCCCATACCTCTCCATGGCACTCTTTGTGATGAATTGCAAAAATTTGAAAAATGATTTTTTAATATCTGCATAGCAGAACTGTGGAATCATGTCTTTATAAGCAAATCTAGAACACAAAAAGTCGTGCCCAATTTTGATATTTCAGAATAGTTCAGTTCTTCCAGGTATTTCTTTACTCAGAAGCATAGAACTTGCTTGCTTAAAAATTATTTACAGGAAAAAAATGTTCTTTGCATGAAAAGACAACACAAGAGAACACGTTTGCAAATATGAAAACAGATTTTGCAAACGACACAAGATGGAAAGTATAATCAACACAGTGAAGAAGTGGACTAATGTACAGAAGAACTGTATGACCTTGAAAATGAGAGTAATATTAAAAAGGTCATGGTCATGCACATAGGGAAGAGAAACAAATGGTTTCTTTGCTATAAACTACAGGCTTCCTGGCTGTAAGCAACAATGAATGAGAAAGAGGTAGGTGTATCAGTCAATCATGCAATGACTGTAAGCTATCAATGTGATGCAGACATGAAAAAGGCAACTGAAAATCTAAAATATATCAAGCAAAGCATTTTCCATAGAGACAGGGAGTTATTAATGCCTTTGTACAAGGCACTGGTAAAATTTCATTTGCTATACTATATGTAATCCTAGCCACTGATGCTGAAGAAAGATGAACTGAAATAAGCACTATGCAAAGAAACAAACAAAAAAATAAATAAATCAGCAGGGTTTGTTTAGCCTTGCAAAACTGGCTGTGAGAGGTAAAGTATTCCCTGTTTATGAATATATCAGTGAAGTAAAGAACAGGTAAGGGAGAAAGTTATTTAAGCTTAAGGATAATGATGATGGAAGGAAAAGATGAGCCTAAATCAGTCATGAATAAGTGTAAACTGGAAACTAAAACAAGGTTTCTAAACTATTAAAAACAAATCAAAATTAGTTTCAGTTACAAGTTTTCCCTAATAGAGGACTAGAGCTCATGGCATCTCAGAAGGAAATGAGTCATGGTTCTGTTGGTAGATTAGTTCTTTGAAAATCTGTTAAAATGCTGCCATACCTTTCTCAGAGGCTACAAGGAGCTCTATAACCATAGGAGGAAGGAGCAAGTAACTAGGAAATTCTGAGCCTGGAACTTGCCACAACACTTGCGTGTTTCCTAGAGGAAAACACTTGTTTTCCTCCAACAGACCCTATCTGCCCAGACACCTCACCAGCTAAGTCAGCTCAAGTTCTCTCTTGGTAAAAGTTGTGGATTCTGGTTGTTTCCAGCCTTAAGATGGCAATAGCATGCTAGCATGAGCCAGTTCAAATCAGCAATGGTGTTCACTTGGTGCAGTTATCTCCTCCCTTGTCCTGGCACTGATGGTAATCTGCAGCTAATGTCAATCTGCTCAACTAGAGGAAAACAATTATTTTTGGTTGATTTGGACTGGTTCTGTTGTTTGTTTGTTTTCTAGGTTAATTTTTCAGCACATTTATCTCCCCAGTCTAGTTTACACAGGGATCAGCTGAAAACCATTGCTGAGTAAAGGAAACCATGCCTAGGCTAAGAGAAGGGGAGACAAGACAAACCTTCTTATGACTTCTTAAACTGTGTTGTTACATCCAAGTGATGCTGCAGTGCTGGCTTGCTTTCTCTCCCACTTCTATCTCCACAATAAATTGCTGAAAATTCTGGTCTTTCCAAACTAAAAGAGGTCAAATATATGTAAAATAATTAAAAATAAAAAGTACAACTTATAACCTTACTGTGTACAATGGATTCACTTGGTACAAGGGCAAGTTCTCCCAAGCACTTGCAGCCTTCACATGGCTGCAGGCTCCAGAAGAGTAAGCAGGGAAAAGGATGCTATCACGAGCAATTTCTCTAACCTGCTATCTGTCATCAGCTGATAAACATTCATGTCTCTTTCCTGCCTTTCCTAGCAATACTGAAGGAGCACTGCTGCTCAGTACTGACATCCGAGCTGTTTTTGGATTATTTTACATCTGCACAGGATTGTGCCAGAACTCTTAGTTTTCATTATGGGAGCATTGTTCCCAGGCAGACAGAGCTCAAATTCTGGACCCAAAATTTAAGTGGCAATAACGCCATTTCAAGGCACTATGTTGACATTAAGGGTAAGTTAAGCTGTTAACATACACATAGCCAAGCAGGTGTTCTTGATGCTGTTTGCTCTCTCTTTGTTCTTTCTCTCTTTTTTTTTTTTTAATCCTTTGTTTGTTTGTTTGTTTGTTTGTTTGTTTTCCCCTACCTTTAACCCCTTTGGAGGCTTCCTAAAGAGATCTCTGGGTCCATCCTCATCTTAACAGGCATTAAAAAGTGGACCTTAGGGTGTCAGATATTTGTCTTTTGAAAGCTGGCAATGTTCATTTGTTGATTTAGGAAGTCTAAAACTCAGACTTTGGCTTACAGATTTGGGCTAAAGGGCCAAATTAAAAAGTGATGAGAAAGTGGTTTTACTCTGGCAACGTTTCTCCCTCACAGCAAGTGAGCACAGCAGGGCTCCTCCAAGCATAGGCAGTAGAAAGCATCTGCTTCTGAGAAACCATGAGACAGCTCTGAAAACCTTAATTTCAGGATACTTTAACCATTTAAGCTACACATACCCCTAAACCAACACCTGTCACAGTCCATAAACCATTTTCTCTCCTGTCTAGAAACCATATCTGAATGTATTTGTTGTTTGATTATTTCACTTAATTCCTGAGGTTCTTTGGCAAAGGACTATTAAGACCCTGCTTAGTTTAGGTGATCTGTACAGAGCTATGGTGGCTGCCTCTGACCAGCCTACAGCATGACTGTAAGGCTGTTTAGTGGACAAGTTTCAGTCTTACCAGCAGAGTCCTTTGTCTATCACATACATTTCCAAAAGAAAAATGAATAATTATTTTCTTCTCAATAATAAATACAGTCTTGGGAGGGAACAGGTTTACTCATAAATTAGGCTGAAGTTTAAGCAGGTCATAAAAAGGAAACACAAATAGGAGAACATCCCCCCCTCCCCCCCAAATAAATATATATATCATTTTTAGATTAAAGAAAAAATAAAGAGAAATCCACAAAAATTAATATTGAAATTACCAGACATTTTGGTGACATACAAATATTTTCTTTCCAAATTTTCTTCATTTTATCTGTGGTGGAATTCATTAAGTGATGTTGCCTTTTAGGTTAAACAAGACAATGAGGGGTTTTTTCCCCTTTATTTTTTTTACGGGCACTAATTACTGGAAGCCCATGATACTCCCAGCCTATACCCTAAAAGGGGATAAGACTGCTTCTTTCACTCATGTAAATCTCAGATCAGTCCCCTAGTTAGGCAATTAATATCATTTGATGGACAAATCCAGTCCAAACAATTCCAATGTTGGCTGCCCCACCAAGCAATTGCAAACCTCAGAACTCATCTTTCATTCACTATCATCAGAGAGTCTCTAGAGCTCAGCACTGCATGCAGTTAATTCTTCCAGAAAGCAGAATTATTTGAAAACTAGTTTTCTCATATCCATCACACTGTGTTTCCATTTATCAGAAAATCTTATGCCAGGACTAACTAATGCCATATTTTCTTTTCCTCACTGCTGAAATATGCTGTCTTGGCTTAACAGTGTCAGCAGATGTTGAATATGGGAAGGCATGGGAGGCCAGTACTCCAATCCTGCTGTCCAAACAGATGGACATGATGCAAGGCAGCCAAGAGAGCAAGCCATGGGCACCTAGGACATGAATCCCCAGTTGTGGATGCAAAATCTTTCAGTCCTATATTTGTGGTATATCATGATAGCTATCTCCATTATTTAAATTTCTTTTGAAGAAAACAAACCACTGAATGGCTCTGGTGGTTTTAAAAATTATTTTTTGGTCTAGTTGCACTACCTGCAATGTACTATTTTAATGATATGCTCCTCTAGTCAGGCTGTCTCCTAAAAGTCTCTGTGAAACAAGTCAGCAGCTTTCTGCAGACTGGCTGAAATTCAAGTGTATAGGTGACCTAATTGCATAAACCTAGTCCTCAGCTTGAAAAGTATGCAGAAGTGACCCTTAATGATAGGACTGATGCATTTAACCAAAGAAGCAACAACAGGCAGGTAGCTTTCAAGTCATTTTTAATGGCACTCAAAAGACGAAATAGAAGGACTGTATTTTTATTCATTACATAATATTGGAGCAAAATTTCTAACTAGTTTTGTTTCTCCAAAGGTTTGATGAGGACAGCTAGCAGATATAGTTAGAGTCTTTCAAATTAACAACACCCTTCTTTCAGGTGATTTTCCTGGTCAAATATTTGTCAAGTTCAGAAAAGTCCAAACTGTGTATTTGTATTTGTATTGCCTTTGTATGGCATGATCTTTCTAAGTTTTCTATCAGACTAGTTCATCCACGATTACATATTTTCTTTTTTCAGCTCTCATAACTTCTTTTGCCTCCCTCAGCATTTCCTGTTATTTCCTCACTGTGGATAAACTATTATATATGTGTGTGTGTGTGTGTGTATATATCAAGGTTCAGCTTTTGAAATACAGGAGAAACTCATTTCTGCACACAAATATTTCAGGAAATATTATACTGGGTCTTTACTTTATGTTTTAGAGCTGGAACCAGTACTTTTTGCTACTTTTACCTACTCTAATACTCATTAAGCAACATCACTGGGCCCATAGGCAAAAGCCATGGCCAGCTTATTTTTCTTAGTTTGTATATTAGAATTATTTTCATATTTGATCAGATTGTCTAGTAAAAATGATATAATCAAAGAGAATATCTCTAAAGAGAATCTAAAAATATACCTGAAAGAAGCAGATGTGCTGTATATTGAAATTATATTCTGAGAGAATTGTTGCAACCAGACAAACATTAAAATGTTTAAATAATTAACCTGATGGTTATACAGCAAATAAAGACAAAAGTTCCAATATTAGTTTGGTGAATATATCAAAGAAAATCTACCTCCAAGGAGGAAGTCTCCATCCAGCTATTTTGGCTCACACCAATTTGTTTTCTAATACTAACGGAACTGAGGTTACCTGTTGGATATTGATTAGGACAGGAGTGTTAATTTCTCCAGGGCAAGTTAGATATGCATTTGATCCATTTTTTCAAAGTTGCTTAGATAGCATAACTGATTATCTTCATTATTATCAGCAAAACTTTGACTATTTACAGTGCCTGATCAGCCATATCATTGAAAAATCTATGATTTTATTTACTTCCTTTGGAGTATTTTTTTCAAATGGCTTTGTTTTCAGCAATTTTGATTCTCTTTCTGCTCTGAAAACCAAAATATGGTTCGTAATCTTCACTCTAGCGGTCCTTTTAACATAAACATATGTTCTAACAGGTGAAGTAGAAGAGTATGAGCTCCATTTGCTCCTCAAGCATTTCAGAAGTAGAATCACAGAAGGATTTGTTGGATGTTGCTTGAGCTGGCTACCCTACAGCCATCTCTAGAAACCACCCTGACAACCAGTCTCGGACAGTAGCAGTCTTCTCTGCAAAGGGAAACCTGACAGTTATTTTAAATCTAGCCACTATCATTGTAAGTTTTATTGTTGAGTTTCCACGTCAAACTGGAAATTCAAATGTCACAAGGAATCTGTTATGTCATCAGACCTTAATAGGAACTGCTTCCCAGAGACCAGTGTTGATTGCTATTACTCATATTTCTTAACTTATAGTTCTTTACTAATTGAGTTATGCATCAGCCACTTTATTATTTAACTTATATAGGCTATTAAGCTATTACTTAGGCCTAAAATTACCCAAACCTCCTCTATATCATTTTTCAGTATTGATCCAACATTAGTATTCTGTCTATCTTCTGAAACTTACTTACAGACCAAAGCTTATTAAAGATAATTCCTTGGCTGGCTGTTTAAAAACTCTTGCACTCAAGTTATTGCAGATTGCTTTTTAAAATAATTGGTTTTAATAGTAGATGTTTTCTATTTCAGCAGTAACCAAAAAGAATATTAAATACCTTCAAATATGTTCTCATATGCTTCTAACACAGATCAGAAATATTTATCAATTACATCTTTGTGGTCTGTATTGTGACTAGCCAATTTTTCCCATTTCTGTCCAACTAATGTCAGAGTTAGTGTTTCTTATTCTTAACATATGTGTTTCTAACAGTATTGGCCCTAGAACTCCCATTTGTTTCCCTCACTATTTTCTGTATTTTCCAGCACCCCTTGGACTCCCTGAATTTGAGATCTGAGATTTACTGCATCTTGCACCTATATCTGTGCTATTAGGATGACAGTCTACAAGAGTTCCCAGATCTGTTTGGCCTGAGAATTACAGAGCATCTCTGATAAACATCTCTGTAAGGCAGAGTCTCCAGCTGTACCATGAGGATCAAAAGTACTTAAGAAGCCTTGATACAAGGATGATAAGCAAGTCTTAAATATCAGAGCTGGAGATAAAGTCCTGAAGGGAAGACATCCTAGTAATAACCCTTATGCATTTCAGGTTACTGTGCAGGTTACTGAGTTATGGAACAGGTTGCCCAGAGAGGTCATAGAGTCTCCCTTCCCGGAGATCTCAAGAAGCTGCCTGGGCATGGTCCTGTTTGAACAGGTGGGTTGGACCCACAGGTCCCTTCTGAGTTCAACCATTCTGTGATGCTGTAAACAGAATAAGTGGCACCAGAGCTTAGGTTGCTAAACCAGAGATATACCAATAGTATTTTCCTCGCTTTCTCAACAGAAACAGAGAGAATATTCAACCAATATTGGGATGAAGATTCAACTTGAAATTAATGGGTGGCTATACTTCATCTACTTCTTCTTTACATACCTGCAGCGATGTTAAGTGGCAAATATTTTTAATTAGTTTTTTCCAGAAAGGGAGCTGATTTCATGGGAATCAGGACAAACCAGACATGTAAGTACAGAGAACAAGGTGTTCGGTCAATAGTCAGGTCAATACCTCATCAAGGAAGTCCTATAAAAAAAACTTAGTTTAGATATTTAGCAAACAGCATTGTTGCAACTTGATCTATGCAGGCTGCATTCAGTTTAACAGTTGCTACTCCTACATAAAAATATTTAATCTACCTCACCTGTGCTGGTAGTGAAATAGTCATAAGTAATACCTTTCTGAACATACCACATTTTCTTGTGAACCTCATGTTTCCTTTCTCTGGCATTTTTTTTTCACTTTGAAGTCATATAAAACCAACAACAATGTAGAATAAGTTCAGATCAGAATCTACAATAATGCCCATATTTGAAATATCATAAGTGTTTCAAGCCTTACAGGGAGGGGAAAATGTTTCCATAAATGATGGGAAAAATATACAAAGTTTAAAAAAATAAAATAAAAAATCAACTAGTGAGTATCTTGTATTAGCAGACTGCATACCCTAAGGAAGATATGAATGGATATGAATGTCCTTTGCCTTTTGTCTAGACATCCTTGCATTCCAAAGTCTCCTTAACTGATAAGAAGGACTCAATTTTCCTGTCATATAAACAAGCTGAAGAAGCAACAAAGTTTTCAAATTCCTTTACAGTAAAAGTCTGTCAGTTACAAAAGAAAGATGAACTGTGTAGGAAGGTCACCAGGTGCACACATCCCAAAGATGCTGCTAGAGATGATAAAATAACTCCTGACACTGAAAATGGCGAAAAACACTATGAGGTGGAATTCTCTGAAGATCAGTTCTGTAGTACCAGAAAAACATGAAATAGTCCTGGTTTTCTTGCTCAGCAGGTATTTAACTATCAGTGGATAAAGAAAAGCAAGGATGAAGAGAGATGTCTAAAGATAAATATTTCAGACAGGAAAAAATCAGGAATGTGTTAGTGGTGTCCAAAGAAATACCTGTATTTTGTAGCCCTATAGATAAAGAATTTTTTATGTCCTTATATTTACATTTTTGAACTTCTTGACAATGCTTTTTGACAATGGCTTTTGCAGACATCTTAATCTTTGTTTCGGCCAAGGACTGGCCAGGTGATGAACATCAGAGTATCGATGTTCCATGTACTAAACCCCAACAGTGACTGCATTTCTATTCTTATGTCACAGAATCACTGAATCATCTAGGTTGGAAGAGACCTCCAAGGTCACCGAGTCCAACCTCTGACCTAACACTAACAAGTCCTCCACGAAACCATATCACTAAGCTCTATATCTAAATGTCTTTTAAAGACCTCCAGGGATGGTGACTCAACCACTTCCCCGGGCAGCCCATTCCAATGCCTAACAACCCTTTCAGCAAAGATGTTTTTCCTAATACCCAACCTAAACCTCCCCTGGCACAACTTTAGCGCATTCCCCCTCATCCCGTCACTAGGCACGTGGGAGAATAGACCAACCCCCACCTCGCTACAGCCTCCTTTAAGGTACCTGTACAGTGCGATAAGGTCATCCCGAGCCTCCTCTTCTCCAGGCTGAACAATCCCAGCTCCCTCAGCCGCTCCTCGTAAGACTTGTTCTCCAGACCCCTCACCAGCCTCGTCGCCCTTCTCTGGACTCTCTCGAGCACCTCCATGTCCTTCTTGTAGCGAGGGGCCCAGAACTGAACACTGTACTCGAGGTGCGGCCTCACTGATAAAGATATTAAACAGGACTGGTCCCAGTACTGAGTCCTGGGGGACTCCAGTAGTGATCGGCCTCCAACTGGATTTGACTCCATTCACCACAACTCTTTGGGCCCAGCTATCCAGCCAATTTTTAACCCAACGAAGCGTACGCCAGTCAACTTGCAAACTTGCAGAGCCAAAACTCAGGGGTAAAATATCTTTACTGACAAACAAAGGCTCAGGGCATTACCAGACAGAGGACACACTGAAGCTTATTTAATTTACTTTCTAGCCCAGGAAATGAGGATATTGATGTAAAAGATTGTTCGTACAGAATGGGGCTCTGAGGTAGCCAGAGGGAAACTAAAATCATAAAGCCATGAAATTGGAACTGTGTGAGAAAGATCTTGGCCACAACTGACAAAAGAGACAGGAGTTTAATGGATTAATCAGCTGAACTATCAAGGAAAATATTCATTTAAATACTGTGAGCATCATCCTTTCTTAGATTTGGAGAAGGTGATAGGGAAAACATGGATCAGAATAAAAAAAAAACACATGAAAACCCAAAAAGATGCATCTGTAAAAACACAGTAAACCTTGGATTTGGGTTACTGTTACAACTTGGAGGTTAAGGAAGTCCAAATACTACTGTGCAAAATCATTGCTAAACACAAGAAAAAAAGCTTCATGACATCTATCTTCCATGGAAAGAGAGTCATTTTTGGTCTTGTTTTGAGTAAATGTATTCCAGTTACAGGCAAGTTCCAATTTTGCTGGCCAGCCCTGGCATGATGTCTCCTGTCTGAGCAGGAGACAGAAAACTAGCGAACACTAAACTCCAAAAACAAGAATGTACTAATAAAGTTAGATCCATGCAGAAAATAAATCAATCAATAAATAAAGCAATAAAGCAATTAATAAATATAAAGAAATACAGTCTTATCAAATTCAGTAAGAAGAGGAAGGTGGTGGCTCTGATTGAATAATCAGTAAATCAGCGGTCCTCTGCTGCAGATGTCCATGGCATATATTAGAGATAGCACATCTGCTTTTGCCAGTCAGAAGCACGGAATAAGGCACTGCAGAGAAGCTGTGTAGGCTACAGCTTGGATTTCTTACTGACAGAAAAAGCAATATCAAACTAAGAGTGTTAAAACGGTGCTTTTTTCTTGCAACAGTTGGAAAATTAAATTCCTTTAAAAGCCATTTTTGTTCACAGCTGAGCTACAAGCCAGGACTGGTCCCTGAAGCTATTTGCTCATTCCCTCTCCCCACTCTCCCAAAACACCACCACACACACACACACGCATACATTGCAAGAGGATTAAACTATTTCTCAGTGCAGTGAGCCGATTCACTTTGCTCAGCCAGTACAGCTCCTTTCTGGGCAGGGTAGAATTACAGATTTACGGTTTTCATTACCTAAGGCTAAAACTGTTAATGAGTTTATGTTGGCTGCAGGGGGCTGAGGGAAGGCACTGCTCTGCTTGCATAGCTGGGCTGGAACAGCCCTTTGGAGAAGACACTGGATGTGATTCCAGACCCACACATACATACACAGTATAAATGGTTATTTCATTTGCTCAGTATCAGAATTTCTTTCCCAGTTCAAAAACTGTGGTGCAACCATGGTGCTTTTTCTTACAGCTGGGTGTCCTTGGCCAGGACAGACCAGTAGTTTTCCCTAAGAGCCAGTTCTAAATCTGGACTTAAAAGGAATAAAGACATCTCTTCTGAAACCAGGCATTCTGAAAACCCCTACCCTTCCACTGCCCTAGTTTTGAGCCTTTCTGACTTCAAAATTACTCCGGCACACAGAGCTGAGCCTCTGCACACTCAGAATTACCCCAGACTTCATAGCTCTGCTTATAATTATCAGCTGTAGGAGATGGTCATACACCCACTGGGGACCCCAGTCCAGCAGGCACTCTCATATGCACTAACTGGACTTGTGTCCCTTTCAACTGCCATGATGAGTGCTCTTTTTTATATATATTTTATTTGAATTAGCTGAGAATAAGGTAGCATTTATATAGCTATCAATCAAACACTACCCTAATCAATGATATGTCCCTTCCCAGCCTGGCTGCTCTCTTCACCCCTAGGAGAGCTCTCTAACCAAGCTGAGCTCCGTGAGAAGAATTCAGTATATTTTGTGCTGAAGTTGTGTGCCACTGTGGGAAAATAACTCACAGGGCTGCCACGGGAACTGCAAGAGGAGCCAGCGTATGTGCTAAACCCATCCCTCTGGACCTGCATGGATCTTGTCCTCCTAGCTCTGCAAGTCCCAGAAACAGATCCCCATGGATCAGCTGCTGCAGCAATGGAGCTCCTCTGGGCTTTAAATGTCTCAGAATGGCAGATAAACAGCTTCATTTTAGCCAAAGATGAATGTGTGCACAGAAGAGAAAGACATTTTTCACAACTGAAGACGAGGAAGCTCCTAGCCAGCTTTGGTTCATGGGCTGCACGTCCCGTGTGCAACCCACACACACCAGTGAGTTACAGAAGTTTGGTGTTTATGGTAAAAGGGAGCCTAAAAACATTTAAGTGCTCTTTCCTTGGAAGGAAAGAGTTACTTCTTTCCATGCAAATGAGCAGAACAGCTCTATTCAAAGCCCATGTTACACAGCAGAATGTAATCTTTGGATAGCTGATGTAACTGCTAGAAAGATGAACTACTGTATGAAATAAGGATATTGGACAGTTATTTGTCAAATTTATTCAGCAATACATCATATTTAATATATTTAATTAAATCCTAAATGGAATGACAGAGCTGTCTTCTTTTCAGCTTCCTAACACACCACAGGACTAAATACGTGCAAATATTTCAGTGTTAGTTACTGTGCCTGCCTGAATAGAACAAGGATGACAATAATTCTTCATTTTATAACACACAGGAAAGAGTCATTTTTATGAGACAGATGATATTCCTCAGTATCAGGGAAGGATCCAGCTCCTCCTGCTGCATAATATGATAGACAGCACAAACTTTGTATTCTTGGCTCACTCTAGTGCGCTACAAGGCTCTTTTGAAGCCAAAGTTCAGCACATTTAGTATTTGCACTGAAGGGAACCTGAAACTATTTAGTAAGTTGATTAAAAGAACTCAAAGAAAGAGCGTGCTATAGGTGTGGGGGCAAGACTAGAAATAACAGGGGTGGCACAGAACATTTGGGAGTCCAGGTTTCCTTTATTTATTCATCTTCACCCCTAAACTCATGTAGGACTGGAAACTCTTATCTTTCACAGATTTGCAAGCTGCTGTTTTTTTAAGCTGACAAGTCACCTACTCAGAGAATTTAGAGAACTGAAAAACTCTATCAGCTGGTTTGGGGTCCATTTTTTTGTGTAGTATCGAGACTAAAGAAAATCTAATTTGTGTTATTAGCTAAATTAGCTGTGCAACAAATCCACTCTTGTACAAGGCACAGGCCAGAAATGCTGTGAGGTGAATTTTGCTTCAAAGGATGCAATAGCCCAGCTGTGATCAAGAAAACATGGTTAGATTTGAAAGGATAAAAGACAATATCAAAATTCCTTGAATTTTCAGTTCTTTAAAAAAACTTCTCTGAGGCTTTTTGTTATAACATTGAAACAGATGCTTTACAGTGAGTAGAGCATTTAAAATCTCCTTAAAGGTAAGTTTTCTATAGCTAAAACCATCACACTGTGCAAAGTTCTGCTGACATTTATCCAGAGAAAAAAAATACCCAGGTTTATTAAACTAAAATTCAAATAGGATGTCACTTGAGTTACAAAGCATAGACAAGTCAGGATGAGTGTGGTTGCTACTACCAAGGTAAACTACTTTAGTGTGACTAGCACTGAGTACTTCATCTGGCTTTTTAATTATGTGTTTTCTTTCCCTGATAGTGAAAATAAATTCAGTGAAATGTAATTTTTATTCAAAGAATGGGCTTATGCTTCTTTTTATAAAAGCTCATATCTGGGTTAATTTACAAACTCCCCTTGGGTTACACTTTGAAATGAACATTTAATGAAGAAAAATATATTCTCTCACTCAGAAAAATATATATTTTTTTAATTGCTGTATCTCTGATATTATTTTCCAGAAGAATTCTAAGTACATCAAGAATGCTGGCAAGATAGCAGACACTTGTATTTCATGTGAAGACAGAAGATTAAAAATGGAAAGGGCTGATGGAAAAAAAAAAGTAAGTGCCTGATGAATCGGTCCCATTTGAAGTCAGTGTAAACATGCTTCTTGGCTACAATAGGTTTTGGCTCAGGCTTTAAATGGGAATCCAGTAATAAACATTTGTTCTTGTAACCATATACATCCAGCTGCCAACAGTTACACACCTGAGCTGTGAAACAAGAAGTAAAGCTGACATATAGCACAATCCACTGTTCTGTCTGGAAGAGTTGCATGATATAGGTTATTTAGCTACCATGGTGTATGTCAAAGTGTTAAAAAATATTACCATAATAAATGGATTCACTCTCTGGTGAAGGATGAAATGATAACAGAAGCTGTATGTGCTGGAGCAAGAGAATAAGAACCCAAAAAAAAATCATGATTTGATTTTCAAAGTCTCTTTATTTTCTTGATGCAGAGATCTTATCAAAATTTAACACATATAACTCAAAAGATGAATCATTTAAAGTTCCTCGGTTTTACAGAAGAAAAATAAAGAAAATAGTATGGAAAACATCTTAAACACAGCTCTTAAGCATGAAATGTGGCAATTCTTAGTACTTAAGATTTGGAAGTGCGGGACAGATTGAAAATATTTTAAAGGTTCAGACTGAAAATACATAGCTAAAATACGGCAATAAAGAACAAAACAAATACCTTATAGGAGATCCAAACTGAAAATGGTAACTCAGTTCAAAAGAAGCCAACAAGACAGTGGTAGTCATCACAGAATACTTGGCAACCCGGAATCTCCTGGAAATTACATCCTGAGGAAATTAGAACAAGAGGGGGAATAAAAGGTGCTGGGGTTCTGCAGGATTGCTTTGTTTCAGAAGATCATAAAGGCATGAGTGGAAGAAAATGAAAACTGGGAAATAAGGACAGGTAGTACTGGCAGACTGAATACAGTTAGTGTAAAGGCCAGGAAGGTCAGGAGAAAAGCCGTACTTTGATCTAATGCAGAGGAAAGATTGCTAAGAGAGTCAGCCAAAGGTGTATTTTTCATCCCTAACTTTGATCCAAGTGATGTTAGGCCCTGGTGACCCCGTGGTCTTTCACAAAACATTTGTCATTGTAATCCAGAGCTCCTCTCTCATTTTGTATTTGAGTAGGGTTTCAAGCCACTGCAAAGGTAGATGTCAGGAAAGAATCCCCCTTGTTAGTTAAAGCCTGAGCCTGAATCAATTAACATTATGTACAGCCTTGATTTCTGTCTTACATCTTCACCTTATTATAAAAATAATGGGGGAGGGACTTCTTCAACCTGCTGGTGATCAGTGGAAGAGTCTGTACTGAGCAGAGTGTACAGTGTGCTGCAGCAATGTTGGGAAGAGATATCTTCTGACATCCTACATAAAATGTTTCAGTCAGTTAATTCTTGCTGCTTAATTCCTCTGTCAATTCACATCAGATACATGGGAAGAACACCAACACACATAATAATCTTGTGTTAAGACAGATATCTTACCTCTATGTTCTGCTTGAGAGATTCCTCCTAAACTATGTATAATTGCAGATAAGAGAAAACAATCAAGTAAGTTAAAGCCACAAGATGCCACGCTGCACTTTTCAGATTCAACACAACTGCAACAAACAACACCTTCCTAATTTCATCACCTTCCAACTCATGAAGGGAGAATAACACTACAGCATTTTGGTTAGCTCACTTCCCTTGCTAATGACCACTCACATCATTTTCAGTGAGACAGCTTTTTCAGATCACACTGGGAAAAGTGCCACCAAAGCACACCCCTGAGTTGGTCAGTATCTGCAAAGATTATTACAAATCCCTGCCCAAGTCAAACACAGTGCTAACTGAATATCATGTCCCTGGTCTCAGGTTGTTGCGCTACCTCCTGTCGTATGCGGTACAAGTGAATCCATGCCTCACCTCACCACACCTGGGCTTGGGAGTGATCTGCAGAAAGGGATGCTCTCTTTGCCTTTTCCGAGTCCTTTGTCCAATCAGCCTTCCATGCCTGGAAAAATAATAACAATAATAATTAATAATAATAATAATAATAAAAAAATAATAATAATTCAAGGGGTAAATAGTAATGTAGTAATGTAAAGAGACTTGTCCTTTTTTCCCCATAGCAAGCTAGGGAGATACCTGGCTCTCATGGTGAAAATTCACTTCCTAATGTCACAATCTGTTACCCAGAACCTGTACTGCTGCTGAGGGCAGTGTCTTCTTGGAAAAGCATGGTGGCAACAAAACAACACACTCCAAATGGCCCAGACTATGACTTGGGGATTGCTCCTGTTCCTGTCTAGAGAAGGGAAACCAAGGGTCTCACAAAATCCCAGCATGGGAAAACTTGTTCCCAATAGAACAAATGACAACATCTTCCTAAGAAAATTCTACAGTGCTTTCAGCCTATATCTCTAACGGATGTTTTTAATTTGATTTTTTTTTCACATTCTTAATTCCACTGCTCAACCACAAGTAAGAAGTCTAAATGACAGGAAACAAGCCTTAAATTTCATATGTCTTCTAATTTCCGCCACTCACTGTGCAAATTACGACTATTTGTTCCAGCATTACTAGGAAAAAGATATATAGTTCTTCTGCATGCTAACTGCCCCTCTGCCAAAGCCCTTAAATCCAGCTCTCTGATGGGAAGGTTTTCATTAATTGCAACACACAGTTTGTAAGTTTGACATCATCACTGGAACAATGCTCCTGGTTTTTGAGCTACCATCAAGTCATCAATTTGCACATGAACTGTTGCCCTGTCTACATCTGCTCCTTCAATAGTCTGTGCCTTTGTGCTCTGACTGAAATCTCCTACTACCGTACTGGCGCTGAGTCATAACGATGATTTTCTCTCTTAAATTGCCTCTATCTGCCCCTGTTAAATGAAGGGAATGCAAACGGCAAAACATGCTCACTCACTGGAACAGTGGAAAAACAGCACTTTAGCAGCATCCCATTGCCTTTTTCATGCAAGACATTCATACAGCCCCTAACAACCATCACTTCAGTCAGTCCACAATAACCATAGTTGGACTTCTTTAACTGAAGTTGGACAGAGACTCATACCTGGCCTTGAACAACTATAATTTGATCCAAAATATCTCTGTCTGAAACCCAGTCCCTCACAGTTCTTTTTTCCCTCTTCTTCTCATCACATTAAGCTTGTTAATGGAAACTTCACCAGATCAGTGAGCTATGCAATACAAGTATGAACAAAGAAATAAGTACCATATAATATATATCCTTGCCTTCTGGGGAGCAGAGAAGTGATATTAAACAATATGGAGGCATAGTCATAGAATCATAGAATCAAAATTTATGGAGGCATAGCCCCTTGACACCAATGAAACGAATGAAATTATCACAGCCTGATGGAAAAGTAAAGGTTTAAATTGGATTATCTTTGCGAACATCAGAGGCAGATTTCCACTAATACAATGTCACACAATATAATAGTTTTTTCCACATATCCAATGAAATAAAGTTACAAAACATGTTTTTCTTCAGTTGCTGTTTTTGTTTTGTAGGTGGTGGTTTGGTTTGGGTTTTGGTGTTTTTCTGTTTGTTTGCGGGTTTTTTTGGTTTTTTTTTTTGGTTAGTTGGGGGGGGTTGTTGTGTTTTGAAGGATTTTAATGTCATCTGTATTACTGCAAAAAAACAATTTAAAGAAGTTTAAAGTAGAAAATACCAAAATTTCAGGGAACAACATGTCTGGAAAACATTTATTTCCCTTTGTGAATAACTGTATGTGGAAATAATCAGGCTTCTTGACATCCCAAATCCTGCTTTGTCCCTTCATTTTGTACCCTGTGATAAAAAGTTATTTAGAGTTTCACTTTAAAGCTTCACAGCATTTTCATGTTTCACTCCCTAATGTCCTAATAAAGATTTGGGGAACATAATTCCCTCCTAGCATTTGGGTTTGAGCTCTCATGCCTGTTGTTCCCATGTCAGACCTCACTTGCCTGTGTGTTGGCTTGGAGACACAAAGGGGTGAATCTGATTTTAAACCCAGCAGCAACACTACTTCTGCACAGCAGCATGGTTTCAGCTACTGAACTCGTAGCAAACTAAGAGTAAAATCAAAGCAGCACTCAAACAACTAGTGTGAGGGATTTGGGCACCTACATTCAAGAGGCTGATACTGATATGTGCTCTGAGTGTCCTGGTCAATTCACTCTGGTGTGTGAAAACTTCATGATGTCTTCTAAATCCTTTTTTTCACAAGCTAAGCTACTCCTTATGTCGCCATACACTTATAGGCATCCTTCCATCTCATTGCTATCACCTTATAGCCCAGTAATACAATGTCTGTATTACTGTTAATAGACTACAGGCTTTGTACTGATGTCTTAAGACCTCAGCAGTGAAGCTTGTCATGTTTGCTTTGCATGAATGTTTCTTGATCTGCCTAGGGCTTCATTTTAACTCAGTTCAGCAATTTTTCCTCCAACCAGGTGGCCATGCATGCATAATTTGTTTTATTTTTGTTTATCTGTGTATAGTAAGACCATAGCTTTTACAGAGAGAATAGTAACAAGTATCTATTCTGTGTACGATGAGTTATTTATGACTCTAACATAATGTTATAGCATGGAGAAGTACAGGCCTGTTCTGCTAGCAGAGACTATCAGTCACCTGTGAAGGGACCTGTAGAGGAGTATGCACATGGGATGCATGTGCTTCCAAAAGATGGCCCCAGGGCTTTAAATGTCTCAAGAATGATGAGTTAAAGAAGTGGATGCCAGACCAAACCCATTTTAAGGATGTTTAAGAAAACAAAAGAAATGGTATCTAACATACCTAAAAGGCACCTTGTGTACTAAGATCAGACCAAACATGGAACTGCAGAAAAATGAAGACCAGGGTGTACAAGCATGTTAGCAAACATTAAAATTATCCCAAGAGTGTTTTAGAAGAAGGAAAAAGAAACCATTAACAAGACATCATTGTTCTCCCAGCAAGGGGCTCGTGTTATTTGTCTCATCTTTCCCCAACACATACACCAGGAGGATGCCATCAACCTTAGGACTGAGCATGGCTGTGGAAGGGTGGCCTAACACCAGGGAAAGAAAATGGTAGAAAGTGTATGTATCACAATTTCAACTGTTTTGTTGTTACGGAGGCTTTTTCTGTATGGTAGTATTCTTTTTTTCTTTCTTTTTTTCTGTAATGGTTAAATTTGGACCGATACTCTTTCCTGGATGAGACTGTTAAGAATTTAATAATTCTAACTGAAAAACCTTGGCTTTACCTGTGGGATGTGTTTCCTTTCTGCCCATAACATGATTTTGACTGTATTAGTGTTCCTATGTTATTTCTTTAAATTAGCATGCTGGCTGATAGGAATTTCACATTTGTTTCAAGCACGCGAACAAAAGTTTCCCTTCTCAGTGTGGTTTTAATACTCATATCCGCATTCATCCAATCAGTGCAAACCAAATTTTTAAGATACATACTACTTATGGTTTCTGCAGTGAATTTTATTTTCCCCTTTCTGTAGGATCCCTGTCATGATGCTGCCTGAAAATAATTACCACAGCACATTTCTCCTTTGCAGCAGCTCCTTTGCAGCTTCTTTCACCAGTGCATTTTAGGGAAAGAGGAAAAACAGTCAGGTTACAGAACAGTTATTCTGCCTCCTCAGGGGTCTATACATCTCATAAACTAGACCTCATAAAGCTGAAAAAGATGAAGGCAAGGCCATTGCTGCTAGTTTGATGTGCCAGTGATCATTTTTCAACCAATAATTCAGAAACTACAACAACTTACTTGAGAAAAAAAAAAAAAAAAGCAACATAGTAAATGGACTTCAGCTAATTTTAAAACGAAAATAACTTCACCACCAAATTTAACAGTTTTCAGTCAGCACTTTAATAAACCTACCCAAGGCACAAGTATCCATACATATTTGGGGGGGGAGGAATAAAATGAGTTAAATCATTGACTTTAAAACAATACAAACAATACCTCTGTGACTGTGCACACGTGCAGACACTGAAAGACCTGTTCTTCTCAGTAATTTGGTAGATTTAATGTGGTTGTGTCAGACTGGTTGCCATCTGTAAGAACTCATACTTGACAGAAATATGAATTACAAAATGAAATATCACAACCATCCCTGCAAAAGGAGGGAAACCTTTCTGCCACTGCAAGTAGAACCAACAAACAAACCTCCTGCTGGGAACAAACCTGTCAAGTTGCTAATATGCTCTGTTCTTGTCTAGTTGTATTCAGAGAGGTTCTGTGTCATTAGCTTAACACAAATCCAGGTTCAAAGAGATCTTTGAAATGACAAATCTAAAATGACAGGGGATGGAAAAACAAACTGTGTACCCAGCAAGGCAGAGCTCTCTTTAGTGATGAGTGTAACTGGAATACACAATAGAGCAGAAATATTAGCTTTAAGGTCCATTGTACAAACAACATTCGACAAGTAGTTACAAGTTAATGAATGATATGTGTAAGGATGGCTCAAAGGGTGCTCAGTTCTCCTGACAGGACTTCTCATGCAGACACACTAAAGCCCATGACTTCTATCTAATGTTAAAGCCCTCAGCTCATACAAATTGTCATCGCTATTTTGGTGGTAATGGTGCTGTGAAAATTTGCATCAGTAGTGGGTTTGCCTCATTGATTTTGTTGGGACATCCCACATATACATGTAACACTGGAGACTGAATTTGAAAGTGTAGGTCCACAGCAGGTAGAGAGGCACAGCCATAGGTATGTCAGGAATAAAGGTTAAGAGGATAGGAGTAACCACTGGGATTAGTTTGGACAAGGACAGGAAGAAGGAAAAATTAGTTATGTAAGGCCTGTAGAGAAGCCTAAATGTGATATGATATTCAATGGCACACTGCTGCTGCTACCAGTAGCTCAGCTCCAGCGAGATTCTCACATAAGGGTGTCTTTGCAAGAGCTGTTCTATCTGGGGCTCTTAAATGAGATCAGATCTCACACAGGATTTTCCTAAAGCCTAAGATACTCATCTGGGATGTGCTAGGGACAAAAAATGGTGTCGAGGTAAGAAGTCTCACAGCCCCAAGGAAAACGTCTAAGTCCTGAGGCTGGGGGCACAGGTATAAGTAAATTCTGTCCTCAGCTATAAATTGCATAAGGTCCAACACTGGAGAATGTCTATGGGTCTGCTTTGAAAACCTCCTCTTGCAAGTCAGTCTGCAGACACTCTGTGGTACCCAGATTAGGGGGTTATTCGAGTGCCAGGTGCCACAGATGTCAGCATCTTGAGCCAGAGAGCTAGACCACAGCAAGTACTTTGAGGATTTCGGTGGTATATGAACCTTGGCTTCAGTGTCTAACATGGCAATACGTTACCACAATCCCTTTGTGGGTTTAGTTCTACATGCCCAAATACTTCTGGGAATCTGAGCACTGAGCTTTGATTTGTATACTCTGTTCCTCCAGTCACAAGTGCTTTGTGATTACTCTCTCATATAGCCTACAAGGACTAATGCCAACTATTGTTCTATCTTCTCTACTTTGGGCACTTTAAATTCAGAAATTACAGAACAAGAAGTTACCAAGGGCATGTAATGTAAGAGCACATAGTATACACCTGAGACCTGGGAGCCAACATCAGAATCAAGTGGCCTAGCAGCAAAAGTATTCAATTTGTCCTTGAAATCTCCTACTTACATATCTAAAAGAGGCAAATTCCGTGCCTGCTTTAAAAGAAGTTGCAAGGCAACTGGGATTTAAAGACAAACTAATCTGACTTCAAATAACAGCAACTGAAGGCAGAACAATAAAATATCGTGATTAACATTACACAAAATTATAAAAACCATTTGTTCTTTTTCTCCCTGTTAGGAGAATAAATACAGATACTATACAATACAGAACTAAAGAATATTCAATTACAATGAGCAGCAATGCATTTACTCCAAAGTTTTCTTTGTCCCAACAAATCATACAGATCAAATGTAGAGCTGGTCAGGAGTTTTCTGGAGGAACCAGGTTTTCATCAGAGAATGGTTTCTGGCTGAAAACTAAAATAGAACTTCAGAAATCAGTTCTGACAGAATTGCCCTACCAAGCCATCTTGCTGGGCAATGCGTCTTGTTGGCATGTACAGCATGTTCAAAAGTTCTGTCACTCTGAATTTGAATTTCTTTTCTTCCCTTCTCAGATGAGTAGCCTACAAAATGGGCTGTGAACTTGTTGTGTCTGACCCAGCAGGTAACCTGCCAGTTATAAAAAATAGCTCCTAAAAGAGAGCAACAAAGGTAGGGAAGGAGAAAGGATTCGAGCCACAATTTTGCATGCAAGTGCATACTTCAGCTACAAACCAGAGTGAACTTTTCCAAAAATGCTTAGAAGTTTTTTGAGTATATTTTTGGGCGGATGTTTATAGGATTTATTTGGAGAAAAAAGCCATTTCTTTCCCACCATCCACTTAATATTTAACAATACTGAGTAAGAATTAGCTATCAAAAAAGATACTGGGATCCCTAACGAATATGTTGCATACATCTATATTCTACTCTAAAAGATATTGGCTACACTCTAAGCACAGTGGTCAAAGAAAACAGCCTTTAGTAGCTTCCATAATATATCTTCCTCCATATTGATTCCATTTGTTTGCTGTTGCTTCCTGTCAGAAATAGAATCAGACATCCTTACAGATCTAATCCAACATTACTGTCAATTTACTTATAAAAAAGGAACACGAGGAGTAGTACATACTATCATCATGTACCCAACAGCTGCAAAATGTTTGTAGTACTAACCAAAAAACAGTATAATCTTTATTCACCTATTTCATAACAATACTAATTTAGGCCCTTCACTTCCTCATCTGACAGTAAAAATCATAATCAGAAGCATCCTCCTTATAAGCACTGAGACTTATGCCAGACTGAGTATGACAGGGTATGCAGTTTGGGAAATATCTGAAGATTTATTACATCTGTAACTGTAATATAATAATATAATGTAAAATTTTAAAAATAATATAATGTAAAGTTATAATGTATAATTAATACAATGTAAAAATAAACTGAACTAAGACTACTATAATGGAACACTTTTGTTACTACTGAAAATATTTTTTGTAAGGAACAGGATAGATTATTTAATTGTCTTCCAGTTAAAAGAATGATCACATGGTAAACCTTCATTGCCATACATGTAATTTCCACCAAGCCTGATTAAAAAAAGGTTTGGACAATTACTATGATTTTTTTCATGGAGAGATAAGAATATATATTTTTCTAAAACAGCCTTCTTGTGCACTTTAAATCATAGAAAATCTGTGTAGAAAAATGGTGAATCTCACCTATTCCTAATTAGGCTTGCACATCTTTGCACTACTCACCTAAACAAACTTTCTTGCTCTCAAACAGAAGACCTGTATCTCTGTACATGAACAGACACAAATTCCAGAAGCAATTCTGCTTGTCATTTATAACAGTGAATTCTGGGTCCCCCATGCTTTCCCCACTAGGATGGAAATTGTATTAAATACTGTAGGAATACCAGATGGATTTCATTTTAGAAACAGATAAATTGGGCATGCAAAACAGAAAGGCAAATGCCATCTTTGAAATATATTTAGTGTTGTGGCATTCTCTGTCTATAATTACCAACTTTTTTTTATAATTGCTTGCTAGCCATGACCAGGCTCTGCCTCACTGACATAAAATTAGCAACATTTCATTGAAATATTGAGTGGTTCACTGGGCAATCTTCCTTTTCCAGAAATATGATGACTTCCTGAGGAATGATGAAAAGATCTGGCTGCACAGTTGTATAACTGCACTTTTCTTTGATGTACTTAGAAGTGTCATACATTAAAAGACCAAACAACCCAATAATTGCTAGCTAGAACTGAAATAGGTCTGGAAGTTGCATTATGTCATGAAAATTGTGACAAAAGATATAAAAAAATTACTTTAGCTCTTCTTCATAGTCTGGCTCAGAAAAATGAAAACCTGAAATCACTGCTCCAGATCTTGGAGCTTGGATGACTCTAATGCTCTGGGCTAAGTGAACAAATGTGGGGGTGAAAACAATGCTTTAAACAACATTTTCCAGGTCAGCAGTTCAATACTTCTCCAGGTAATCACTCATGAGCTTTTATCCAAGCCACTTGCTATTAGTGCTCTTGAACCATATTTCCATTGCCTGCAACAAACACACACAAACACACAAGTGTCCTTACTAATCCAGGATCATATCCAGGCATTCAGTTTAAATTAATGAGAATGTCTGCAGAATGAGAAGTTCATCAGTTGTTCTTTATGTTCAGCATCACGTTGACGTCACAGAAGTACATGAAGAACTGTAACAAAATACAGTATTATAGCCTGAAGCAGTGCTGTAAGCAGGTTCTTCAAAGTTTTCCTATCAAATCTGTATTATAATCTCTACTATGTTGGGCTTTCCAGACATAAAAAGGAGAAAGAATTATTTTCTCATAATTAATCGAAGAAAAGTATATATTTATTCACCACAGGATCGATTTCCACTCCTGAAGCAGTAAGAACACATAGGGAAGGTTCTCAGGTGACAGTGCTTCAAAGCCTCATCCCCTCCCCAGCAATTCTTCTCAAAGCCTTTGAAAGCAAGTAGCTTGGCAGTGAGCCACATGTATGTTTCCCTTTTCTAGAAGGTTTGTGAGCAGCTGAGGGAGAAGGCAAAAGCATGGAAAATGCAGGATGACTTTAGTCCAAACCAGGATCTGGTTCAATCCTTGGGAAAACTTCAAAAGATCCCAGCATCCAAGAGGACAAAGAACTCCCTAGTGTCAAGGAGGGCAGGGGCCCAGCCAGGGACCTTACTCCTTGTCATTTTACATAGCTCTCTCCTAGAAATTATTTATTCTAAAATGTGGACTGGCTGTGAAATGCTATGTTTTGCTTGAACATACCAGCTCTTCAGAAATGTTTCATCATCATTTTTTTCTCCATTTTCCTTTAGACATTTTATTTCTTTGGTTTATACCTTAATCCTTTTTGATATTCTCAAATTTTCTTGGTTTGCCCTGTCCCCAAATCTGCATCTCCCATTCCCTATGGAAATACCGTAGTTTTTGACCATCAGACAGGCCATAACACATTGTAGATGGGATAAAACCTCCTTACTCTTACTGGGACACCAGGAAACTCAGAATGCCAAAAGCATGTAGGCAGAACAACAACAACAAAAAGCAAAGCAAAAGCAAATGGGGAACCTGACCATAGCACAGAATTTGCTAGACTGTTTTCTGCCATTAGGAGTGAGAATGGTAGTTCTGGTGCATTTACCTTGTGTGGTTTATACTATCCAGCCACTAGATAATAAAGACACGTAATTACAAACACATCTTTTGGACCAGATTCCTCAACAAATCTGCAAGCATTTTGTATGAGTAAGCTTACAACAAAGACAACCAAATGTGTTCCCTTCCCTGGCATTGGCCGTTGTCATGCTTTATGTGGATATAAAGCAAAAGAAAGCTTTATTGAGAGATAACATTAAAATGCATTTGTGTATGTTTATAAGGAATCACCAAAACCTTTGTAGCATATGACAAAGCAGAAAAATACTGGAAAATATGCACAATGCAGTCTCGTAAATGATGATATTTTGATATTGAGTTAAAAGTGTAATATGGGATTGGCAGATGCTGTGGAATACTTGAAAACACTTGATTTCTGATTGATCCTACCAGAAATAGTGACCCAGTGAGTAAATGTATCTCAACTAGTGATATCGTAAATGACAAGCTCTTAATGCCAGGACTGATTCTTAACTTGATATTGATATAATAGATGTAATAACTGTCCAACCTGCAGGGAGAGCTGGCTTTATAATGAATGTCTAATACAGGCAAGGATGCATTACTGGTATATATTGGCATTAATAACTATTTTCACAGCATGGAAAGTTACAGGCAATGCTTTGCTCAGTGATGGTTTTAACTGCTGTGGAATTGGGAAAAATAAAGTACAGCCCGAGTTCAAGTGGTTATGATGCATGCTGAAGTCACTAAGATAGTACTTGATAAAGATCTATGGAAAAGACATGTGCAACCACAATTTACAAAACACCACAGCTGGCTCACTGAATTTCAATAACATTGGAGTGCCTGATTCCTTTAAATTCTATTGAAATCCACAGTACACAGTCTAACAGCGTTACAATACAATGCATTTCCAAATTGTGTCAAATTGAAATTCAAACATGGCTGGCTGCACCACTACATATTAATAGAGCAAAACTCTCATATCCCTAATCCTCCCTGGCGCTACTGGTTTACATTCTTCTCTCTAGCATCTCATTATGCATGTTCCCACTACCCTTATAAATTTTCATTGATGTCTCTTCTCCCTTACTTAAAATGAAAACATCTGGATTAAAGCAACTAAATTCACCCTGTCAGTTTTGCATATAGTCAATAGTTTCTAAAGCAGAGCTCCCAGCTTCTCTGCATTTTCAAACCTTCATCATTAAGAAAACCCAAACTCCCAGTGGATCATTTGACTGTTTCCAGTCATATTCCTTTGAATGATTTGTGCTGGAATGTAAATATAATCATTTTGATTTGGTATCTGTTAGCAAGCTGCAGACCACAAATAAATAGAGTTGCATGGCTACATAGCCTACATCTTTTATTAGCAACAAATTAAACTGAATTGAGTCTCAACCTGAGCAAGCATTTCTTGCCAGGTCTGAGGCAGGCAGTTGTTTCTTGAGCTCCTGTGCTCAGCCTCTGATGCTAGAAATGTTGGTGGGTCTTAGCCCAGCTTAGCACTGAAAATTTCGTCCAACTACAAGACCAGTTCCACCACAGAGGTTTTTTTGTTCTGTTTTGTTTTTGACACCAATGGGTTATCATTCCTATATCTCTCCTTGGTGTGTTGACACCAAAACCATCTTTCTAATGTTCTTTCTGTCTCATCCTTTACTGAGACATCCTCCTCAGCAGGACATCTACAAGACACTACCAGAGCAAACAAGCTGCGTCACAAACAATTAGATGGAAATTATCTCAGAAACACTAAGAAACACAGGCACTACTTGTGGTATAAAAGCTTAATGGAAACAAACACGGGAAAATTCCTTTCTGACCACAGAGAAGACTGGAGCCATCCTTTAAATCCATAATGAAAACTATGCACGCCAAACACTCTTATCAGAAAAGGCATTACCTTTCTCCTCCATCACCCTACAAAGTCTATATGCTGAAGGGGGCATGTCAGCCAAAATCTAATTAATAATAGATGTTACCCAAAGGTTTGTGATAGATTTTTTTTGGTATAGTCTCACAAGGCCCAAACGTACCCTGGCTGTGCTTGGGAAAGGGACAGTTACCTTCTCTCTCCATCACTCTTCCTCAACAGCTTTCTACAGCAGCTTGATATTTCACAATCTCAAAGCAGCACCTATTACTTAGGGCTCCTGTATACCCCAGGAGAGTATGACATAGAGGAGTTGCTCAGAGTGGAGCCACAGCAAATTTAGCCACATTGTGCAAGAAATAGGTATGTACTTTTGCAACAAAAAAGTGCTTTTTATTTCCTGTGTGGAACAGTGGCCCTGTTTTATGGTAACCTTCCACATTGTTTGGACACATGGCTGTGAGATGTGCCTTGGCTGCTGTTTCCCAGCTGCAGCAGGCCTTGAAATAGTATTTACTGAAATTATAATTTAAGTAGAGAAGAGAAGCAGGATTGTAATCAAAATGACTTCAAGTCTAGTATATTGCTAGCCCTCTCATCTAGAAACAAGTGCTATCCGTCATTGATGGCTGTACAACTTTTCCTAGTATACAGCAGTCTTTATTGTCCCTACCAGTAAAGAAATTTTTTTTCCTAAAGCTTTCTGTTTTGTCTTCAGACTAGGAAGAATCTTTGGGGCCCTTATTTATTTATTTTTTGATCCAAAATCGAAGATGAGACACTAACCTATCAAAAACCTATTAACTAGCTATTTTCAATGCCAAAAACTGTTCCTATAATGTTCTTCATCTGCCACAATGACTTTTAAAGACCTCAAATACGCTGATGTGGATTTTGTGTAGTTTGTGACTGCACTATTTTTCTTTATATAACCATAGCCGCTAGCTGAAATACTCACCTTTTTATAAACCAAAATAAGTGTCCACCTGAATGGAGGGTTTCTGTTCAGACCTATGAGGAGAGCTGCAAGAGCAATGTTAAGGAGGCCATAACTGTTTCTTCTGCCATTTATGTTCTGTTAGCACTCCATATGTTGGCATCATGCAAAAACCTATGCAAAGTCCTTACTTCCCCTGCTCAGACCAGAGCTGTGACGCCATTTGTCTTTGCAAGTCATCTCTTTGAATAAAACATGGGAAAGCGGGACCTGAACCACCAATGGCTTCAGACCCGAGGAGAGATCTACAGATATCTTGTTTAGACCTCTTTTATTCATGAACACTGACTTTGGAATAAATATGGGGAGACCCCATTACCTCCTGCTGGGTTTATCATATGGTTAGTAAGTAGACAGGGCCTTTGTCACAGATTTCTCATAAAAAAATAATAATTATTATAATAAATTAAAATTAAAATTAAAACTAAAATTAAAACTAAAATTAAAAAAAAAATATAAGCCAAGCTGCAGGATCAAAAGTTCAGCAAACTGCTTGGCCAAGGTGGGGTAAAAGAAAAATTAAGAACAACACCAGAATAATAATCTACATTAAAGGTTATTGTAGAGCAAAGTTTGGAAAAGCTTTAGAGAACAGAACTTGAGAACTCCAAATGTCCCGCTCCTTCTCCTGCTCCTCTCTGCAGCTCTGTGAAAGCAGGCACTAGATAATACTGCAGAGTCTCTTTGCACACAACTGTTTTACCAGGGACATTTGGAATCACTATTTTTCATGTCTCTGATATTTTATTTTCAATTATTATTTATCTCCAGTCCCTGGATTATTCCAACTGTTAGAAAGCCCAATTCCAGGGCTTATTCTGCAGTAGCCATTTAAAGTTAGTGGAACCTGCACAAACAACAGAGGAGCTAAATCCTTTCACTAGCTTGAACAGAAAAGCCAGTATCTTCTCTAAGAAGCTCCAAAGACTATAATCCCAGAGCTCTTAGATAATGTTTTTTAAAGGACTGTTTTATTCCAGATGCTGAGCTACCTATCACAGAGGAATAAAATCGCTGATATACAAGGGGACAGTCTGCTATGAGCTGCAGACATGTTGCCACATGCAAGTGGCAGACATGAAAGGAAATTATCTTCCTCTATGTTTGTTGCAGTTGAATAAAGAAAATAAAGAGTTGGATTTAACATTAAGAAAAGAGACATAAAAATAATTGATTCATAGAATATCCCAGGCAGTAAGAGACCCACAAGGATCACTGAGTCCAACTCCTGACACAGCCACAATGCTGAACTCTTCAGAATGAAATGCCAAACAACATCATCCGTGCTCCTCCCCAGGCCTGGATTCAACTCCTACATTTTTTATTTTCACTGTTATTAAGGATCAAGCTGTAGTTGGAGAAAAGTGGCCACTTTCAAAGTGCCAATAATCCTGTGTTAAGTCTTGGTGTGTTAGTTGCCCAAGCATTTGCATACACGGCAAAAGTCCCTTTTCATGTTCACCAGAAATGTTAATAAAGAGTGTTTCTAATAATTTCAGAACTTTTGGAAATATCTCTAAAAAGTCATAACACAGGTATCTTCCTACAGACACTTCTGGTTTCAACTGATTACAGCCAGAAAAAAAAAAAAAAAAAAGAGCAGAAATGTTCTGATTAAGTCATGTTATAAAATGTCAGAGAAGTAGCATTTACAAAGATGAGAAGCAATTAAATGTTCAAGTAAAACAATCAAATGTAGGAAAATGTGCTCTGAAAGTCAAAGGCCATAGAGTCAGCAGAGAAAAATTGGAAAAAAGGAAAAAAAGGTGACAGTAAGTTAGCAAGAAATAGAGAATTTGGGGGACTCTTAGGTGTGAAGAACTGATTAGTCTCCTTCATAAAAAGAATAAATGGAGGAGAAAATAGAATAGAAATACAATTGCCAGAATGAAAATGAGAAAGATGTGAAGTTGACAAGATGTAGAAAAGAGATTTAGAGACCAAAATAGAAAGATTGAAATAAGGTGTTTTGATCTTATTTCTCTGTAAGAACAATAAAGTTAGCTGCTATAACTGTAAATAACAAAGAAGGATGCTTATCCTTCTTATCAGCTATAATCCAGATGTCTCCATAACTGTTTTTAAGGTTGTTGCCATCAAACTAACAAATGTTGATAGTTTTAGCAAATTAATAATTTCATGTTTATAGGCAACTAAAGGTATTTGTTCACATTTGTTTTAGAGTATGCTGGTAAAAGCAGATAATACTTTTGTTGATAAATTCAGGTTGATAGGGTTCCTTTGCTAGCAAAGAGATTAACTTTCATTCAGGTCTCAGCATATGGAGCATTATGTCAATAGCTATCACTTCATGGCCAAAAGAAAACAGAATGTATGGATTTTAAATTCAAAAAATCTTCATTTTCAGGCATATTTCTCCAGTACAGTAGGGGATATGAAATATTCACATTGTTGTAAAGTTTTACTCTTTATGAAAGGAAAGCTGAACCTGTAGATGAATTGCATGTATCAAAGATGAGTTAAATGAAATCCAGTCTGCTAAAATTGTTGCCTTATGTATTAAGGAGATGAGAAAAGTTAGAAATTAAAATAAGTTCTTAAAATATTGATAAGCCTGGAGTTGCTGTGACAAAGATTCTTTGCTTTTCCTTTAATTTTATATGATGGTTTCTCACATCTCACTGGTTCTGTTTGTTTGGAAATATATTCAAGTCTTACAAAGACTTTTGAAAAGGCATAATGAGTTTTGTGATTTGCATAAAGAAAATTGTATATAGAAATGTCTGTTCCACTCTTTTTAAGGTAATAGAAAAAGGTTTCTACTCAGCTGCATTTCTTCTTTCCATTCTGTGTGAAGGATGAAGGATTCCCTTTGATCACTCCACATCAACCTCTTTCAATCTTTGCTCACTTCACATTCAAATGCTACAGTTATATCTGTTCTCTCCCATAGCAATATTGGATTTCATTTTCTTAATGCTGACATTGGTTAGAAAACCTTGTAGATCTGTAACTGCTGAAGTTAACAAGGAGCACGCCTCATCCTTTCCCTCCAGCCTGTGTCAAACTGGAGAGATGGCAGGAACACCTTGAGTAGTAAGACTTCCTTCATAACAATACCTAGGTGAATTATACTACTAAAAGTTCTAGCAAGACAGTTCCCTCTAATCTGTTTGCACAGTATGTGGAGCAGGAAAATAACATTTTCTTTGCCGTTTGAATTTTATTCTACTGAAATATGAGTATTTTACAAAAAAACCTTGTTGCCTACCCTTAACTGAGGCCACAAAGTAGAAAGATGTGAGCATGGGAAGTGAGCTGAGGTGGGGAGTGACATTCACACCAGTAACCTCATTAAATTTCCTCCTCATCTAATTTGCTGCAATTTGACTGGTTCCTCCTGTGAGCAGCAAGGGTGTTTTCTGGCTCAGAGGGGGAGCAAGCTGGGTAACGTGGAGGGCAACCTGATTCAACTGAATAATCATTTCATTTATTTGTGAGTCAGGGACTCCAGATTTTGAGTTCCAGCTCTGGCACTGAACCTCCTTAAGAAGAATGACCAACACTATCAGAGCACAGAAGCCATACTCCTACAATGCTCCAGGCTAAGAGAGAGGGAAATGGGCCCTACAGCCTTTTGTGGACAACACCTAAGCAGATCAAGCATGCGGATGAAAGGGTAGACTCATTCTCCTTCATTTCCATGGGAAGCAGTGTGTTTAAGGCATTAGAGACAGTGATGACTATAAATAAAAAGTCTTCCTCTCTCCACCTTCAGTAGTTAGTCTGACATCCAGAGCTCCATGACTTCCGTCTTAGCCAGGGAAAATTTCCTGGCTAGAGAGGTGCGATCAGTCTTTTCCTTTCTCTACAGCGAATTTTCAAAGCAGAATTTTGTTCTTGTGATACAAAAATATTTAAGACACCTGTAACAGTGTCTATAGAATAATAAACATACCACCTATGTGATTAAAGGTTCATCATTCATCTTCACCCCACGTTGCCCAGGTACATTCTATGATGCTGTCCAGGAGATCGTGCTTAACTTGGCATAAATCATTTTGATTTATCCTGAGCCAGTGCTGTCTGTCAAGATTGTTGTCAATATGTTGTCAATAAAGGGCAAGCAATTTTTCAATTCTTTTTTTTTCTTCTTTTTTCTTTATGAAATATTCTGTGTGTTGTTACAAATGGTACCCAGAGCAAAACAAAAAATATGGTTCTGTTCGGCTAAAAGAGGCTGTGACAGGAAAGGCTTTTTTAATCCTTTCACTAAGGCTGTGCTCTTGTCTTAGTGTTGTCATGTGTCCATGCTTCCTTTTAAGTTGCTTTTTATTTTACAGGTAGATAGAAGTGAGTTGTAAATTTCTAAAATCACAGGAGAGATCTTGCTCACAAGGATCTCAGTAAATTCTCACTAAATGTTCTGCACCAAACATAAGTCAACCAAATATAACAATCTGCGTGGTCTTTTACAGGTATTGCTATTAGCACTGATTGTATAGCAAGATGGAAAGCACGACAAGTGCTAACTCCTCTTGTGTGCTTGTCAGGACATAGCAACATGACATTTTGCAATTCTAAATAGAAATATGGGAAAAAAAAACTTGGTGTTAGGAGGCCTCTTGAAAAGTACTTAACTTTCTAAATTGCTTTGGGCTCAATGTGAAGACAATACAAATGTGAAGACAAGAATAATTTGTGCACAGAAGTGAAGAAAATAACACTTTGCAGCAAAGCTGCAGACTCCCTGAAGTAAAGTTTAGTGCATTTTGGTTGCACCAAAGAAAAGAGATCAGCTGGGACCATCTCTTAAACCATGCTTTAGTGCAATTCAACCATGATGTCAACATCTGCCTACCATTGTTACTGAAGAGTAAGAACAGTCAGAAAGTCATAGAACATTATCTGCATTTGGTATGATGCACCTTCTTATTTACTGCTCTGCCCCAATAAATACATCTGTCACCCCAGGGCTTCTGGATGACTACAAGTCTCTTGTATATGTTTTTATTAGTCCTTTGTTGGACTTCAGTCTTCTTCCTCATTAATGTAGTATCTGAGTGCTAATTGCACAAGCTCTCAGGCTGTCCATTACTGTGATTGCATAGTTATAATAACTGAATTTCTTAATTTTCAGATTTTCAAACAATATTTTACCTTACCATTAGATTCCTCTATCAGTAAAATCTTAAGAGCTCATTAAGATAGTTACAGCACAGTTCTGTGGAGGAGAAAAAAGAACATGTGATATTAAAAATAATAAATTAAAGAAGAAAACAACATGTATTTTTGCAAGAGTCCTTTCCCTAGAATTATTTTGCTTTCTGATTTCCTGGCTCTTGTGGCCTGGTAACTCTTCCCAGAATGTCATGTAAGGAAGTTGTTCTTTGTGCGTGACTGAGCTTTACAAGAACTATTTTGTCTCTGGCTACTGCTGGCTCCATGAGAGTATCTCCCCATTTCCTTGTACCCCTGGTGAGGAGCTGATGATGTCTATCAGTGCTGAAATGCACAAAGCATTCCTCCATCCTGGTATGCCCAAATAATGGAAGCTTGTGCCTGAGGGTTCTCTAATGCCACTCCACTAGGCAGCAGTTTGTTGCATCTCAGTGTATTTAATAAGAGGAAAGTTGAATTTTGTTCCTTAATATCATCCAAGGGATGGAGAACCTTGTCACAGAGAGTAGGCTTTTCTTTCTTGGAAGGAGGAACAGACACTCCTGGTTTATGCTATAATATTATGTTAAGGTGTTATGGTTTGTGTTATGGTGTTACGGTTTATGTTATGGTGTTATGGTTTCCCACCTCTGTTTGACTGAAAGCTGGAGTGATGAACATTGGTCTTGCAAAATGCTTTAAAAACTATTTCCTCTTTCAAAAAGAAGTAGTTACCACAGTCCCTTATCCCCATGCAGTCTTTGTAATGAGAAACATTTTTTGCAGAAAATGCTGTGAATGTTTGGCAGGTTTACACACATTTGTGTTAACAGCTTTCTTGAAATCCACACAGAAAGAAAACATTATTTAAAACCACAGTTTCAGCCTGTGTGTCTCTCAAAGGTTGTCCTCCATTAAAAAGCTACCAATTCTCATTACCATGAAATTTTAAAGGATGAAAGCAGTGACTGTAACCAAACCAAACAACCTACTTAAAACAATCAAGTCAGCCATCTATCGCCTGCATTAGTTTTCTAGCATGCCTAAACTGCAACTGCAGTGGCGTAAAGAAATAAGCCACTACAAGTCAGGGTTTATTTTATAGCACATTTTTAAAGTAATCTGTCACTTTGAAAGTATGTCTCCAGCATTGTATTGCAGTAGTTGGTGATCATTTCAAATCTTTGCGGATTTTAGTATCTGTAGCCACAGCCCTGCAACCGAAATGTTTCTTTCTGCTTTAGAAAAATATAGCACACTAAACCAAATGCTGGGTAGGTCTTATCTGCTGCAGCCAAATAGAATCACATTCAGCCTGGTGAGACTCATGATCTTTTATTTGCATGTAGAAATAAAAAATTAATCATGACAAATATTGGTTATGTGTTTCTTCTCTGTCCATAAGCATGTGCATGTGTGTATATATGTGTATATATATATATGTGTGTGTGAATGTTGTCTGGGAAAAGAGACTGGTAGGACTAAGCCCTTGAAATAACCTATTTATTCAAATCCTTAATTACAGATTTAGGTGCCTTCAGCAATTCTTCTAAATTTGGAAGCAATGTCCCAGATGTCTGGGTATCATCCTGTAAGTAATTACATTCATCCTCAATCCACTATCAAAAAGGAGAAGCACCTCTTTACACTTCCACCCTGGCTTTCCCTCTGGGGTGAAGTACTTCAAGTACCTAATGGTTTTATTTAGAACCGGGGATACTGCCTCCATCTCCCCTCCTTCCCTGCTCTAAAATTTCCCCAGTATCTGAAGCTGGCATGCTATCTGCTGAAAGCCTTTTGAACTTATTATTCATTATCTCACTTAGCATTTTGCACCTTTTAAGCCTTTGACCCAGGTAGTGACTGGCATTTTGTCCTTTCCTGTCTTCAGCAGGCTGTGCTTTCTCCCCTTCCTATTCTATCCACTTAATGCCACAGGTAGTTTTCCCCTGTTCCACTTCATGCTTTTTCCCATTTTAATCTTCCTCTATTTTAGCTCACCAGGTCTCTCTTGTCAGCAAGGTTTCTATTTTTCATGCATACAGACACACCAGAGGAGGTCTAATTAGAAATGTCACCTATAATCTTGATTTCAATTTCAAGTATTTTATGAATTCTTCCAAAAGTTGGTATGCCACATTCTGCTCTGTTTGCTAACATACATCTTATTTTCATGTTAGCAGTAATTCCAGATTTACACTGGTGTAAAAGAAATACATTTTTGCACTTAAACTATATTTGCTAGGGATTCTTGTTTATTTAAGCAGTGATGTGGGAGAACAGAAGCTCTAACTGAAAAATAATGCATGAATGCATGTATTTATGATAATGCATAAGAACCCTTGCAAATATCATGAATATTTTTTGCTAAGAACACTAACAGCTACACATACAAAAGGGCTGGTTTCAAAAACAGCATGAGCAAAAGAAGGAAAATTATTAAAAAAATAAAAAATAAAAATAAAGTAACAATCTGTTCAAGAAGCCATAGGAATCAGGTCTTGACTGAAACTTATTTTCCCAAAAGCCAGCTCCCTGTCTTTGCCACCCCAGCTCTCCCTCATGTGGATTGATTTAAATTTCATCCATACACACCAGAGGGAGTTTTTACTGTTTCAGCTCTTCCTCCTGCCATGATTCAGTCTCTATTTTCTTTTGAAGCTGAAACTATTGCTGAATTATTGTGACAGCCATGCCACTACATGGCTGCAACATTGTAGTATCCTGGTGATTAAGTTAGGGATAGAAATTTCAAAACAGACTTTAAAATGAGTACTGTTTTTACATATAGATTATCAGAACATTTTTTTTTTTAAATGGCTGGGGTGTGGTTAAATATTCAAAATCCTACCACACCATATGTTTCCATGGTAGGTGTGATCTGAGAGTGCCCAACCTCAGAATCACCAAATTCTGTTCTCTCAGACCCTGCTTAATGTGTGTACGTTCGGTCTGTGCTGAGAAGCTGGAATTTATTCTCAGTCCCTGTGACTATTACTTGTATGGACCAGAAAGACTCTGCTTGCTTCTGCTTTGTCCAAGACGATGTCCCTTTGTGTTTCTTACAGTGTTGCATATATATCTCCATACACTAGGAGGCTGACAAAATAAATCAGTCAAACAGCCTTTCACAGTAAATATGATCCCCCACAAAACTTGCTTAAATCCTTCCTGAAACAACTGTAAATCACACAAAAGGGAAAAGAGGTGCAATTCAGATTAGAACAAGGCTGTCTGCTTTCATACTTGAAAAAAAAAAAATTACAGGAATCTATGGGATGTGTATCATCTAAGAAACAGTTGAGTCCATTGTGGCAGTTCTTAGGCTTGACTTCATTTTATCACCAATAGGTGCTCAGCCAAATATTTATATATTTGGATTTAACCAATCCATGTCACTTAAGCCTGTATTTTGATTATGTGGAAGTTTAAGAAAAAGCAGTACAAGAAGCAAGCTGTGTTTTAAACTCTTAGTAGCTGCTTTGCAAAATATTTGGCATTCTTTCTGTAGTCCAAACTCCTAACTCATGTCTGAACATAATAATCTCAGCTTTCATTTGGAGAACAAAACATAAGTTTCCAAGTTCTTGTGGTTTAGGAAGATAAGTGGAAAATGTACAGCCTAAAGGCTTCCATACCAGAAAAACAAATTCAAAAATCTCAGAGGTGATCTGCTTTAAAATCTCGTTATTTATAATCTGTTCTTGTACCATCTTTGGCCTCTGACTTTTTGTAAGCGTAGGGCTGTAAATACCTCTCTTCCCATACAGACTTTTAGCAGGGATCCAGGCCCAGTGCTTCTTTTCCTAATTTTTTTCTGATCTTACAACTGTTGAATAACTACACTGTAAAACTGGCCTGTACAGTATCTTTAGGAATGTTTCTTTAATGTCTGCTTATTACAAGGCATTTTTATATTCCATTGATGAAATATGATCTAGCTGGCATTTATCATTGATGAAAAAATAACACTGCAAATAAAACACCTAAATAAGATGCTTTATACTTTTCCCTAATCTCAGTGATTATTTTTGTCCTGAAAAACAGAAATCATAACAATTTTAATGCAAAGGAAGTTACCTCATTCCTTCTCCATTGCTGCTCAGTCAAATAAAGTGGCAAAGGAAATTACTGCAATTCCCTGAACTTGTTTGGTTATGCACAGAAACTTCTGAATACATATTGTGCAAGGCAGTAATTACTTTCCTAACTTACTTACTTCTTCCACTGGGGCTGTAGCTTTTGAGCCACCCTAATTTGGCAGGAATCCTGTATATTAATCTATTATGAGATGCATAATGTCCTGAGCTATTCCACCTGTTCATAGTTCAATTTGAAGATTAACCATGGACACATCTGGGGTTAAACCATGGCCTTACTAGTGTAGAAATAAAGATGCTATATAAACCACTGTGAAAAATCTCTCAACAAAACATAAGAAACTTAAAACAGAGATTTCTTCCAGAGGTATTTGAAGTGAAAAACAGGAAAACTGCCTGTCTATAATATAGATCTCAAATAGGGATTGTAGTCAGTGAATGGACTTTGGATATCCACACTCTCAGTCTCTTAAACCTGAAAGACTTTAAGGTGGATATTTCCAAGGCAGAAAATAAGATGTCTGTTGTGACCAGCCATGCAATCGGGGCAGGAAGGGCAGCAGAGGATAAAAAGCGAAAGTCGCTGGGGCACTGCCACCCACCAGTGTACTGAGAACAGATTCTCCCAAGACCATATAATGCTGAAAGAGTTGTACAACAGTCAGGCCAGAAATGTAATGTAACCAAGTTTCACTGCATTAGTGATACTTTAATAATAAGGACTGATAATTTTTCTCAGTTCTGTTCTGTCAGACTTTTTTGCATACATGGGCTCCTACTAAACAGAAATTATGCTTTCAAAACAAACACATAAAATAAATACTTCCAGGCAGTAAAAAAAAAAATGTTAATAGTGATTCCAAATTTGGAAACGTTTACTCGTGTTCTCCACAAACACCTACATTTACTTTCTACTGCAAATGTCAAATTTGTTGTTGATTCAAAATTTGGACTTGGGAAGAAAGAAGCATTTATCTTTAAATAAAGGCAGCTATAATTACACCATCAAGATTTCATAGACTAGTCCAGCAATGTCTCTCTCCTTTATTCATTATAATTCAAAAAGTTGTAGGTGAATTTTAGTACATTAGTGTCACAGAATCACAGAATCACCAAGGTTGGAAGAGACCTCCAAGATCACTTAGTCCAACCTCTGAGCTAACACTAACAAGTCCTCCACTAAACCATATCACTAAGCTCTAAATCTAAGTCATTTAAAGACCTCCATGGATGGTGACTCAACCACTTCCCTGGGCAGCCCATTCCAATGCCTAACAACTCTTTCGGTAAAGTTTTTCCTAATATCCAATCTAAACCTCCCCTGTCGCAACTTTAGCGCATTCCCCCCCCAAAAAAGAGAAGCACTCACGCAACCCCTGAGAATTGGCAACAGAGTTGTTTATTGCCTGGACATCTTGCAGGTAAGCCTGCAGGATGTCCATGGTGTTTGGTGGCTCCAAGATAAAGCTTGCGATGGACCCTGAGCAGCAAGCAGGGGGCTCATCGGGTACTCCTGCAATGCTGTTGGTGCTCTCGGATGGCAGAGCGAAAAGACATGCCACAGTAGTCCCACGTCTGTTCTGGCGGAGGTGGATCCACTTCCATCGGTTCCTCCACATCTGGTGGATCCAGCTCCATGTGTTCCACAGTGTTTGGCAGAAAGATAAGCCAGTCCTTGCACAGGACTGCCCAAACGGGATGCCTTCCATCCAGAATGTTTTCAGTCCAGGGTGCCAAACCAGGGGGTCGTCCAGTTCCACGTCTAGGTCCCATGCCACTGTCGGCTTGATTTTCATGCATGGGTCTGACGCTGCCGTCTGGTTTACGGCCATTACTGGGTCCTGAACTGTGCTGTGAACTATAGGCATGCCTCTGCTCCACGCTTGGAGCCTGACGTTTCTGCCTTTGCCCCACGTCACCACTGCACCTACAGGAAGGCCCAGGCCCCCTGTCGCTGTGTGTTTGAGGGGACGGCCTCTTCCTTGCATCGTTGCGGTACCAATGGTACCGCTAAAAAGTGTCTGTGGGCTGGGCGCCAGAGGTCCCTTGGGCACTGGTGTCTAGTGCCACCAGCGCTATCCCTCCGCCCATGACATGTCTCCTTCTGTTCAGGTGTCTTCCTTCTTGGTGCTTCACTGGACTGCATCGCTGTCCTCTCACACCAAGAAAGCCTGCAGCTCGCCCTGCTGCTTCTAGTCTTCTTCCTGCCGCACAAGCTGGCTGTCAGAGGACATAGTAGCTGAGCGAGTGGTGGGCCAGCTGCAGGGGGTCCTGTTTTTTAGGGCCCGGAGCAAAGGTGGGACAGTGGTGGCCACTGTGACCTCGGCAAGCCTCTCTGATGGAGTGGTCCATGCGTGGCCAAAGGTGGCTATGTTGGCAGCAGCCTGGAAGATGCTCTCATGTGGACAAGGAGGAGGATTGTTGGGGGCTGAGGGCCCCTTTTCTGGGGCTGGCTCCCCCGGGCCATTTGGCTTGCCAGAGAGAAAGGCTGATCCTTGGCCACAGAGATTGCCCACACCTCTCATCCTGTGCCCTGGGTTTATTTTTAACACTGGTTTTTAGGTAATTTCATTCTATTCTTTACGGAAAAGAACAGAAGCAAGGTGCATCTTCAGCCCTTATTCCCATCTGTGCTTTGTGCTCTGAGTGAAGAATTTCTTCCTCACATCACATCTAATCTAAATCTCCCCTCCATTTGTTTAAAGCCATTATTCCTTGTTCCATGGCTATACTCCCTGATAGAATCCCTCTCCAGCTTTCTTCTAGGCCACTTTTATGGGTAAGGTTAGGTGGCAAAAATACAGGACCTAGCAAACTGCGGCCTTATCTACCTTGTTCCACATGACTTTTTCCAGCTCAGGCTCTAGATCAGTGTAACACAGAATCATTAAGGTTGGAAAAGACCTTCAAGACCATCTGGTCCAACCACCCCCCTACCACCAATGTCACCCACTAAACCATATCCCTAAGCACCAGGTCCAACCTTTCCTTGAATACCCCCAGGGACGGTGACACCACCACTTCCCTGGGCAACCCGTTCCAATGCCTGACTGCTTTTTCTGAGAAGAAATGTCTCCTACTTGTTTTAATTGTTGAAGAGCAGTGCTTACACTGAGTCAAGGACTTTTCATCTTCTCACACACTGCCCTGCCAGTGGGCAGGCTGGGGGTGCAGCAGGAGCTGGGAGGGGACAGAAACAGGACAGCTGAACTCAACTGGCCAAAGAGGTATTCCATACCATATGGCGTCATGCTGGACAATTAATGTGGGGTGGCTGGCTGGGGGATGGGAGGGGTACTGGCTGCTCGGGGATAAGCTGGGCATCTGCCTCTTTCTTCATTTTTTACAGGACAACCACAGGCTCATTGTTTTCTTTTGTGCTTAAACTATTGGGTTTATTGAACTATCTAGAAAAGGGAGGCAAAGAAAATCAGACTTAAAGGCTCACTGATATATAAAAGGTTACAACCCAAAAACTATGAAGTGATGAAATGCTATATGATCGTATGAATATTTTAAACATAACTTATTACTCAGCAATTTACTTAGTTACTTTGCTCCCATTACAAATGGCCTAGATAATTTTATTATGAAACTGTCCTGTTCTTTTATAGTTTAGTTCTAATTGCCAGACATATATTAGCTGCTAAACTGATATGAATGAAAATGTCATGATAGAGCATTTGGGCACTAAGCTGAAGTCCAGTGATACCAGTGAAAATACCACTTGGGAATAGAAGTGAAGAATCAGAAACAGGAGATAGAGCCATGCCCTTGAGATTTATAGAACTCAGTCAAAAAAGGAGTTATGATCTTTGGTTCATCACAGCTGATAACTTCTTAGATGAACATTTAAAAAAAAAAAAAAAGAAAAAAAAAAGAACATGCTGGAGCTTATTGTTTGCTTGTTTGTTTGTTTTGTGTGTGTGCATGTTTTGGTTTGTTTTGTTGTTGTTGTTGTTCAGGCGAATTTAAGAGATCCTGAAGAAATGGAAGTGGGTTTTCCAGAGTGACACTTCCTGTGTTTTGAAAATCATTTCCACTTAGCACATTGAAAGTTTTGTATCATTGATTTCTGAAAACCTTTTTCCAGACAGGATAATTTCTACCAAGTACAAAAACAGATGATCTGAATAAACTAGCCTCAGGAAAACAAGTAGAAGTATCAGAAGATGGGCTTTAGGATTTCACAGTCTGGATGAATACAAGTCTACAACGACGAAACACTGGTTGGATAGTTTCTCAGAGGGTAGCAGTTAATGGGATGTACAGTGCTTGAAGGTCGATAACCTGCAGAGTACCACAGGGATCTATCCTGGGACCTATCCTGTTTAACTTCTTTAGCAGTGATGTGGAGGAGGTGCTGCAGTACAGTCTTGTCAAACTTGTGGTTGACACCAAACTGGGGAAACAGTCAATAATTTCAAGGGCAGTGCCATCATCGAGAGGGTCCTAGATCAGCTGGAGAAATGCAGCTACAGGAACATTCTGAAATTCAATGGAGAGAGATGTAAACTACTGTCCCTGGGAAGGAGAAGTCGCCTGTGGCGATACAGGTTGGGCACAGTAGGGCTGTCCGGAAGCAGCCCTGTTTGAAGGCCTTGGAGGCCTGGATGAGCAGCAAGCAGAGCATGAGCCTGCAGCGTGCCCCAGCAGTAAAGGTACCAACAGCACCTGGGTTGTGTGAACAGGAGCAGAACTGGTGGATGGTGCGAAGTGATCACAAAGTGGAGCAGTGGAGCAAAAGTAGATGGAGCCAGAGGATGTTCAGCCTAGAGAAGGGGCTCTGGGGAGACCTCATTGTGGCCTTTCAGTACTTAAAGGGGTCTTACAAAAAGGATGGAGAAGGACTCTTTACTTGGATAGATAATGAAAAGACAAGAGGGAATGGTCTTAAATGTAAAGAGGATAGATTTGGACTAGACATTGGGAGGAAATTCTTCACTGTAAGGGTAGTAAGGCACAGGAATAGGTTGCCCAGAGAGGCTGTGGATGCCCCATCCTCGGAGGTGTTCAAGGCCAGGCTGGGTGGCGCCTCAGCCAACCTGCTCTAGAGGGGGGCATCCCTGCCTATGGCAGGGGAATTGGTGTTAGATGATCTTTAAGGTCCCTTCCAATCCAAGCCATTATGTGATTCTATGATTTATTTGTTTTGCCTTGTGTACATGATATAAAGTGCTTTTATCTCTTGTCTTCCTGTTTCGAATGGATTTATCCTGTTGCACCTAACCATCTTTTTATGCCTTTTGTACCTTCCAAAGAATGCTGTTGTTCCTTTAACAGTTTATTACACTCTGAGATGTTTCAAAATAGCATGTATTTCCCCACCAGGTCTGTGATTTTTCACTTGGTGAGACAAATCTCCATGTTAAAATGGCTATTTAATTATAATGGATGGCAACTGATCAATGTCTATACCGGTAGTGAATGAAAATGTTTCTATTAATTTGCTACTGTGTGCTTTGCCATTGCCACTGATGCATACAAATAGCTCTGATAAAAATACAGAGAAACCATCTCAGTGTATGGAGGGGATTTCACCAGGACAGGAGAAATGTGCCATGTGACCATGATTTTTGTTTTAAGAAAAAGCAAAGCAGATGAGTATGTGGTACTCACCTAGCAATATTTTACTCTTACTGTTGCTGTTTAATTTCAGATGTGTTCACATGGATCAGAACACTGCGGACTATTCCTACCACCATGCCCACTCCACTTAAATAGGCTGCCTGCAGCTTAGAATGGCAGCTTTTTCCACCCTCCCTGTGGGAGTGCAGATAATTTCACAAGAAGCACCACGGCAGTGAATTGGGTCTTCACTGAAGGGCTTATAGATCACCATTGGCCCTAATGGTAGTTAGGAAAACGTCAACTGCACAGCCGGCAAATACTATGTTTGCCCCTACATCTAAAGCAAGAAATTTCTATTACTTGTATCTCAGACACAGGAATCTCAAACACTAGACAAATAATATCTGTTCTAATAGAGTCACAAAGAGGGTTTTTTTCTTGTATTTATACACTTGAAATGCAGACATTCTTTTCTATACAAGTTCGCCCTACCTAGAACTACATTTATCCAAAAGGATTCTTGCAATACCTTCCAACAGACCAAAATGAACTACTTTAAATGTTTTGACAACAGCTAGTGAGAAAATGTATATAATTTAAGCCTTTTTCTAGTCAGTCACTATTCTTTTCTAGGTAACAATGTTGGGCTTTTGTGTATGCAATGATAAAATTGTATTATACATCCGCAAAGTTCTCCTATCCTCTTTCTGACTCATCTTCATCCCTTAACATCAGTTTACCTAGTATCAGTTTACTAATTTTTTCAAGGCATGTCCAGCACACTGCTAGAACTTAAGGGACATAATGTGAACTTATTAGTATGGCAGGTGAAAGAGGATTCCTACCTATATTTTCTGGTAATATATACAACCGATACAGTCCAACCAATAATTCCAGTGCAGACTGCAAACACAATAAGGAAGCAATCTAGATTCATTATCCAGGTTACCAGTCACTAGATCCAGATCCATCTCTAATTGTTCATGTAGGGAAAAAAAAAAAAAAAAAAAAGCTATTTTGAAGCTATTTTGTTAAAAAGTTGTATTGTTAAGCACTGAATATATGCTTCTATCTCTAATAAGGTAGGCATCTGAAATCTGAATGACACAGAGCTGTAACAAGTTTATCTGTATGTGTTGTTTTTGTTGTTTTTTTTCCTTAATATTGTTCTCTAAAATTACATCTTATTTCTTAATGCATTAAGGAAAGAATATTCTAAACATGTGCTTAGCATGGAAGATTCAAAACAGAGCCTCAGCTTCTCCTCCTCTAGTGACTTGCCTTGTTCTTGGTTTCATATACAGGAGAGAGAGGCTCTCAGAGAGGGAGAGCAACTTCAAACTGCCACTTTCAATGACATTCTACTTATACATTAGTGGATTTTCACTCTATCACTTCTCAGCCTTCCTGAAGGTAAGCAAATCCTATTTGTTTCCAGTTTTCTTCAGAGACCATGTTTTCTAGCTTCACAACCTTTGTCACTGCTCTTAATCATATTCTTCCCAAGCCATGCTGCTTCAAACTAAATACAGCACTCTCACTAGGGCTCAATAAAGCACAAGCATTTCTTTATTTGTACCACATGATACTTTATCAAGTAACATGTTTCCTTAGTTCCCAACAAGCTGGCTTTATTGATTCATGCCTGCTGTGTGTGGGTCATTCTCCATGACGGATCCTTTTCCTGAGGACAATTTTGCTAGCTATTCTAGCTCTGTAAGGGACTATTCCTGAACAAGTGCAGGGCTTCATCTTCATCAGATTACATCCTGCTCTTCAGTGTGCCAAGATCAGCCTAAATTCTAGCCAAGCCCTCCAGAGAATCCTGCAAAATGAGTAAGCATAACCTCCATACCATCACTCAGTCCATAGTAAACATACCCAACAGCATCACAGCCAGGACAGGTCTCTGAAGGTCCCCCAAAACACAGCCATGCACTGTCCAGTGCATAGTTCCTATCTACTTCTTTGACATCCTCAGCCACTTTTTGTAACTCTTAAAGGTCTTTTCATTACATTTTTTTTTATCTTAGAAATGCACAATTTGGGTGCTTGTTTTTGTTTTCCCCAGTTTCCATAGAGGAAACAGTAGGACAGCAATCAGTTTGGTGCTTGTGGCATACAGATGAAAAAATAGTGTATGTTTTAAATAGAAGAAATTGAATAGGAATTCTTGTTATTGTTTCTTGCAAATAACTCTACGGAAATTCATTTTAAATTTTCAAGTTTCAATAATATCTATTCCTGAAAGAAAGAAAAAAAGAAAAAGAAAAAAAAGTGTGTTTTACAAAACCTGGGGCGGAGAAAGAATCTTGAATAAAATCTGAAGATTAGAAAAATGAAAGACATAAAATTACTTACTAGTCATTTACACAGTATGATCATAGGTACACCATTAATAATAGGTATAGGTTGCAAAGCCCTAAGCCCTTCATTAAGTAAATAACAGCTGTTTTTCTCAATCTCAGAGATGACACATTTGTTTCTTTTTGAAACAGCTGGCTTATTAAACATTAATTCAGGTGCACTCATGAAAAAGAAAACACCTCCTTTGTGATTCCATTTACAATAAGCACAACTGTTATACTCCCTCATTAAGCTATCATGAGATATGGAAATAAAATCTGCTTAATGGAAAATGAGGCTTTCTTTTGAAAAAAAGCTTATTTAATGTTGATTATAGCCATACAAGGATATTTAAAATTTACGGGTTCAAACACTGAAATGAGGAGGGTCATCTTCAGAGGAAGTTCTGTTGCTAGGAAACTCAAGCCACAAAGCATCACAATAGCTTTTAATTTACTCTTTTTTTTCAAGAGATGTCAAAGACAAAAGTACTCACCAGAATGTGTGACATTTTTTACCAGGTGTGCATAATTTCACCTGAAGAAGGGAAACACTAGCTCTCCCCACTGGCAGGTATCCCTCCTCAAGTCCCTATATTCACATTATAAGGACAGTTGCACATTTCCCTTTTCTTGGAGTAAAGGGAATGTTTTGCAGTATCACTTTTCCAGGACATCCCAGTATATTAAGGACTCCCATAACCAACTGGCTTCTGTGGGCAAGATAAATAAATGCAGGCAATGGTCAGCTGTTGAAGAGGCTGGGATTTAAAAGGTTTCCCAGAGCTGGAGGAACAGAAGGGAAAAGCTTGTAAGGCAAAACTTAAATACTGCCCAGCTTGAAAACGACCTAAACTAGAGGAGAGGACACTGTCTTTCACAGCTGGTGAAAACTATGTTTGGGGATTTTCACCTGGACAGATGGTGGATCAGCCTCCAGAAGCACACAAGCACCAACTTAATGCAATAGACTATTTGCATTTGTTGACCTCAGGAATCTGATATATGGAAAAAAAAAAAAAAAAAAAAAACCACTTTTTTTTGAACAGTGTCACCAGTGCAATACTTGCATTGATTCTAAGGGACAGTCCTACAGCACTGTCAGCCTGTCATCCTCATAATGCAGTTGACAAATACCTTCAGAAACAAAAACAAATACCTTCAGAAATTATTTTTAAGAAGTGAAGTTAAAATGCTGAAGCAGTCTGTCCTTAACATTAAAATGGCAGAGATTTGTGGAAACCTTGAAGACGTTTCTGAGATGGTTCCAGTAGAAATGAATTAAAAAGAATTAGGAACTAATGGAATGAGGACATTCTCATAAGGACAGGTTGTTCAAGAGTCTCTGTACCTCTAGATGGACCAATTCCAGTAAAAGTCTAACTGAAGAAAAAACAAAGGAGGGGGGTTGAAGAGACTCTTTGTGGAAAAGGAAAGGAAAAGAAAAGGAAAAGGAAAAGGAAAAGGAAAAGGAAAAGGAAAAGGAAAAGGAAAAGGAAAAGGAAAAGGAAAAGGAAAAGGAAAAGGAAAAGGAAAAGGAAAAGGAAAAGGAAAAGGAAAAGGAAAAGGAAAAGGAAAAGGAAAAGGAAAAGGAAAAGGAAAAGGAAAAGGAAAAGGAAAAGGAAAAGGAAAAAGAAAAAGAAAAAGAAAGAAAAAAGGAAAGGAAAGAGAAAAGGAAAAGGAAAAGGAAAAGGAAAAGGAAAAGGAAAAGGAAAAGGAAAAGGAAGAGGAAGAGGAAGAGGAAAAGGAAAAGGAAAAGGAAAAGGAAAAGGAAAAGGAAAAGGAAAAGGAAAAGGAAAAGGAAAAGGAAAAGGAAAAGGAAAAGGAAAAGGAAAAGGAAAAGGAAAAGGAAAAGGAAAAGGAAAAGGAAAAGGAAAAGGAAAAGGAAAAGGAAAAGGAAAAGGAAAAGGAAAAGGAAAAGGAAAAGGAAAAGGAAAAGGAAAAGGAAAAGGAAAAGAAAAAAAAGTTGTAATTGCAACACAGTGCTAACTGAGATGCTTCCATGCCAAGATACCAATGACACAACACTGGACTAGGCTGTCCCCAGGAAGGTCTTCAGTGTCCAAAATATATCACTTCACAAGACGTGCTCAGAGGGTGAAATGCACAGTTGCTTGCACAGCTGACTCCCATTTTGAACCAATCTACCTGGATTATTTTAAAGGAGCTGACTTTTTTATTATTTGGAAAGCCTAGCTAAAATGTTCTATCAAAATTACCAGAAGAAATTACTTTGCTACATTTAATTTTATTTTTATTTTTTATTAGCAACAGAACTGAGTATGTATTTCCTTCACATCAAGTCACATATTTTGATTATTCCAGCTGACTCTCAGGGAATATCACCAAAGAGTCTATAAATGGTTTAAACACATGATGCGGAAAGTGTATTTCTTACACATCTTCCTGGATAGGTATTCTGGATTACTCACCTAAAAGGAGAGAAAAGCTAAGACTGGAAAACTCATGACACTGCAACATTTATCAGGCAATTGTTTTCAGAAGTTAACCAAGAGTGCCATACGCATGGCAAAGTCTATATCAGTAAATAGTGCACAAACAATGATGTCCATGCAAACAGCAAAAAGGAAGCTACTGGAAATATTGCATTGTATACAAGTTTAAAAAATCATTGGCTAGCAAAAAAAAACACTTCACTACACTAATAACCTTATCACAAACAAGTATTAGAGTCCAAATCACCAGTGACTACAGCCAGCATTTAACATAGTATGAAATATGAGAAAGAAGTGCTCACTGATAGACCAAGGAAGGCAGTTCATCCAACTTTGAAGCAGAAAGAAGGCATCTGATTCTGATTCCCGCTCTGCTCTGCGCTGGTGCGGCCTCACCTCGAATACTGTGCGCAGTTCTGGGCACCACAGTACAAAAAGGAGATTAAACTGTTGGAGAGTGTACAGAGGAGGGCGACAAAGATGGTGAAGGGCCTAGAGGGGAAGACATAACGAGGAGCGGCTGAGGTCACTGGGCCTGTTCAACCTGGAAGAGGAGGCTGAGGGGGGACCTCATCGCAGTCTACAACTTCCTCGCGAGGGGGAGTGGAGGGGCAGGTGACCTATTCTCCGTTATCACCAGTGATAGGACCCGTGGGAACTATGTTAAGCTGAGGCAGGGGAAGTTTAGGCTGGACATCAGGAAGAGGTTCTTCACCGAGAGGGTGGTCGCACACTGTAACAGGCTCCCCAGTGAAGTAGTCACTGCACCAAGCCTGGCTGAATTTAAGAAGCGATTGGACTGTGCACTTAGTCACACGGTCTAAACTTTTGGGTAGACCTGTGCGGTGCCAGGAGTTGGACTTGATGATCCTTATGGGTCCCTTCCAACTCAGGATATTCTATGATTCTATGATTCTATGACTCTGCATGAGGAGTGAAGGTACAATGAGGTTAGAGGGATGTGTGTGAGAAGGAGAAGAAGCTGGGCTGAGGAGTCTGGGCTTTGTAATGATATTAATTGAATATAAGAGCTTAAATTAAGTAGAGTTGAAGTTTTATTCATTTGTAAAACCTTCTGTCTCTGTAGTTAGTTTGCATGAACTGTCAGACTCTTCACTAGCATAAAAAACTGCAGTAGGCTGATAATGAGGTTTTATTACAGATCTTTATTTGGTTAAAAAAAAAAAAAAAGTTCTCTAGAACTGCCTAGAATTGTGCCTAGTATCAGCCAGAGAACTTTTTTCAATGGTTTTCACATTTCACTGAAAGTTTAGGATCACATTTCTTCCTATCACCACTAATAGCAAGAAATACGAACACATACTAGCATATGAAAAATATGACAGCATTTTCTTAACATTGGCTATTTAGAGCTCTTCAGAAGACAAAATCCTCAATAAAAGCTGTGAAATGAAAATCGGTAGAATGAATATTCATTCGTGCTTGCTCTTCTTTTGTCCTTCCTTTTATACTGTCTTTCCTGTTCATTTTTTTTTCCAGCTTCTTTAAGAAAAGCTTTCAGGTTAATTACTTTGTATTTCTTGCCTCTTTTCCTCATTGTAGGAAGCCATATACCAAAATTTTGTTTTTGCCCAAATGGCTACCCAAATGCACAGAACACAAGAGGCTGGGGAAAAAGAAAAACAAAACCAACCAAACAAGCAAACAACAAAAGAAAAACTATCAGAAGCGCTGCATAATACTGAGAGGAACAATCTGCACACCGGACACCTACATGTTCTGTAGTCTAAGCAGGCAGGAAACATAAATAATCAAGGTGCTCACTGGGTTAATAAATACGTGTTTGTTGAGTATGTGATGAGTATCATTCCTTATAAAAGGGTCATTATTCAAGTATAATAGTTTATACAGGCTAAAGTGCTCAAAATTAATGAGACATTTGTTATCAGGGAAGTACCTTGCTAAGAAAAGGCTTTTTTTATTATTATTATTCATTTTTTCTTAAAAAAAAAAAAATCATAAGGACTAATTAATACCAAATGACCTCATTTTTGCAAGAATGTGTTTTGCTTTTCTTCTGAAATCTGCCCCTGTAGTCTATACAGGGTCTTTATAACTAAGGAATTGTTTAATAACTATGGTACATCAAACAACTGATCTGCGTTGACAGCTACAGAGACCCATTTACTTCTGTGAAGCTGTACAGTTTGTAGCTAGAGTGAAAGAGCTTTAAAGTGCTAAAGTTTAAAGTCACTTCTCTGACTTGGAAAGTACAAGACAGACAAAGAGTCATAAAATGTTTGGACTGGAAGCAGGGCTTGGCTTAGCTTTGAAAATTAAGTTGCCTGAAATGTTATGTCCTTTAGAGGTATAGGAGCCAGAAGCTTCAAGTAGAGAATGAGACATTTGCTGTTAGCAGCTCATCTCTGTAAGAACCCCCCCGCTCAGCATCAGAGACATAAGTAGGGTGCACTCCTGAAGTGTGGGACAAAGATTAACAAACATGGAGAGAAGGATGGAGAAGGTACCCTGGGAAAGAAAATCTGCAGACACCTGTTCACGATTTGATTTCCACTCTACATGCCTCTCTCTAGAAGCCAGTAAATGAAAATATGAACACCATACAACTACCAAATGGATAATTTACTTGCTACACTTAAACATAGTATTAGTTATGTTCAATTCCTAGAAGAAAGCAGCAAAACAGTTCCTTATTCATTGTTCAATCTAATGGATTTGGCCCCTAATAGTTAACATTGAGTAAGTCCCCTCTGAAAATGTAGAAAGAAAGCCTATGAGGAAGAATTTTCCCAGAACAAGGTTGGTGAACTCTCTCATGTACTTTCCATCTTACAAAACAAAGCAAAATATATATATTCAGAGCTGGAATACAACAGTCTTCAGCCCTGACTCGATCAAAATAAATAGGATTATCTCATGTTCCTTGCTTCAAAACTATTCCTAGAATAGTTTCTATAATACTGTCATTCTTTGCTCTTTCAGAATAATAACTCCCAAGTCTCTGGTGAGTGCACAGCCCAGTACTCTCATTTCATGCAATAACCATCAGACTTTGCAAGATAAAATTCTTGAACCATTATCTGTGTGGACATTTTCTGGATCTCTCCCTGTGTTATGCAGCCAGGAATATCCTCCTCAGGGCAGGTAACAGGTCATTGCTTATTCCTCAGGAATGACAAATTCAAGGTTTTGACTTCCATCCCAATGTAAACTTGGCCCTGGCCCACCAGCTCCAGACAGAGGTCTGATGTTCTGCTTTGTCCCAGTAGCTGCCCACCCATCACTGTGGTCTGAGAGCACAGCTTATCAGCTGCAGGAAGATAACCACCTCTTGTGTCCAGCGGGTGGTGTCTGTACCTCAGATTTGAAGTCAGTCTCAAAAGCTTAGCCATTCAAGCATATGCCAAATTACATTTGACAATGTGGGAGTGAGGAAGGCACTCATACTAATTCCAATCAGATATTCTGCCAAAGTGAAAAAAAAAAAAAAATTGAGAGAGCTGATGAAGCTTGGTTCCTCATGCATATCCCAATCCCTCAGTCTCTCACTGTCATTCATGTTTTGGTTCATCTGCATCTTGGATATAATTATATTCAGAGCAAGATCACAGTGCATGAATTCATTCCATATTTACCTTTCGGTCCCAGAAGGGTCACCAGTTCACATACTGGGGGCAGCTTTAAAAGTGCTGGTGCTTCATCACCTCTGTGTCAGGTTTCTTTTCACCCTGTAGTAATTCTGCAGGGACTTGGGGTTTTGTCAGTATGAGATTGTCAAACATCTCTGTATAGCTGCAATTATGAAGCTATTTACTTAGAACAGTTTTTGACATGCATTTTCTAATTTATAGATGTCTTGAAGATAATTGCTTAATTTTCTTAATACTAAATCTGAAATGGGAATACACTGGACTGCTACAGTGGTCATATTTCACTTCAATGAAAAGAGATATGGACATGTTTTAGAAGTAAACAAACTATGGAGATTTAATGAGTATGGTCACTTAGGCTGATTGAAAAATGAATGAAAATTGGTCTCACTAATGTGGGCAAAAGTGTCTTCCTTCTTGAAAAATAATTATGTTTTTCTGTTCAACTGCATCAAAGTAGGTGGGAAGCTTCAATTGTTTTGTTTTGTCCAAAGATAACAAGGATATGGCGGTAGATCTGTACATTTAATTTGGGTTATTTATTTAAATTATAAAATGCCATCTTGAAAAAAAGCCAAAGTTGAATTCAAATTCGCTGAGATGTCATGTTCAGATATTTTAATATTTTCCTTCACTTTTTGTGGCCAAAAATATTTATCAGATAGAATCTGAACTGGAAAAGCAGCTTATTTCTCTCCCTACAGCCCAGTTTTTATTTGAATCTATTACTCCTAAAAAACAATATCATTCTTTATATTGAATTTCACTCGTGTTTGAGCAGGGGGGTTGGACCAGGTGACCACCAAAGGTCCCTTCCAACCCCAACCATTCGGTGTTTCTGTGATTCTGTGATTCTGAAATTCTGTGATTCTGCCTCTATTAAGAGCATAAATAAATCACTTAAAATTCATTGTGTTCATCAGTTATATAACCATACTACATTTTACTATGAAAGGCATAAACTATTATTCTCCAGGGATATGGCATCAAATGGCCAGGCTGTCTTGCAAAATCAGAACACGATAATAGCCCATCCTTCTCAAATAGTTGGGAGTAAAGTTATTATCTGTACTTGCCCTTTTGTTGTCATCATTTTTTGATCATATTTATTTCTATTCCAAGCAGTTTGGACAGGGAATATTTTATATTGAGGCCTGTCTTTTTCTACACCCTGAGTAAATGCTAAACAAGGTTATGTCTTGCTCCAAGAGTTTACAAAATAGATGAGACACAGTGGAAGGAGAAATTGCTCTAAGAGACTAGGAGACATGGCAGGTCAGTGGCTGAGAAATGTGTCCTTGTCTCCTGACTTGCCAGCCTGGTATCCCATAGTACCTCGTCTTACTGCAGGCTGTCTTCCTTCCTATTTGTCAGCACTGGACTAGAGGATTTCAGGTTGAAATCCAGATAGTCTGTCTCTGTAGCAGCTATAAAAAGAGAAAAAATAACCAGAAAACTACACAAGTGAAAATGCTGAAATGGGCTATGAAAAAATTGCCACTCTGCTGTCCCAATGGTATATTAATGACCATTTGATGCAGCATCTCACGGCTAAGTTCCTCATTTTGAATCGGGTTGAAGCTGAATTAATCAGTTTAAATATAAAGGAATTATAAATGATTTCAAAAGATTCTCTAAGGCCAACATACCTGAATATACTGGGAAAGATTTTAAATTGCTCCAAGCAGAATGTGAACTTTGTAGGGTTGTTTGATCATGATAGTTATCTTACATTTATAATCTGACTTCCCTCACCAAGGCCCATTTAAAATGCCACGGAGGATCTAAAATGTCTTGATATTAATATCAAGAGAAAATGAGCATTGAGAGGTCACCAGAGGTATACAGCTGTGACAGTGTGCTGACCTCTGGAATATGTTACTTGAAATCATAAGATAAGCCATTGTCACATCAGAATTGAATGCTCGGTTAACATGGATGTAAACAAAGAAAGCACTGTAAAAAATTGTTTATTGAGCAAATGATGAGCATAAGCTTGTTTGAGGGAAGCCACCATTCTGTCCTCCCCACTGGAAGGTATTAAATGCATCAAACTGCGCATCCATTTAGCTCTCTACTGTAGCAGAGGCAATGCTGCACCTTCAGGTAGCATCCCAGTGATTGCTCATTTTAGACATTAGAGCCCTGATCTTGCACTATGGGACCCACTGCAGTATAAAACTTGGTACAACCATAATTGAAAGGAAATCTGGGGACAGAGGGGAGAAGAAAGCAAGCAAGCAAGCAAGCAAGAAAGAAAAATACTCAACCTTTCCAGAATTAGATGTCCCAGTCTAACCAGAGTCCCTGCAAAGGGACAGATCCCACAGCACTGGGAAGAAAGGTTCTGTCTGGGTTGGAAGACCCAGGTGATTTTTTACATCTGTGACAGTCTTGTTCTGAATCTTCCAACTCACTGTCCACAACTACCCAAAAATCCAACCATAAAACCCTTGGCCAATACATCCAATAAGCACAGAAACTGGAATTTCTACAGGTAGGATGAAGATGAAACAACATGCCAAATAGATGTTGAAACTGGAGATGTCTTGTGGGGAAGAACATAACTATGGTAATTGAAGTGGTATCACAATACATATACATGCATTAGTGAAATGAAGCTTTTATGAGTAGTTTTAATTCGGGAATGTCCTAGGTTTTTGTGCTTCTCTTTGCCATCTTCAAACTCTTTTAATGTTTTTTATTTTAAAGCAAAATAATACTTTCATTTATAGTTATCCATCAAACAATTAATATTATTTTCTGAGTGACCTCCATATGTAGGGCACCCCTCAACGTTTCGGTATCACTTACTTAAGAAAAAATAAGGTGATTACAAAGGTCTTCAAAACATGACAGTGAAGGCACTGAAATCCTAATTTGTGGAGTTCTGGGAGATCCGTGCTCTCTCTGAACTGAGTGGAGCAATACAAATGAAGTGAAATTGGAGAGCATTTCATGCTTTATGGGTTTAAAAGTATTTTTAAATGCAGGGATTTTAACAAGTATTAATATAGGAAATAAAATCAATCTTCTTTTATATTAGACGTGATATGGTCAACTGAAATTATTGAATGTAAAAACATGACCAGACTGCAAGACTGCTGAATGGCCATTGCCAATAGAAGGTTTATAGCTTCTAAGACTTACAGCAACATAGATGAAATGACATCTTGAAAGAAAATATCTTCCATCTTCACACAGGTTCGTGAAGCTTGCCAGGATGCTCATGTTTAACTGAGTATGAAGAGCAAAATTCTTTCAGAAGGAGGAAATGTAACTATTCTCAGAATATATTTGACCTAAAGGTTTAAGAAAAATACCAAAATGTTTCATCTCCATTGACACAAGAATGTAAAGATATCACATAATCAAATTTAATTGCCTTTTAGTTTTTAAGTTGCTCTTCAGGTATGAAATCAGTAACATCCATTTTAAATTTAAAAAAAAAAATGAACTAAGCATACATTTAGACAAGCATATCTGAGTCTGCTAGCAAAGTTATAGGAGAAGAGAGGGATGCCTTGTAAATAGCAACTTTACCTTATTGTACATCAGATAATCAGTAACACTGTACATCTCACATGCCTACAGTACTCTTTTTCTTCATATAAGTCATGCCTGACCAGCTGGAATGATCTTCCTGTGATAGAATGCTATTGTCCAATTCTGTGAAGACTATGGCTTAATATTGCTGGACAAGAGCTCCAAAATAAAGATACTGAAATACTTGCTGAACAAATTTCTCATGGCAAAACACAGTGGATTATGTAATACTTGCACTTCAGAGTTACCGAAGGGATTTATCACTGAAAGTCAATGCTGAATATATGATCTTGTCACTTATTCAGGGTTCACTCTCTACTGCGTATGTAAGGTGAATGCCAGTATTACGGAACTAGTATTCTGTTCCTCTTCAGGAGGAAGATCTCCTTGCCATAGAGGAAACTGCTATTGTATAATCTTTTGCAACCCTATATGTGAAAATAATTTTAGTTTTCAGTCCTTTCTGACTTCACAAATACTAATCAGTATTAGCAAATTAATCACTCATATCCTCATAAGAAGCAATGGCTGGATCTCAATACAACAGTTGTTCTGGTAATTAAATCTAAATAAATAAATAAATCATTTAAATATACAAACTAACAGATACTAAAAGTAAGATGCCTTCTTTCTGCAGTCTTCACTGCTAAAGCCAGCCCTCAGGAATCCCTGACCAAGGAGACCAGGGAGAAAGCCTGGAGAAAGGAATATTTTTCTCTAGGTAGAGGAGGATCAGGTTAGAAATCATTTAGGCAAACTTAACATCCACAAGTCCACGGGTATTGATGGGATGTACCCACAGGTGCTGAGGAAGCTGGTGGACATCATTGCTAGGCCACTCTCAATCATCTTTGAAAGGTCGTGGCTAATCAGGAGAGGTGCCCGAGGAATGGAAAAAAGCAAATGTCATCCCAGTATTCAAAATGGGTAAGAAGGAGCACCCAGGGCCAGTCAACATCACCTCAGTCTCTGGAAAGATGATGGAACAGCTCATTCTGGAGGCCATCTCTAAACATGTGGAGGAGAAGAAGGTGATCAGGAGTAGTCAGCATGGATTCGCCAAAGAGAAATCATGCTTAACCAACCTGATTGCCCTCTATGATGGGACAGCTGGTTGGACAGTTGAGGGGAGAGCAGTGGATGTTGTCTACCTGGACTTCAGCAAGGTTTTTGACACTGTCTTCCATGATATCCTCAAAGGTAAGGTCAGGAAGTGCAGGCTTCTGTCTGAACATACGGGAAAATCTTCTTTACTGTGAGGATGACAGAGCACTGGAACAGATTGCCCAGAGAGGTTGTGGAGTCTCCCTCCCTGGAGATATTCAAAAGCTCTCTGGACACAGTCTCGAGTAATGTGCTCTAAGGGACCCTGCCTGAGAAGGGAGGTTGGACTAGATGATCTCCAGAGGTCCCTTCCAACCTCAACCATTCTGTGATTCTGTGATTCTGTGATTTTGAAACTCACTTCTGCACTGCAAGGGACACCAAGGCCTGCCTCTATGCAGTGCTCAGATCCCGTGTCACCCCCTCAGTTCCCTTGATGCTGCGGGTGCCCTGATAATTTGGAAATACAGCCCTCACATGCTCATCTCAAATATACAGCCAAAAGGAGTGGAATCAGCATAGCAACACTTTAGTGTCCAGTGAGCAACCAACGCAAGGTCCGATCCCAAGAACTGGTACCTCCCTGGGCTCCATCCATACATTTGGTTAGGCTTTGGAACGGGTTGCCCAGGGAGGTGGTGGAGTCACCATCCCTGGGGGTGTTTAAGGAAGGGTTGGATGTGGTATTTGGGGATATGGTTTAGTGGGTAATATTGGTGGTAGAGAGACGGTTGGACCAGATGATCTTGGAGGTCTTTTCCAACCTTAATGATTCTATGATTTCTTGCACTTCCCCAGCTGATGGTCAAACAACAGGACAAACATTTAGGTGAAAAAGTCTGTATAAGAGCTGCACTTGCTCAGTTCTCTGGTGCAGTGTATCAGCAGGGATTATGTCTGTGGACAGTACAGTCCTAGAGTAGTAGTATTTGAAATAAATAAGATATTTACCCATCAGTCCATCATTTGAAGATTTAAAACCAGTCTCAGCTGGCCTCTCTTACATCCTACAGCACCTTCTGTGAATGGATGTATCAAAGTAATAACAAAAAGCAGGTAATCACAAATGTCATTGCCTTGTCAGAACATAGTGCGACTGCAAAGCTGCACTGCACCCATTTTAGTCTTAACATCTTGAGAGAAAAAGGGCCTTGTGAAGGTCAGACACATATGCCTCTATATGTAACCCTATAAACTGACTTGCTTAAATGTGTCTTACTGACTTTGTCTGAAAGCTATAATGCAGCAATATTTACTGAATGATACCTGGAAGAGGGGAACTGTTCACACTTGCTTATTTTGCTCAAAAGCCCACGGGTTTAGAGGATGATCCTAACAGCTCTGTAAATTAAACAGCAGATGTGATTTGATTGAAATGGCTCAAGTAATTTAACCAACCACTAAAGCTGTTTATTAGAATAACAAAGCAACAAAGATAATCTTTGGCTGGCGACAGGCTGTGATATTTTAAAAGATTCAGCATGACCAAGAGGCCAGAAAATGGGTCTATTCTCCCTCTCCTAATCTGTCTGGTGTATGCAGTACTCATGATGGATAATATCTATTCAGAAAATATCTGATCTGTCTGCATCTGTCCTAAAGATCTCTTCTATTTCACAAATGAGTTTTTTAGTTCAGTCAAAGGAAGAACATTTGTGAAATGTAATTTCTAAGAACAAGTTCTCTCCCCTTCACAGTGACAACTACAGAAATGGGAAACAAGAAATAGATTACCCTGGTAAACCCTCCCCACATCGTGCAGCCCCCCAGCAGTACTTCAAATGTGGCTTCACCCTCTCTTATAAAATGTGCTCATTTTGGTTAACAATCTTCTTCATTTTGCAGTATAATTCATTATTCTGTTCACATTTGAACTAACACATGAGATATTTTAGTCTCCTATTTTCCCTACAAGATAAATGCTTTTCTATCACTTATTCCCAGGTGACTCCACTGGTAGCTAAGAAGACACTTCTGATTTTTGCTCACAAATATAAGAAAAAAAATCAGAATCAGACTCATAATTTCCTCAATATTGTTAGATTTATGAGCTCTTTTGTTCTCTGAATATTTCTACTTGGCTTTTATCCATTATTGCTTTAAATCTGTTATTGCTACAATATCATCCTCCCAGGAAGACAAATAGAAAGGAAGTCAGGAATGTCCTGTTTGGCCATTCACACACAGCTTTAATAACGTTCTCTAATTTTTACTCAATATCACCATTAAAGATATAGTTTCTTTGATGTAGGTTGCTTCTAGAAAACAAAGCTACTCTTTATTACAACACGAGATAATGATTTATTTTCTGCTGTAAGTCAGGGCACATAAAATATTAAAAACATTTTTCCCTTCTAAGTGCTAAGGCATTTTGTTAATCTTCTGCAGTTTTGTAGTGATTTAAAAAGGTCACAGTCTTCTTTATAATACAGTGCACTGGCATCTTTCCATCATCCAGTACAGTGCAGCCTTCTCTGAAGTCAAGTGGAGCAACTCTTCTTTCTACAAAACATTAGGGTCTCTTTCCTATGAGAATTACTGTTCTTTATCTCTCTCATTTTGGGTGTTTGGTATCTCTTTTTTTTATGTTATTCTCTGCTCCATTTTAATGGAACAGTAAGGGAGATACTGTCAATGCAGAATATCTCTCTCCTAATAAATAGAAAGAATTTGTCATTTTGTTTAGCTATTACACCTTGTTATTTCTGTGCTGAGGGAGTAATAACAATTTCTCCATATGGCCAAAGTAGCTTCTTAATAGAGATTTCCTAAGGAGAGAGTTTTATCTTTCTCATTGGGATTATATTGCCTATGAGTTTTGTTTTCTCTTTTGGTTTCATGCCAAGAACTTTTAAAGTCAGAGCAAAATACCACAGAGGAAAAAAAAATTAAGTGTATCTAACATACCCTCCATTCTAATATAGAAGTATTTACAACAAGAATCAATTCATTCAAGTAAAAAGGAACTGTGTATGACAAGAGTATATGATAAAATATACCACAAATTAAGACCTAATAGGTGACTTATTATGTTATTTTTATGATGTGCTGTCAGCCAGTGCTCCACTGTCTTTGTACTGTATGCTGAACATATACAGAGTAGCTCTAAAACCCTGACTGCAAATGTTATGTCAGCTTCAGTGGAAGAAACAAGTAGACTTCCTGGCCACAAGACAAGCAGGGCTATGCAGTTTGATAACCAACACTTATTTGTGTAGAACAGAAGGAAGACCAGGACTGTCTCCTTGCAAACCTGACACCTCTCCAGTCTGCTGGGAATTACCTTGCAGCTCACATGGCCGCAGGACCCCATGGATGGAGCAGGAAGGTCCCAACCTCAGGGCCACTGAGGTGGTGTACAGCTGCCCCTTGCCTGATACAAGGCTGGGTTTCTCCAGCTCCTCCTAAAGAAAGATCAGTGGAGCAGAAGCTGAAACCTTGCTAAAATAAATAAATAAATAAATAAGTAGAACCACTTTGAGGGGAATCATGGGTCTGGCAAGTTGGCAAGTGCAAACTTCTCAGCAATTTTTGGACCATGCCTAGCTCCTACTGAAGACAGGAATGAGAGCAAGAACAACCCCAGGATCCCACTGATCTTGTTTTGCTGAAACATTCCACTTGAATTTCCCAGATCTTCTGTCCATAACACTGTTTGAGCAAGAGAGGTTTTAACTGAAATACTTCAATTCTGTGCAATGTGCACTAGCAGCCCAGAAAGCCAACCCTGTCCTGGGCTGCATCAAAAGCAGCATGGCCAGCAGGGTGAGGGAGGGGATTGTCCACCTCTGCTCTGCTCTCGTCAGACCCCACCTGGAGCCCTGCGATCAGCTGTGGGTCCCCCAGCACAAGAAGGACTTGGATGTATTAGAGAGTGTCCAGAAGAGGGCCACAAGGACAAGCAAAGGGCTGGAGCACCTCTCCTATGAAGACAGGCTGAGGGAGCTGGGGTTGTTCAGCCTGGAGAAGAGAAGGCTCCAGAGAGACCTTACGGTGCCTTAAGGGGGCTACAGGAAAGCTGGAGAGGGACTCTTTTTCAGGGGGTGCAGTGATAGGACAAGGGGGAAATGACTTTAAACTAAAGAGGGGAGATTTAGACTAGATGTTAGGAGGAAATTCTTCTCCCAGAGGGTGGTGAGGCGCTGGAACAGGTTGCCCAGAGAGGCTGTGGATACCCCATCCCTGGAAGTGCCCGAGGCCAGGCTGGACGGGGCTTTGGGCAGCCTGGGCTGGTGGGAGGTGTCCCTGCCCATGGCAGGGGGGTGGGAACTGGGTGGTTTTTAAGTTCCCTTACAATTGCAACCATTCTATGATTTTATGAATCTATCATCTTGCACATAGTAGCCTTGGTGATGAGTTGGGTCTCCTCGTTTCTAGGACTTCCACTTAAAACAAAAAAAAAAAAGAGATGGTCACTGCCCCAGGAATTTAGAACCATTGTGTTACATAAGGGATGAAAGACAAAAACATGCCTGGTGCAGACATTTGAAAACAATAAAACAATACAGTCAGCAAATGAGATGGCAGCTTCTGCCTGTCAGTGGTCCAACCCTCAGTGGGTTTCAGGAATAAACAGCTGAGATGTGTTCGTGAAAGGTCCCTGGGCATCACATAACTAGGGGTGGCTTACACTGCTTAACTCACCAATAGCTCAGCATAAACACTGAATTCTGAACGCTATGTTACAAACACAGGGAAGAAAACTACCATACTGCCAAATACATGGCAATCATTTGCAAAAATGATGACATGGGTAAGGAAGGCCTTTATGAAAAAAAAAAAAAAAATGTCCAGCAAAAACAGCTGTGAGTAGCTTAGTATTAAAACCTGCACAGGAGGAATGACGGATTAAAGCAAGCTGTCATCACAGAACTGTTCACCACAGATAGCTTCTCAAGCTCCCAAGGATCATAAGGTTTGGTTCATTGGTGAGAAATGAGTTTGCAGGCTTGACTAATGTAAATGACTACAAAACATAAATTGAATTGAATTCAATAAATTGAATTTGGGAGACACTTCTCTGAAATGGCAGAAGGAAATGCAGTGGCTGCATTTCATCAACAAAACCCTTGCTTAACCTTTCTAATTAGCAGATAACAGAGAGGCAATGAGCCACATGGAAAAAAAAATACATTTGGGGATTATATGCTCTGATAGTTAACTGTCTTGCTAATTGAAACAAAAACTATGGTCGACACGGAAAGGGTGAACTCGCCTACATCAGTGGCATGAAAGCAGGAATGTGAGGGAATTAGCATACCTACTCCATAACATTTTGCTTACTGCAGAATTCTTAGTGCCACAGAAGGCAATGACATTTTAAAAGATTTCAACAACAAATCTGAAACAAAAAGCTATGTAGCAGCTTCCAGAAACAGCTGAATGAGATGTTTTGTGGGTGATGTGTGAATGCTGTCCCTCTGGATCTGTTTATTAATCCGAAAGAGAAATTGCAGAGCTGAATGAAACCTACAGAAATAAGTTCCTGAATGGCCTAATCAAAGCCCATCAAGGTGGATATGAAAGACTGCCATTTCCTTTAGTAGCCTTGCCATGAGGCACTAAATGAATTTGTTCTGTGTGCCTGTTCTTGTGTTTATCTGCTACAAATATTCTAGCTATTCTATGACTGAAAAATGGGGTAAGAAAATATTCAAAGAAAGCAAATTGCAAATCTGTAATATATGTTCCACAGGTACTCAATTTTAATACTAAAAATGTATTCCTTTTAATTAGAGAATGTGGAGAAAAAGTTTGAGATATGTCTGATAACATAAAAATTGTATTAAGAAATCAGAAAACATTTATTAGCTGCCTCTGGGTAGAGACAATATTCAGCATATAATTTTGTATTTATATTGAGGCCAATGATATGTTCATCTACAATCCATAAACAGAAAATACGTTGCTGCTTACTCTGACCTATTTTCCTTCTTTACATAATTATTTGACCCGTCCTTAGCATTTTAGTTTGTCCAGTATGAGTCATATTATATTACTATGGTTAGAGCAAGTACAGATGTTGCTCTTGACACTTCTGGCTCTCCAAATCACACATATTCATTTTAAGACTTTCTTGCTGAAGGTATTACTGTAGCTGAAAAATAAAGAATTTACCACACCATATGATCATGAACCTAAAGAAGAACAAATATATATATATATATATATTTCACAACATCCTTTGTGAAAAGGGGAGATTAAAGATAATATATATTTAATGATAAAAAATGAGGCGGCCATGGAATCTGATATATAATAGATTTTCTCTGACCAATACCTGGGGTGGTAGAAGGTCATTTTTAGTGTCACTGGCTGTAGGGCTTCACAAGCTCCTGTGTTAACATGCAGTCAATAGATGCATCTCTGCCTTCCAGAAGAATAGTATTTTTTATCCCTGCAAGAAATATGTTATGAAATGTGAACAGCTGTTTTCTCAGCTGATAGGAAAAAGCAGGCTAACATTTCTATTCTAGTCTTGCTGTCTGCTTGAGGGATGAAGATTTAATGCAATTTTTCCCTATGGCAAAAGGCATATGTGCATCACTATGCAAGTCCAATGATCAATAAATTGGGGAACAGCTGTACATATAGAAATAACTTATCTTAAATACCTGGCAAATGCTTCAGCATCACTCTCCATCCACTTTGTTATTGTAGTGTATTTTAATACCTTAATTGCATCATCATGATTCACTCAATTAGGTATTATTTTTGCTGTTATGGGAATAATACATCATCCGCTACAATCCTGGAAATAATGTTGCCATGAGTGCATTGGGAAGAACACATTTTACAAGCCAGCAAACTCTGCTCAGCACTTTCCAAAATCTCTGCTGCGTAAAGGTCTCCTTTGACCATGATTGAGACTCTTTATCCTCTTATTAACTGCAGAATGGCATGCTTGCAGTTGGGAAAACGGTAACCACTACAGGAAGTGCTCACTGAAGAAATTGGGCATTCCTCCCATATTTCAAATCCTTGGGTCACTGAAACAGGCCTAAATTAGCCTGCATCTCCACAACACCACAACTGAGGATCCAAGAACGGATCAATGCTTCTTTGACTTAAGCACTCACAGCAGCAGCTTCCTATTCTGCAGAGGAGGAAAAAAGTCCTAGAAAGCACTTTCCCCTCCCTTTGCTCCCTTTGGTCTTGTTTTATAAAATAAACTGTTGCTTTTTTTGGAAAGCTTTGTGTAACAGTGAAGGTAGGTGCAAAGAAAATTATCATGGGGACCGTGGAGAGCAGACTCTCTCCCATAAGCCCCACAGCACAATGTGTATTGAAAGAGGATTTTCCAGACCATGGGGAAGGATGCTGAGCACTGTGCTTGCACCCTTCGTCCTCAACCTACTGTACAGACACTGCCAACAGCATCCCATTGCACACCAGCTGAAGATTATTCACATTCATGCCCACCTTGAAGTAATGAAAACAGGAAAGAGGAAGGGAATTAAACATTTGGAAGCAAATTCTCTTAAGAAAATAGAATCACCACCTTCAATGAAATTTTATTATCACTGGAGCTCTCAAAAAATACATGCAGAGTTAGAGACTGTGCATCACCTCAGAGGCTGCTGGAAGTAATGAATGATGCTGCAAAACATGCGGGAAGAAATGTCAACTCAAACAGGAATAAAAAGATATGTAAAGAGGTTGTATGCAAATGTATTTTAATCTTGTTGGGTTTTGTTTTTTTGTTTTTTTTTTATGCAGAAGAAAAGCAGTGGGGAGGACAATTAACAAAATTATATATATATATATATAATAATATTAAAAAAAGCCAACCAGAAAAAAATTACTTCCTGATACATCTTTCATTTTGTTCTGAAAGATTTCTCCTAGTGAAAAGAGTCTATGGCATGGAGTATACCTATTTTAAGTGCCTGCAGTATTAAGAGTTGAAAAGTGATATCTGGGAGAAAAAGAAAAAAAAAAAGGAAAATTTCACTGGTTTAGAAATACATATTTTACTTACTTATGCATTATTCATTAGCAAAAGCTTGCCTGTCTTTGGGCTGCAGTGGTTTCAAGTGGGATGCTAATCCCATGCCTATTATTATTTTCCAGGAAAATCAATGGTCAGAATAATAAATTAGATATCCTGAGTTGTCCAGGCAGAAGTGGAGGCTTTGGCAAAACCAGTATTTCCTCGCCCCAGGAAGGTATGGTAGACTGGGTACCAACTCTGCTCTGGGTCCCCAGCCATATTTGATTTTCCTGAGTGACCAGGCACTTCGTAACTACATAAAGCCAATATCTACCATGCTCTGGAAAAAGTGCCTCCTTCTGCAATACCTCAGTCATGTGCCCACTTTCCATGGCAGAATAACATCTTTCTGATCACCTGTATAATTTGACCATGAGATCTAGGTTTGGTGCTCTCTCAAAGCAGCATGTAAGTGGTACACTTCAGCCAGGCTAAGATAAAGATCTAGGTGAGCCAGTTACAGCTGCCTCTTCAGTTCTGTCATCTTTCATATCTTACTCTTTTCTCCCTCCTACAGTTTTCTTCCAGGTGAAATGAAGGAAGTTCCCTACAGGGAGGGAGAGACCTCAAGGGACAAGATTAAGTGCAGGAGAACTGCTCCATTAGTAGCTTCCTGGGTGGACAAGTTACTGAGGCAAAAAAAGCAGCTGCAGTTTTCATTACAGCTTTGCTAACCACCTTTGTAACGTGCATTGCCCTCAAAAAGCACTGGATAAAATATAGGTGCCATATAGGTGCTACTATTTCCTGCTAGCTGCCCCAAGGTACATATAAATGTGGCCCTAAATTTGTCAGGCACCTTTTTATACATCCAGTATATCTTCAATTGCTTGTAGCAATTGAAGCTAGCTTACCACTCAGAGATACCACCTGGAAATTTCTATTCCCACATAAAACAGCTTATATGAAGGTAGGAACAAAGGTAAGAAGGAAGAGTGGTACAGAGAGATATGCAGTGCATCACTGGCATAGACACTGATTTGCATAACAAAGAGCTTGGTGCCTCTTATGAAAAGTGAAAAACATGAAAGACAAACAATTTTAACCCTACCAGCTATAACATTTCTTTTAAACAGTACATGTTAACTTAGGTAAATGACTTTGAAGGAGTGAGAGCCTTGTGAGTCTCATCATTTATTTGTGGGGGTGGCAGACTGCAAGACACTGCTATGCTACAACAGAATGAAGGATGAACTCCTCTTCACAGCTACAAAATAAAAAATATGTATTGCATTCAAATATGATTTTCTTGGAAGATTAGCAAACTTATTACGTAATGAGACACTTGAATGTGCATTTTAATAGGATAAAAAATAACAGTGGTGAATGCACCTTGGTCTGCTAGAAAACACTTATTGCAAAAGAATTCAGAAAAATATAAAAAAGAAAAAGAATTTAGGAACTGCCATACAATTTATCAATCTCTTCCAGCATCACTGCTCTGAAAGGAACTAGTTTCAGAGCCTTCAAATTAAACAGTTTCAGAGTCTTCAGATTAAACTATATCTACAGTGTGATTTACCCAGATGCTCTACTGTAATGCTAGACCTAGTTGATATATATGAGTGATAAATTTATACTGTTATAGTTAGATATCTAGACATAAAGTGATATACTGAAATACAGGCAGCAGATAGATATCTATCTGCAGCAAGTAGCTAGCCAGCCCCGAGGGTTTATCTCCTCCCAAACATTTGTACAACCTCCTTCTGTGGGATATTCCATTACAGACTCCAACAGGAGTTAAATTTTGTATAAGAAAAATAAGGGGGAGTGAAGGAAGACTGATTATTCTAATTAGCAGCCAGCTAGGACAGTGCTAAGCCTTAAGATTTCCATGAAGATGGCCAACATGGGCAAGAATCTGTCAGAGGCCATGACATGCAGAGAGAACCATAAGGCTTTGACTGACAGAGCAACAGTGATGTCCTGGGCTGCAGGAAAAGGTGAATGGAAGCGTTCAGAACTACTGGAACCACTCGCATTGCTTGGGTAGTCATGGCCATTGGGTGAGCCTCTGTTCTAGCTCTTCCACACTACATTTCTACACATTAGCTACATGATCTCAAGACACTTAACCATGTAAAGCACTACCAATCACCACTGCTTTGTGGCCATTTCTCCCATTGACTCCTTCTCTTGACCTATGTAAAACTCTGCTGCATCTCTGCCAGTGCCCTCTGATCATGTTTTTCTAATTAAAGCCCTCTGAAGTATGTATTTACTCAAAAAAAAAAAATGTGTTCTAATGCATCTATCTTATTTATCCATACTAGAGCGTGTTTACCAGTATTTCTACTTGGCAGCTGTGTGTACATTTTCAAAATTAATATCAAAAAACAAATAGCTGAGACAGGTCATTGCCCTGGAAAGATTAAATAGAAAGAAATTCGAACTGATAGGACATCGTGACAGACTTTAATTTTTGCTGTAATATGTTTTAAATGTAATACAAAGAACAATCTACAATGAAATCTAAGAAGACAAAAGAGTGACCTATTCTGTGTAGCTACCTGACTTAAGTTTCAAAGCTAGTAATTTTATGGTTAAAAGAAATACTTCTTACATAAAATGTTCTTGGAACTACATTGTTCACTGGTTCAAATAAATAAATAAATAAAATTTTATTTCTCTCTTGAAATTCTCTGGTTTTATCCTTCAAACCTTGGATCTTGTTATGTCTTTCTCTGCTAGATTACAGTCACCTACAATCAGACAGTTTCTCTCACATAGGTACATATTGACTTTAACCTTCTTCTGGATAAACTGAATAGATGAACTTTTGCATCTTTTCACAGTCATCTGTTGTGAATCAATATATTGTGGAGGGATAAGGTGAAGCTGGAAAAGAAGATAAGTGAAAGGTGATTTCTGAAGATCAGAGGTTAATGTTTTGTAAGGAAACAGGAGCTGCTTCTTTCATCATTAGTCCTGTGTTGGTGTAAAATACTCGGTCCCAGTTCACTGACGTGGCCATATCTGCATAGCTCTCTTCTGCCCCACTCCCAGTAAAGCTTGCTTTGGCTGTAACCTATCTCCAAACATAGGCTGATGGGCCCCCCTCTGGTTTCTTCATAAACTGCTGACACACCACAACAGCAAATAATTCCTTGCTTGTGAGAAATGTGTGATAAATACTACTGGAGATGTAAAGCATATTAATGTACAGAAGTATTTGCAGTATTGGACAAAATGCCCAAGGAATGTCAGTTTGCATCATACCTGATATACAAAATATATCATAAGAAAGGAGCATCACCTTGGTTGCTCAGCAGTCACAGAACCATGTATCACACCACTTCTTCAAGTTTATATATAAAGCACATCTGTATGGATAACACGTTAGTGTGCCATATAAGACCCTTCATCTCCCACTAAAATCAACAGAAAGAGTCTTTTATATTTGACAGATCTCATAACAGTATTAGGTTTTGTGCACTTTGACCTGGAGTCACATTCTCTTGAATTCATATTAACACAAGCCAACATTACCCAACAAGAAGAGAAGAGAAGAGAAGAGAAGAGAAGAGAAGAGAAGAGAAGAGAAGAGAAGAGAAGAGAAGAGAAGAGAAGAGAAGAGAAGAGAAGAGAAGAGAAGAGAAGAGAAGAGAAGAGAAGAGAAGAGAAGAGAAGAGAAGAGAAGAGAAGAGAAGAGAAGAGAAGAGAAGAGAAGAGAGAAGAGAAGAGAAGAGAAGAGAAGAGAAGAGAAGAGAAGAGAAGAGAAGAGAGAAGAGAGAAGAGAGAAGAGAGAAAAAAGAGAAAAAGAGAAAAAAAGAAAAAAGAGAAAAAGGGGAGGGAGGGGAGGGGAGGGGAGGGGAGGGGAGGGGAGGGGAGGGGAGGGGAGGGGAGGGGAGGGGAGGGGAGGGGAGGGGAGGGGAGGGGAGGGGAGGGGAGGGGAGGGGAGGGGAGGGGAGGGAAGGGAAGGGAAGGGAAGGGAAGGGAAGGGAAGGGAAGGGAAGGGAAGGGAAGGGAAGGGAAGGGGAAGGGAAGGGAAGGGAAGGGAAGGGAAGGGAAGGGAAGGAAGGGAAGGGAAGGGAAGGGAAGGGAAGGAAGGGGAAGGGAAGGGAAGGGAAGGGAAGGGAAGGGAAGGAAGGGAAGGGAAGGGAAGGGAAGGGAAGGGAAGGGAAGGGAAGGGAAGGGAAGGGAAGGAAGGGAAGGGAAGGAAGGGAAGGGAAGGGAAGGGAAGGAAGGGAAGGGAAGGGAAGGGAAGGGAAGGGAAGGGAAGGAAGGAAGGGAAGGAAGGGAAGGGAAGGGAAGGGAAGGGGAAGGGAAGGGAAGGGAAGGGAAGGAAGGGAAGGGAAGGGAAGGAGGAAGGGAAGGGAAGGGAAGGGAAGGGAAGGGAAGGAAGGGAAGGGAAGGGAAGGGAAGGGAAGGGAAGGGAAGGGAAAGGAAGGGAAGGGAAGGGAAGGAAGAAGAATGTGAATCCCCAAGAAGAATGTGAATCCCCAAGGAACTGAAAACCAAGCCAAATGGGAAAGAATGCAGATCACTGTCTATACTGAAAAGTAGAATTCCTAAGCTTCCTAACAAAAATACTGCTAAGTTATTTAAAGAAGGCTTTTCTTTTACTAATATTTCCATTCCCTTCAAAACTTTTCAGCTAGGAATAGATGAGTGTTTTATTTTTTTAACTGATGTTTCTGTCTTATTTTAAATGGGCGACTACATTTCCAGATACAGATAGAGAACAATTTAATCTGAAAATCTTATTGGAGAATATTTACTGTCTTCCAAGTAGTCAAACTTCCTGTTACTTGTGAATACAGTGCATCTCACAAACCAGGCCCTGTCCCTTGACTGTAGTACTAAACATTGCTATAGAACAAGCAATAAATAACACCAGCAGCTTACTTTCCATATCTCTGCATGTATTTTCACTTTATACACCTAACTATATAACTCACAGTTTTATGGTGCTGTGCAAAGGATTAACTGGAAAATTAAAGTCCCAGTCTAAGCACTCAAATACTCATATATTTTCTTGTAGAGCCAGAGCCCTATTTGGGAACTGATGTGATCTCATTATGATTTCATAAAACTTTAGATTTTTACAAAGCATCCAAACAGCAGTTGTGAGTCAGCATTTTCTTGTATTTAGTACCATTTGTGACAATTCAAGTAATTTTGTACAATATTTGTTCCCCAGTGATATACCCACAGGATGGGAGAGACAGTGTTTGTGCCATACGGTTATACATGAATGTTGAATCTTCCTTACAGGGAAACTTGGTTACAGCTCTGCAGGAGATTATAGATGAAACTGCAGAGATCAATGTCAGAATCAGAACAAACATACGAGGCTGTCACACCTCAGGAACAGGGAAAGGGCTTTTAGAGAAAAATAAAGTTAAACTTCTAATTGAGTTTCTCCATATGTAACGCTATATCTGCCTTCCACAATAAAACCATTAACAGGTCAGCAGTGACAGCTCTCTGAAAATCATTTCCAGAATCATCTGTTATTCTCTGCCCTAAACCTTTCACTTTTGACTTGAGTCAAAACTATTGACTATTGACTATTGAAAGACTATTTCAAGTGGTCTAATTCAAACCAGGAACAAGATAATATTACCACGGTACAGTCACAGTAATTTTATTTTCTGAAAACTGTTATTTCCAGAATAATGTTTCTAGACTTTTGGGAGAAAGTATAAAACCTCCAACTTCAAACCTGATAAATGAAAATATTACTCTAGTTAAGTCCTTCTCTGTGACTGTCATTCTGTATGTTTGTTCTATGCATTTGGGATTATCTGACTAATACTGTGCTGTATCTTGATGTTTGCTTTATCTTCTCAGATATTTCAACATCGTGGCAGGTTCCTCTGCTACAGCGTTTGCTTCCAGGATAATTTATTGTGGCTGAAAATCCTGGAATGAAATGACCATCTAAATGACCATCTATTAACACCAGTGAGAAAGTTGCCACAGTCTTCATCAAGACCAGAATTTCATATTCATCTCCTCTGAAGAAGAAATATTGGTTGCACCTAAAAAAAAAAGAAAAAAGAAAAAAAAATTTTGAATGAGATCAAGGTAGTACGAAACGTAGTATTGAATGAGATCAAAGATCTGCGTGGCATAGTATTCTGTTTCCACAGCAGACAGATACAAAATTCAGTGCAGGGATGTTTTTCCCTCATTTTCCAGGTTCCAACTATCCAGTTTAGGGGATTCCTGGGCTATACATGTTTTTCTGTGTGTTTACTTAGTGTCAGTGAAGCTTCCATGAAATTGTCCAGTCTCCCTCTGTGCCTATGATATATTCAAGCCCTTTGAATTCATGCTAAAGGAGCCACAACATCCTGGACAATGATGTTCAAAGGTCTTCAACCAGACCTGTGAAGAATCACTTCTTCCTCTCTGATTAGAACACAGTTCTCATAATTTTCATTCAGGCTTCCTACTTCTTGTATAAAGAGCCAGAGAAGAGTCTCCATCTTATTTCTCCAAGCCTGCTGCGATTTTGTGGCTTTCAGCCTTACCTTCTCTATTCTAGTCAGATTACGCCTTTGATTCTTATTTGCCTTCCCTGAACTCCATCACGACAAACTCTGATCTTCCCACTGAGTGTTAATGCCAGTTTGGAGCCCATTATGTGAAGTTCATACAACTTTTTTCTATGTTCATCAATTTATCTGCACCTAATTCTATCTGACATTCTTTGACTGAATCACTTCTTTGTTCTTTCTGCCATTCCTCACAGTCACCTAGCACTTCAGTATGAACTATCATGAATACCTCTCCAAACTTGGTGCCCATGTTGTTCATGCCCTTTTCCAGGTGATGAGAATAAGAGATACAAGTAGGATAATGGGGGGCATGCATAAAGGACACAGCTTGGGTTGGCTCTCAGTTTTAACATACCGTGAACATCACAAGGCAAATGGCAAGATTTCTCCTAATAATTCCATGCACTTGACTTTATTTGCCCGTTGCCACCACATAGGCAAACATGATGTTATGTAAATAGCATATCGTATAAAGAGGAGAATTGTGTATAAGGTATAAAAAAGAAAACCTGAAAGGACTGGGGTGGTCGTGTATAGAGAAGGCAAGAGTGAGAAAACTTAATGGTCTTCTAGCATGTTAAAACTACAACAAAGAGGAAGACAGCAAACTGTTATTCAAGTCCACTGAGGATAGGACAGGGAGTAATGAGCTTAAATTGCTGCAGAGGAGAAAATGCTTTATCATTCAGGATAATTAAACACTGGAAGAGGCTGCCTGGAAAACCGTGGACTTTACATCACTGGAGGTTTTTCAAAAAACTTAGAAAAGTATCTGCTAAGAAAAAGCGGAGCTGTATTTTTCACATAAGCTTGGGGTCGCAGATGGAATAGGGTTAAACAAGCAAGCTTCCTAGTGAGGAAATATGGCGAAGTGTTCTAATTTCCTTGGTTAACAGAAGGACTTAAGCCCTTAATAAACATGATTTGGTTTTCAGAGCTGCTGAACTCCTTCAAATTTCACTAGCTAATAGAAAACATGTAGGTATTCCCAGTCTTTGGCACCCTGGACTTGTTCCACTGACTCCAGGTCTACCTAAACCTGATTCAACCATCAGCTACACAGGAATTATTTTTCTCTACACAACTGGAGCCAGGAGTCAGACTCAATGACTCAATCTTTGTGGGTCCCTTCCAACCCAGGCAATTCTGTGATTCCATGAAACAGGCAACTCACTTTACCTGTGAGACAGACACAGGAAAATTTTAGCCTTTGGCTGATGTGGTATTTTGGGTTGGGTAAAAAAGAGTATTTTCCAAGGTTTTGTTCCTGAGACAGAATGGGGTTGTAGTGAGTCTTTGTGTCTCTTTCTTTGTTTTGGAGAGGTGTTTTTATTACTTTTTTATCCTGTCTGAAATGTAGAATATAAAGTCCCTTAAGAAGAGAAGGTAGCTTTCTTTTTCACTAATCACTACTGTCTGTGGTGTGGGGAAGCAGATAGCAAGGATATATCTGCCTTTGTGGGTGTATTACATAAATAATGCTAAATGGAAAACATGCTGATTGTGCTGAATGGTAACTAAACACGGACTGAAAATCTCTGTGCCTCCAAAACACTTGTCAGTACAAAGGCAGGAAAATACAATTACTTCTGCTCTGAATATCCCAGATACATGCAGACACTCACCGGGATATTTGTATGTTTATGTGATAATGAAGAGTAAAAAAATACCTGTAAATTTTAGACATTGCCGTAAACAAAATGCAGCAGAGTATCTCTGCACTACACATAGGGTGCCACAAGATGCAGTGAATTCCTCTCAGAGATTAGGATTCAGTGTAAAGAAGTAAATAGCTGAATGTTTGTAATAGCTACATTTGAACACCTGCAGGTTCTGGGAAGGGGCAAAATCTTTTAGATGGGGGGTTTAGATGAGGGAAACATAAATAAATAAATAAATAAAGTGTAATCAGAAACAAAGCCAAAGCTCCAGGCTGTTGAAGCTGGAACAGTGCCGCTGGAGTCATTTAAGCTCTGACAACTTGCAAAAGCAGAGATGCTGGTCTAGAATATTCTCAGAACACAAACCTTTTGTATTGTGCTGTCTCCATTATCAATGCAGAAATTGTTCACAGAAAAGGTATTAGCTCTGAAACAGACACACTTGTAGCAGCTTTGGGAAGACTTCATGCCCTACAGCTCTTAAGAATCAAGCAGGATGTTTCTGAATCGGGACTTTTTTTGCTAAATCTGTCTTCACTCAAAGGAGCACTACGAAATTAAAACTTCTGACAGGTATATACGACAGCCTGCAACATTCTTCTGCATCAGCTAGGAACCTGGACGGTCCTGTCGCTGTGATACAACTAAAGTATGAGGAATGAAACCTAACTCCCAGTTCATCTGTCAGTAGAGTAGGAAAGGTCAAAGCTCTTGCTGAAAATGAACATTGCATGGATATAGGTATGCAAATGAAAGTCTACCCTTTGGGAAGGATGGATAATCCTTTAGTTGACTTCAAGCATTACACTGAAATGCTATCTAGAATTTTTTTTCTCTTCACTAAAGCTAGAAACTGTAAATCTGATAGAAGGCAGGGTCCCTGACAAGATTTCAATCTTGTAATTGTGTTGACATGATATGTTCAGATTGCTAAAAAGCATTTCATTTTATGCCGTATAACAGCTTGATTTAAAAAATTCAGCACTACCTAAAAATTAATGTTGTCTCTATCAGACAGATTGAAAACATTCAAATTATGGTTAATGGAGTCACCAGGACATAAGGATGCTTACAGGAGAAAGCCAAAAAAAATGGAGTCCTGGACAATGCTGTTACTCATTGTTGCAAATTGTTACAAATGGCAAATCAGTAATGAGTTTGAAAATGGCAGAGTTTATTAGACATCAAGCCAAAGTCATTAACATTATAAGCAATCATTTCATTAGTGATGCAGAGTTGGTTTTGCTTTTAATGATTTAAAAAAAAAAAAAAAGGGTGCTCCTACTCTGAAAGACCAGAAAGGACCTTTGTGAAATCCATTTCTAACTTTCTGCATAAGGTAGACTATCAAACTTACCTCAATGTAACCATGCCTAAAGCAGAGCCCTTTAGAAAAAATCTCCATTCTTCACTTACGATTGCCAGTGATGGAGACTCCATCAAGCAATTCATAAATTACTCTACTCAGTATTTGTCTTCAGTTGTTTTAGTAAAAAACAAATACATACTCATACAAATATAGCAGTGGTCCTCATACCTAGCCTAAGTGGAATTAGACTCAAACATCCAGGCTTCAGGCCTGTCGGTGTTATTTGCCTGCTTGACAGAAGAGTCCTGGTTACAGTCAACAGTGTTTGAGTAGAAGTGATAGAATAAGTACAATAGTGCATAGCAGCCACTGTGACTCACAGAATAGAGTCCGTTTCTCTTTTGCTGCCTTCTGCAAGACAAAATAAAATGGTAATGGGTGAATTCTACACTGTGGATCTATAGTGCATTTCTTCTTGAGAGGACAGAGTCATGTTATAGAAAATATCCTCTTCTTTGCCTTCTGATGCCAGACCCAGCACACATTGCCAGGGAGTGCAGAGGTCTCTCATGGTAAGAAGTGGCTTTGGCATCTACATAGACATTCTATTTTCTTTTTTTTTTTATATAGGTTGAAGAACTAAAGGATTGAGTATATGAGTCAAAATATATGTCCACTCTTAATAGAGTAGCGTGCACCAAAAACAGTGTAAGCTTCATAACTGCTCTAAACTATATGAATACTTACTTTAAAAGCACTGTGTAATCCACTAAAATCCAAAATCTTTATGCTCATCTCAAAAAATGAAATGTACTGTCATAAGCTATTCTTTTTAGGCAAAGAAATAACAAATAACTGATAATTAAATGCATTAACAGTATAACGATGTTCACTGGGAATTTATTGACTGAATCTCAAGATGGCAAAAAGTGTATACCCCTGCTAGAGGTTCAAAAGCCTAAGAGAAAGAGTAAACAGAATTACATTAATAACTACTGACAGGAGTGAAGAATTTTATATTGCACAGAGATTTTCTAATTTGTTAACTCTGCCTAGTAGAATTGATAAAAATTACATTACTAGACAGCATGACCTCATGAAATGTCTATGTTGCTTTAAACCTTATGCATTTGACAACTGCATTCTACCTAACGACAACAAAAGGGCTATTTATTTAAAACTCAAAACAATACATATATATTTTGATCTTTGTCATACCAAGTCAGAAGAAATAAATTACATCTTTAGAAACTACATCTTTATTATAATCATATTTGCATAGTTATTAATGGACATAAGCATTCCTCATTTTCCTTTTTGAATTGGTTAAAAGCAACTATAACAATGTACATATTTTAAGCATTGAAGCACGTTTCTGTGAATTACATTAACACTTAAATGATAACAAAACGTTTCATTACACACAGAACAGCATTTGTGATCTAATGTGCTATTGCTGTGACTTTTCTCTTCTGAAATCTCTGAATATTCCCAGAAGTCAAATTATTTGGTGTAAATAATTGGCACATTTGTTTTCATATTGATCTTCCGTAAAGCCTATTATCTAAAAGAGAATACAGTCTAAAACCTTATGAAGAGTTAAAATATATCTGAGGCCTCATTTATTGTCTGGTTGAATAGTAATAACATAAATTATAATGATTGTTCCCTTTCTGGAATTCTGATGTACTTAGAATTGTATAGGTTGGTTTCCAAAGCTCTTATGAATTTAATAGGCCCCATTTCTGTGAGTTGTAAACTTCTGCCTGAGCTGATTTTTGGCACGTTATTCTGAAAGGGCAATAGTTGGCTAGGACACAATACAATAAATGGGAAAATGTATGACTTACCAGGAGGGCAATTGCTCATAACAGATTAATGGATTCACTTAATATTTCTGTAAAATCAACATCTCTTAGTGCATACAAAGTGTCAGCAACCTATTTTTGCCACATTGAACACAGGCTCTGAAACCTGCTATGGAAGCAGGTTCAGCCCGACTGCTGAAACTTCTGTTGTATGAGCAGAGAATATTAACACACATACCTGAATCTTTCCCCAAGGGTCTAGTTTTAGACTCAGAAAGATACCATGGAAGACAGCACAATGTGCCATGAAATGCTTGCAATAGCCCATTTGATCAGTAGCTTACATAGCAATCTGACACTACACTGAAACCTTTAGGATTTTTTTATATGTGTTGTTTCATAAATCTGCCAAATAGTCTTTTTAAAGAACATCTGACAGTCATAGACCCAACAAGGAAGCAAAATGATTGCAGGTTTGTTCCAGTCAAAGGGTTGAAAACTGTGGTTTTGAAGCATCACAGGAAAAGCAATCCATTCACATATCTCATTTTCAACACTGTTGAATCCTCTTTAAAAAGCCAATATAGTGTTTTAAAAGCTGTCTGTATGGCATTTTCACCTTCCTGAAGAAACCCTGTAGTTTCATGATATCAGTACATTTTCTGGTCCTCCCCTCCAATTCGAGGCTGGTCACTTACCTAGACAGAAGAGAGCTTCTAGTTGGATTTGCTATGCGTGATTAACACCCTTCTCTTCTCAAAAATGCTGCTGATGCCCTTCAAATTTTTCACAGGTATTTTCAAAATCCTGTGGCAGACAGAGAACAATCATTTATGTTTGTATGAGGACCTCTCCGACATGATGTCACTTACTACTAAACAGCCTGCTCTGAAGTAAATTGAAGTGAGCATAAAGTCTGCAAGGAATTAAAAAAAAAAAAAAAAGATTTATTTAAAACAAGATTTGTTTGATAGGCTTAAATCAAACTCCTTATTCCAGCATCTCCTGTGACAATGTAAGCGTTCATACTGGCATGTTTTCTCTTTCTTTCATGCTGAAGTAAGGGCATTGAAATGCATTGCTTTTGTATAAAAGATAATTGCTGTAAAGAGGCATTCACGTAAAACAGGTGGGTGAAGAAATAGGAAAGCACTTATATTTGTTGTACACTAACATACAACAAGTAGTTGCAAAAGGCTGTGATCAGCTTGAAGCTATTAAAGCAATCTTTAAATTGGAGCTTCCAAATCACGTTATGTTTGTGCTTATCGGTTTGGAGTTATTTAGGGCAATCTTGATGATACTAGTCCTTTTGGAGATGTTCATTGAAAGGAGAGACCAAGCAAAATTATTCAACTTTAAAACTGACCAGGTGGACCACAGAGCACACCTATTCTGAAGGCACGTGAAGAAAACACCGCTTTATGATAGGCAGCAGAGGGGTAGAATTTGGGGTATCTGGGTGTTTTCCCAGCTTGGAGGGAATGAGACAAGATGCTGGGCACGAGCTCTCCCTTGAAATAGCCTTCAGGCAAACAGGCTGCAATTCCCCACATTCTGAACATTCAACTGACAATGTTTATAAAAAGCTTTGAGATTTTTAAACAACAGAGGAAATTTAAATGCAGCACAGGGGCTAACCAACTTTTATGCTTTTTTGTTGAGGATCCACAAGTGAGTACCCTTAAATTATTATTCACCAAACCTTACAAAAAGAATTAAGTATTAGCCCATTTTTGAAGATGAGGTAAAGACAAACGTTAGGCTTTATATATACAATTTCACCAATACAGGTGTATAATGAATTTAATAGGAAGACAATGCCTTTCATATACATAGGATAGCTCTTTATTAATGATATTATGCAAGCACAGATTCAGATGAAATCAAAAGCACAGTGGAAACAAAACATTTAGTCCTGGATTTCTGTCCCATAACTGGGAGAGGGGGGGAAAGGAGCTTCAAATTGACCAGATGAAATTAGTTACAATTCATTTTGTAAAACATGCAAATGAAAATTTACTTTTCCTTTGTATCTGAGACTGAAACAAAATGTATTAATTTATACCTTTATTGCTACATGCAACCAATCCATCAGGGTTATTATACTTGCATTTTATTTTTAATCTTACCTGCATCTGCTTATGCTTTCCCTCTTGTTCCTTAGCCTTCTCTGGCTTAGATTATTTTCTTTACTATACTGAAAGGAGCTTGGCTTTTCGAAAAGAGGACATTTTCAGATGTACCCATCATCTGGCATAGTTAAGACCCTAAATCCACAGCTGGAACATTTCCAGCTGGCCAAGCAGTTGAAACTAGTGTATCCTAAACAACTCTCTTATCACAGAAATGTAAAACTATGTGATATTGAAGTAGGACAAGATTACTATCAGTGTAACACAATTATCTGTATACCTCAATATCATTTTGTCCAGAGAAGCATGGAGATTTCTTATGGACACAGTGTGCAAATTTTGTGAACTACTCGACTAGAGAAACTGCACTGTTTGCCATGACAATTCATTAAAGCTGCACTTTCTGATTTTTCCACTGAGGTTGATTGAGAAATGTGAAAAGCCGACATTTGCTCCCAGACTTGCACAGCTGTGGGACAATAACACATCTGAAAACTGGAGGAAAAACAAATTCAGAACTAGCAGAGCCCTAGAGATTTCAAAAACATTGCCCATCATCTCAGTCAGAGCCCTTTCTTAGACAAGCATTATTACCAAATTGAGTATATACTGATGCGAATCATTCCATGAAACTACTTGCAAGACATAAACCATCACATGTGGCTGTAAAATCTGCAACTGCAATTTACGTTGAAGAGTTCTTTGATTGTAATTAAACTCTAATTCCAAGACAGGAAAAGCGAATTGTCATGTTCTCCACATGGTATTTCATTTTCAGATGCTGTTCCTTCACCTTTTTCATCTGGAGGCATGACTCTGGAGTACAAATTATCAAAAGTGAGCTATAATTTTGGATCTGACAGAAAAAAAAATATGAGTGACTCATAGACGCTATGCATCTGTTATCATAACCCTAAACATGATTATCTGGTTGATTGAACTCACAGTTTTTACATGAAAAAGATGCAGTTTCTGCTTTGAAGAACACTTTAGCTTCGATAAATAATCACAGGCATTCTTTTGCAGCTTATGACTACAATCAAGGTAAAGCATAAAGTACTTGGTAAGTGTCAGGTGTCTTTTAAAGAAAAAGAGATTATATGGGCTTGAAAGTTAAGACCCAAAAATTACAAAATAAGATATAGAATAGATATGATCTTTCAGTAAAGCACTGTATATGGTGTAAAGCCAGTAGTACTGACTTAAAATCAAGAGTTAAGGATTCAGGCAAAAATTCTAAGTAAGGAACTGGAGAAAGCCAAGTGCTGACAGTGAAGGCAGCTCTCTACTTCTTGGAATTTTTAAAGAATCAGTCTTGGGACTGATGTCAGATAATGTTTTCATAAAGGATACCAACTAAAAGAAAAATATGTCAATGAAGTCTCCTGGTGACCCAAAATTTGGACACTATACTGAAGAGAATCAGTACATCATGTGAGAACAGCATGACCTTTAGGAAATAAGCAATAAAAATTGGTCAAAATACAAATTTAACTCTACAAATAGACAGATTCTGATTTTCTGAACAACAACAAAAATTTCCAAAATTTTCTGAGCTGCAGACAATATAAAAAGAGAATAATAAGTTTGAAATTAGTTGGTATATATGTGGTAGAAGAAAAAAAAAAATAGTAATTATTATTGATTGTGGAGCAATTCACCCAATCTGTGACAGGCTCCCTGTATCTCCTTTGGGACTGCATCAGTGAGGTGCCTCCTTCCAAAATTTGGCCCCTCAAAACTCACGTTCGGCTTCCATCTAACCCCGAGGGTGCCCAAAATGGCCAGGACTCTCTCCACATACCCATCCCAGGTCTTAGCCCCACTCAGGTCACAAGGTAGCACAGCCCACTCCCTGTCCCACTTGCAGTATGGCCGAGACTCCCAAATAAAACCAGTCAAATCACAAAGCTGAACCAGAGAAGGGTGCACTCTCTCATGATCCTGTTTGCTCACTGCTCTGTCAGTACACACCTAAGCTGTAAGTAATCTGTCTTCCCTTCCTAATTCTGCAGGAAGATACCCTAAGGCACTGCTCGCTTACAATTTCTTTAGAAAAGAAGGGCTTCCTCAGATCTTCTTACTAAGTCTAGGCTTTTGAAGGAATAATTGAAAATTTAGAAAAAGGAGCCCCTTCCTCAACACATGCTCTCAGTATTTTCTATTAGGTATTCAGTGACTGGAGTCTAGCACTGACCTTTCTCAGGGGAATACCATTGCTTGGAGGCTATAAACTCATTCTCACACTTATTTGCCTAGAAAGCATTTCATTACTTTAAATACAGTGAAGTGCAACAGGAGGAATTGAGAGCTGTGCCCTGTATTCAGGCCGGGACACCTCTGCAAAGCGAACGTTTCTGTTCTCCTTGCAAACTGCCTTTTCTCATGGACTACAGCTGAAGGGAAACTTTCCAGCACAAAGCTAGCTGCAGCAAAGCCATGCTGTTCTCTGTACAGACTGCCAATGGCTCCAGCTGACTGGGCCGTAGGTAAATGTTCCTTAATTTACTGCCGCTGCTAGTAACATAAACACCTCATAGGCAACGTCAGACTTCACTGTGCAGCTGCATTACTTACGGAAATCACACTTTCCACCAGAAATTTTTGGCTGGCAAAAGAAGTAAACTTAATTCTGACTTGATACATTCCCTGAAGGATTTGTGGTTGTTATTTTTTTGTTCCAGTTGCTTCCTTGTTCAGCACAAGTGCAATGAATAGGCACCAGGCTGCCAAAAAACCTTCAACACCTTCAGTAATTGAGTGCTATCTCTTAGGCACCTCAGTACCAGTCACCTTGGGATTAATATTTAGTCCACAACAAAGTAGCTGAACTTTAATTCCCTTTTTCATGTGAATAAAGCCCCTGAGTCAATGATTAAATCAACCTGTTTTTCAAACACTCAAGAGCTGTGAAGCACGTGTTTTGTAACAGCAGCCAACCAAACAATGCGAAGCTTTGATTTTTGGTTAAAGCCTCTGCAATGTACTTTTTTCCTTCAGGGAGACTGAATTGCTAACAAAGTTAAGGAAACTTTTCTATCTTTACTTGCCAGTGTCAAACAATATTTTCTTCAGTTTAGAAACAATTGCAGCTGTGACCAATTTGGCAAATCTGATGAATACCCTGTGCATGTCTCCTAGCTGAGAGCTAATTAATCATTTCCTTCCTCCCTAATAAAATACATCTATTTAAATATAACTAAGTAAATAAATAGTTCCAGCATTGCAAACTTAATGATAGATTTTTCTGTACTTTGGGTAGATCTATGATAAGGCATATTCTTACCAAATAATACATCATTGGATGTGTCTTTGTACTTCACAAGGATCTGTACATGACAAAACTGGAACCTGAAATGCATGGAGAGTTATCTGTATGTAATTGTAATCATATTCTACAGTGAATATTTCCTGCTTAAGATGATCCAAAAGTCCTTCAGCTTCTGTACTCCTTTAAGAAAGTCATTTTTTTAACCAGGGATTTGTAAAAGGAGGTGTTCAGAAACTGCTATATTCACAACACAGAATTAGAGGATTTTCCAGATATTAAACTAAGCTCTCGGTTTCTAGTCTTTTCATTAATATCTCACAGCAATAATTCAGGTGTCAATAAAGCCAACATAATCTTGGAGATGATGTAGACCTCTTCCTAAACTGTTTGTGCTGGGATGCCTTTGTGTTTTCCCCACATAAAAAACCCTCACATTTCTAAAACTTCCGCTTGTCTCCAGACAGGAAAGTTTTAATGGTCTCAGACATCCTATGGCATATTTAATAGGCAAAATACGTATTCATATTATGTTCTGCAGAAAACGTAACTTTGTCCCTTTTCGCTTATTTTCAGTAGGCAAAAATGAGTAACTTCTACTTTGTCTGCAGATACAGCATATGCAGCACAACCAGAAAACAACAATGGAGAGCAAGAAAAGGAATTTCTTGCTCATATCATTCCTGTAATTCATAGAAAAGCTATAAAGTGAATTCTACTGATAATCTCATTCAAGGAATTTCACCAGCGTCTTTGGATTTTTTCATTTTTAAGGCATGTTCTGAAACAGTTCTTTGCAAAATCCTAATATATAAAACAGTTGAAGAATTATCTCCTTTTATGAGGTAAAAAATAAAAAATAAAAAAATAAAACAAACAAACAAAAACCACTTTGTGCTTCCCTAATGTTATGTTTACCTACTTGGTAAATTTCTATTACAGAGAAATGTTTCTGGAGGCAAAATAAAGAGCAGTAAGAGAGTTCAGCCAATTAATTGGCTTTATTAGCCTGGACATCATTCAGCACCTTGTAGAGTTTTTTTTGTTTGTTTGTTTACAGGGAATACACAAAGTATCTTACTGTGTACCTGCTTCTCCATGGTCCCAAACTAATTGGGCCAATGTCTCACAAATTGCCTAATTGGCTGAACATTCCTAGCCTTCTGATTTTAATCAGGGACTCATGGTGCATATCAATAGCCTGCTTCATTACGCCTGAAGAAGATCCAGGCTACTGTCCATTTTCAATTAAATTGTATTTTAAAAGAAAAGCAACTTGACCTTTTGGAATACTGCATAATAGGTTTAAAAACTTAAGCTGCTTTTCCTCTTTTTTTTTTTGGCTTTCCTAGTATAACTAACAAATAGAAATAAGCACCCCTTATTGCAGTATATCACCAAGGAGCAGCCTTTCACACAGCGGTGGATTAGCTGCATCATTTTGTGATGACAATAACACCTGGAAAAAAAATCAATTGTACAAGAGTATACAGAGTTGTGTCTCTCTAAAGCCTCAGAGCAACCTGTTAGTATTTATTTTATAGACAGACCTAGAAGCCACAAACAAAGAGTAGGCCTGACCAAATCACATCAGAGGGCTCCAATCCCAAAAGTTTCATCCTTTAAACAGACAACCGCGGGTAAGAGAAAAACTTAGGAAAGGCATTGATAAAGGTATATAGCAGGTCTGTCACAGAGCTGGCAACTGAACACGCATCCTTCAATATCTATACCAATTCAAATGGTCAATTTTATTTATTTCTCCTTAATTGTGTCTCATATTGAAGCACCCATTATTCCAGGACTCTTGTGACATCCCTGCAAGGCTCTGAGGCAGCCCAGAGCTGCCTTGTTCAGCCCAGAGCAGAGCAGGCCGAGGGGAGGCCTCATGGCGGCCTGCAGCTCCCTCACGGGGGGAGTGGAGGGGCAGGCGCTGAGCTCTGCTCTCTGGGGACAGCGACAGGACCCGAGGGAACGGCATGGAGCTGGGACAGGGGAGGGTCAGGCTGGGTGTTAGGGAAAGGTTCTGCACCCAGAGGGTGGTCGGGCACTGGGACAGGCTCCCCAGGGCAGTGGTCACAGCACTGAGCCTGCTGGAGTTCAAGAAGCATTTGGACAACACTCACAGACACATGGTCTGATTTTTCAGGTGGTCCTTTGGGGACGCAGGAGTTGGACTTGATAATCCTCATGGGTCCCTTCCAACTCGGATATTCTATGATAACTTTCCTCCACTTCAGATTTCAGGGGTTCTTCTCATCTATGATTCTGTGATCTATCTGGGGTGACAGCAGTTGTCAGCCTGTATGGTTCTATGTGTGATCCAAAACGAGAACCAAATTAAGAGCTATACATTAGATAGCCAAAGGCATCACTGCTCTGGAACTTTTAGCGACTACGTAAGATTTAAAAAGCATCCTGTTAAATAATGAATAGGAGACATGAGAAGTTTTTGGTGTAAAATATCAGCAGTTCTGGGAAAGCTGGAAGCAAAAGAAAAATCATGTCCCTCCAGTGTGCGCTGGCAGTGTTGTTGAAAACCTCTCTGCTCCTTTAAGCTGTTGGGTTGTGTTGAACAGTTAACTGATTAGAGCACACTCTTCTTTGTAACAACAAAAATCTGTAATTCACGTGCCCCAGTGTTTAGGAACAATATTTTTCTTCAGATTGAATGTCACAATGTTTTTTGTGAGTGAAATGTGACTGTGCTTTCTAAAGCTCAGGAACAGTCCCACACATACTGTGCTTTTCCATCATCAAATGACATGAAAGCATAAGACAAAAACGAACACAACAATAAAACTGAAAAAAAAAATATTCACTAAACAATAGCCTTACTAAACGGTACACAGCATCCCTCCAGATTGAGGTCAGAGGAAATTTTAGTTCATGTAATTGATTATTACACACTTTCAATGTCCTTGACATACATCAACACAACTATCCTCTAATGTACAACTGTAAACAAGAACCTATGCACCCCCACCTAGGAATTCATCTGGCAAAGACAAGAAAGCTACTCTTAACTCATGTTTGAATCATTTTTTTCTTTATTGACAGATTCTCCAATGAAAGTCAATCCATTCTCTTCAGAAGGACATTTTCTTCAAACAGTCCCCCCACATATAGCCAAAGGACTCCAAAAAAATAAATAAATAAAAGATGCAAGAAATTAAACCTCTCAGAAAAGAAGTGTACAATATGGACACTATGGAACTATGGAATATTTATAGAGTCTCCTGCAAGGTCTTTAAATATTCTAACTTGGATGCTTGGAAGGAATTACCATTCTATTTTCACTGATGACAGAGAGAGACTTGGACCGTCTTGGCTAACGTTAGCCTTTGTGAATTCTGCCACCTCTCACACTTCTGACCTACTTACCTTCATAACATAGACCCCCAAACACCAGACTATAACGTTGGGTGTGGTTTTTCCAAGCTTACACCAAAAATGTTTGTGGATAGTTCAACTAGATTGCTAAAGGCATCAGGATCCAGGAGAAACAAGACAAACTATTCTTTGTTGTTCTCAGGTGCTCTCTCCTGAGCAACCAAACAGACACATCTAGATTCCATAGCAGCTATCTGATGCTAATTACATCCATGCTAGACAGAAGACAATTTTGAAGTGAAGCTAATTAGGCATTCCAAAGACTTACCAGATAATATAGTGAGTTTGTTGTCACTGAAAGTCTTGAAATAAAATGTACTGTCTTTCTAAAAGACACATTCTTCATCTCAAGAAAAATTGATGCTCAGATTATGGAGTTCAGTTCTCTGGTCTGGTTTGCACAAGAGGTCAGATGAGCCCATCTTAATGGTCTCTTTTAGCCTCTAAATCAGTAAATATTTCCATGATGAGCCAGAAAAATAAGTTGATACTATTAAAGCAAAAGAGTAAAAAGAATGAAAGAAGTTGGTTTTGCCTATTAACATTCAGAAGTGGGATAGAAATCAGCCTTTGAAGTAATATTCATTGTGAATTATTTAAAAAGCAGAAGAAAATGATAAACACTAATTAAGTAGAAAAGTACTATCAATGCTTAGCCACTTTCTTCATCCCCGTGGAGGACAACATTATCCGTGGTTTTCGTTGTTGTTTTGGTTGGTTCACACTAAAGTTCACAAAGTATCTTGCTTTCTTCATGAGGTTATTCCACACCTTAACAGATTTGGTTGTAAAGGCAATTTCTCTGACATTCAGTTGACACTTGACTCCTCCAAGAGTCAATATGTGTAGATCTATCTAGGAATACAATGTATGTGTAGCAGAGAGTAGACAAAATCTCAGAAAGTAACAAAAATCATCTTTAACAAGACCATTTTCACACATTTTGAGTGTTAGAAAACTGACACTCAGTGACTCAAAGAAGCGCTAATCTAATTCATCTTCAATATTTAAGGGTGAGATTTTAAAGTCGTGTAGGGGACTTTGAATACAGTGATTCAAGTAGAAAAAGGGACTGTGAAGGTAACTGAGAAAGGGATTTACCCAAGTACATACAAAAATGCCACCACTGACTTGGGTGGGTGACTGACTCCAGCTGTTTTATCTTCACCGTATATACAAAATAAGTGACATGTTAAAAGAATAAAAGTAGTCTTATCTAAGTGTCTCAACTGCAAAATGTAGATTCTCCCCCCTAAGCCCCCCCACGCCCACCCCAAAAAACCTCTTACTCAACTGGTAAAACTTAATTTCATCACCTCATGGCCTTCTTCATCACTGCCTGCCCTTTGTCTGAAGGAGAGTGGTGGTTGTTCTCCAGAAGGAATTCCATTCTTTTTCTCAGCACTTGACAATACCAGCTCCCAAAATGATTTCAACAATTTGGAAGATAATTGCCAAATTGGGTTACAAGCATTGCAAAGAACTTACAATTTTTATTGGGTTCCTTACCCCTTTGCCAATGCAAATGTATCAAAAATGTCAGTTTTGCTTTGGTTCCTGTTAGATGAGATTAAAAATAAAAGCAATAAAATTTATTCTAGCAAAACAAAAGACAATGTTCTGGATTATGAAACAAACCAACAAAAAAAAAGTTAAAAAATTAAAATACCACAAAAAAGAAATTTGCATTTAGGACATACCTTACACAACTGTTCATTCTTTCCTTAAAAACATTCAGAGGAAATATAACAACTTTTAAAGAGAAGGTAAGGGCAAGGGTCTCCACTTTTGCAGGCATGTCAGACATACTGTGTAAACTGCAAACTGAAAAACAGAAGAAAAAAACTCAGAAGAATTGTCCTTCCAAACAGGACCTCGTTGAGCCTTTATTCAGAAACAGAAGCTAAAAGGGTAGTAGATCATTCATTCCGTGAAACATTTTCATTTCCAGTTGACCTAAAAGGTTAGCTTGGAAGCTGGCAATCTATCCTTCATAAATATGCTTTTCTAACTTTTAATATGATTTCAACTTTTCTTGAAGACCTTTCCTGACATACTAATAACATAGATGAGAGAGTTTGCCCTGAGAAGCCTTCTTGTTCTTTTCTATTAGTTTGGGAGTTTGACTGTCTCCAGACTCAGGAGAAACCCAGACAAATTCAGGAGATAACCAAACTCTACAAATTATGTTCATGTTAATGTTTAAGTATTTGAAGTAATGTATGGTACTTAAGTAATGTATTAAGTGCCCAAAGGTACTCACAGAAACATCTAATTTCTCTGACAAACATCATCCTCACACTAAACTCTCAGACAGTGTAAACCAACTAATCCTATCCCTAATAACCTAACAAGTTAGAGTCCTGTTCCTATGTCTGGATCTTAATACAGAAGAACATGCCCTCGGCCTCTGGGCAAAACAAAGAATTTTCAAACTTTCTTAAGCAAAGAAAGAAAAATGAGACCCATGCTTCTCAGCTAAATAGTTCTACCAGTATTAGCAAGAGTCACACACTCTTACTGTGCTCAGTTAAAGTCTCTAGGGCATTTTGAAACAGCTGCAGGACAAGGGGCAAAGAACCCTCCACCAGCGCCATGAGGGGCTGCCATACTTACTATTGCATTGCCTGTGCCACCTCTTGGTCTGGTCTCCAGTTCACAGTGTGGTAGGAAGGAGGGCATACACCAGCAGCAATTTAAACCAAGGAAAGGGAAGCAGCAGTTCCTTAAATCTTATTGCAGCTCTCAGTGTCTGTGCTGCAATTTGCTCTCCTGAAAAGATGAAATTCACAGCCGTGTTGGGAGCACTAGCTGGTCGACACTTATAAACATAGCTTAAGGCGTAAATCCGCTTTTTGATCAATATGACTTCAATGACTGTTAAACACGATCAATCCTATTCTCCTCTCAGCTACCTGTTTGCAAATTAGATTTTCAGTGAGTAAAGCATGTCAAATTTATTATAGAACAGTATTGCCCTCCTGTGGCCAAAGACTATTCTGAAGAAATAAATCTTAAGAGATTCACTTCCCCTTTATTTATTTATTTGCTTGCTTCTTGTGCATCACCCCAGAAACAACAGGCAATCTTTTTGAAAAGAACTCAGAACTGGGAAGCTCACCTCCAAGCCACTCCAAAATGTAGATCCAGAGCTGTGTTTGGCATGTTATGGCGTAGCAGCTGAACACAAAGAGTAAGAAGTAGATATGATGCCAGTCCCTCTGGCTCTACATTTCTCCTGATGATGTTATTCACATAAAATGTTATGATTATCTTTGTCATCTTTGGTGGTCATGTTTAATAGCACCAGCATGTCTTTCTGTGCACCATCGATTATTCAGTCCTCTTCTACATTAGATTCATTTGCTTTTTTATTAATCCAGAGTAGAAGTATATCCTGCCCACTTTCAGACTAAGAGACAGCTGTTTAACCCTTCCCTGGGAGTAAGCATGGGCCTTCCAGACCTTACCGCAAATCCATCTAAGCAAGCAGATTCCATCTGACTTTAATGTCTTTGGATTAGGTCCCTAGAGTCACACATACACACAAAGCCTGACGACGGAGACTAGAACGCAGTGTAGACACACGCAGGTCAGGGAGCAACACAAGGCTCCCTACAGCAAAAGGAAGGAAAACCAGGCTACAGAATTAGCATGCAGAGCAGAAGAGAACATCCCACCCATGAATACAAACAGCATTCTGAGATCCCCATAATTTAGGCAACCAGTACAACTTATCGAAATGAACTTGCACTTTCACAGGTAAAAAACATAGGAATTGAACTTCTTAAGTATTGGATCAGCCATACGCCTGGAGAGAAAATTGTTGCAACAAAGGACCCATATATATAAATGACAGGATGGGTGTAGATTAAAGCAGTCTAAATTTTTCACTATTAAGTCCAAATGCTCTTAAAAATCAAGTTACAGTTTCTGTGAAGATTAATTGCATTTGATGTAGTTCATGGAATGTGCTTGACCTGATCTGTTTTACCTGCCAATAGCCAGTTAATATGACTCAGCTTTTCTGTCCAGCTGTCAGGGCTGAGAAAAAAAAAAAAGATAAGGATTTCTACCTTTCTTTTATAGTTGCCAGCTATGACGTGCAAAAATAACTTACCTTTTCTTTCTCACAGACGGTATTTTTCTGACAGTCTCCTCGCTGATATTGTCAGTGCTGCAACAAGTGTAAAGAGATTATTAAAAGTAATTATGGTGATTTTACTTTAAACTTTAAACCACGACTACTCATGCCTGACCCTCATGGCTCTTCTGTGGCATGGAACAGAAATAATCCCATGTGATCAAATGCTCTGTTACAGCAAAATAAGAGTCAAATCTTATCACTAACTCTAATTTTAAGAAGGGTGCAAAGACCTATTTTCTGAAACTGATTTATGATACGGTGATAGCAAGGAAGTCCCCTATGAATTTTAATAGGTTAAAATCAACTCCAAGAAGACAAGGAGTCAATCAAGTCTGGCTTCAATTTATACATGTATTTCAGTATTTCCTGCTCCATGATTCTTGTATTCTCCATTGAAGTTGGAGACTCACTTGCAAATAATCCATACAACCAAGGAAAGTCAATAAATACATCTGAATTCAAAATTCCTCAAAAAAAAATAAAATAAATAACAGGATGTTTCTGGAGAACATACTACCCAAAACAGAGGACGAATAGGAACCCTGGGCCATGACCTAATTACTCTGCCTTGGCTGTAAATAGTCTATGTACTGCAAGGTATTTAACAATGCACAATCTATAACAAAATTTTGTTCCAATTAAAATAAAATCTACTTTCCTTTTGGATAAGTATTGACTGCAAATTTTCCTAGCTGCTCAATATTTATTTCTGATAAATGAACTTTACTGTTAATCTTAAGAGAAATGGTATCTGCTAGTATTAGATTCCAGAAGAGTCTATAGTACATGATGGGAAAATAAGGATTATATACCCAGCTGGGTATATTTAGAGAGAGGGCAGGATAATGAATAACTCCTATTCTCTTGGAAGTATACTAAATGGTCTTTTACCTATGCTTCCCTTCCAAAAACATTTTGTGCAGACCAAGCATGCAGAACTGCAGCCTGGAAGCAGAATGTTTGAAAAGGTTTTATCGAGGTCACAGTGAACATTGCCCACTTATTACACTTAATTCAGTGTAATAAATGTTTATAGATATGTGCCACTTAAGACAACGCTAGAGAAATTAGGTTTATTAGCATTTGGTTTAATTGGGCAGATAACCAATGTCTTCTAAATGGAGGTATAAAAACAACAGCATTTTTCCAGCTCAGGCTCCACTGCTGTGTTACAGCAAAGATGATTAGTGGCCACATCTTCCAGCAACATCCTCTAGTACAGATGGAAATAGACAGACATTCAAATTTCATTCTGGGAACCCTGAAGACTTCTTCCATTTCCTTTTGTGTACCTTGTTCCTAACCTTGTACCAGTGAACAGGCACATTTGGATTTTCCTTCTCGCTCCCAAGGTCAGCACATTTTGGATTGTTCACTTTACTTTTCCATCTTTCCTGATCAGTTTTTATTTGGATGTTATCTAGGAGAAAAAAAAAAGAAAAAGAGGAAAAAAACAACAAATAGAAATGATTAAGTGGCTCACATTTAGATTTCCATTTATTTATATTTTTGGCTGGTAAATATGTCATCTGTAGTGTTTAATATTAGTTATGCTACATTTAACACTATGCAGAACTATTCTTTTCATTTAAGCACTTTTCCACCAAAAATAATTTTCTTGACAATTACACTGATTTCTTTGTTGTTAGTCCATCTTGCAGAAGCAGGAGAATCCAACTGAAACAACAGGGTACAACAGCAGGATGCCTCCAGCTTGTGCAGGTTTGTCTGCCTCCCTTCCTGCTTTTTGACTCAGACTATAGCAAAGAAAGTCACTTTGTCATCCCTCTCATAGCTCACACTGATCAGTTATCTTGTATTTGTTCAGTACTTCTTGCTCTGTAGTGCAACTCTACCTGCACTCCTCCACAGCATGTCTCTACTTGGACCGCATATATATCAGGCAAGAAACAAGTCTTTTTCTCTGGCTTGTACATTATTTTTCAGGCTGTCATAGCACTATAAACTAAAAAAAAGATTAGAAGTGTTCTCATTCTTGGGACTGGTGTAATCTCATCTCCCTCTACAATTATTGTCCTCTTGTTTCATTCCGCCCAAGCAAACATCCAGCCACTGCTACTTAGATATTTTTCATTTGAATGCCTCATAGCCAATATGGACAACAAGACACCCTAAAAATCGGTGTTTGGCTTGTGAAATCCTAACTGAACTGTGTTTTTTCCTTCCTTGCAGAATTTCTCTGATGCTTATTGTGAAGCACTAAGATCTCAAACATAGCAGGTGATGTAGAATTTTTTTTAGCTCTAAAATCTTTTGTCTTTTCTGGAGGAAGAGTATTTCTTTCAGCTGGACTAGAAGATCCCATCTGTTTAGTTGGCTCATTTTTCTACAGCTCCCATGACCCTTCTTCTGCCTAAACAGCTGAAACTTCAGGAACAGTAATTAGAATGAAAACTACTCCTTTTACACTCTTGAGTGCTCATGCCAGAGCTCATAACACTCTGAAATGGCAAGCCAGCTTTGAAGGCTGCTCACCAAAAATTCAACCCCCACATAACAGTAACTTGAAAATTACTGCTGCCCCACTGTGGGAGGTCTGACAACAAATACCCAGAAAATAAAATGTTTATTGTATGGTTCAACAGATACTAAAAAGATGTCGAGCTACATCTGAATAATGCAGAACTGTGACATACAACTCTTCCTTCTGCATCTCAGAAGAGTGTGGCAGTTCAAATAAGCTTTGAAAGGTATAGCTATTGCTTGCTAAAATTTGAAAAGTATATAGGCAATGAAGGGGGAATGGGAGGAAAATAAAGGGATGAAGGCATGCATTATGCAGCTATACTTGAAAAGTTGTGTTGTGACAATAACAGAATTTGAAGGAAGCTCATGAACATATCTAAACAAGGAATGATATAGCCAAAGTTAGATGGGAAGAGGAAGAAAAAGCAAAAGAAGCAAGAGACAGAAACTATTCAAGGTGGCAACATAGCCAAATAAAAACACATACGTTTGCTCAATACTGAAGACCTCCTGTTGTCACGCTTCATAGTGACAGTCAGCAACATAGAAGCCATCAGGATTCCTGTCCTACATTTCTGCAGGAAAAAGAAGGATCAAGTTAAACGGCAAAAATACCTTTAAGGAGCCCTTGACTAAGTTCCCAATAAAAAAGATACAGTTGCTCTGACAGAAACCTGAAGTAAAGGAGCACATCTGTCAGGTTTGTTTCTATTCTGCACTGCTGAATTCCCCAAAGGATCATTCAGAAGGAACAGAGTTCCAGTCAATTATTTGTTATAGTTTTATGAGAGAATAATGCAGCACTTGGTATTCAAGGACATGACACCTGGCATTTTTCAGAATCCTTTCTGTTATTCCATGTTCTCTTTCATTAAACTGTTCTTGCATTTTCTATTGCACTACACCAAAACACGAGTTGCACTGACAGGCTCCACCTCAGAGAGCAGCTGCATTTCACTGGCAGGTGAGACACCTGTCAGCAATTAGTTTGATTGTGGGGTGGGTTTTTGTGCACTTACTGTTTATTTTATACTAATAATTTACAGCACAATCTCTATTTAAAAAACTTACCTATATACTTACTATTAAAAATTGAAGCAGTCACACAACAGAATAGTAAAGTCCATGGTGGTACCAAAAGGATCACGAAACAATGAGGGTTTCCAGGATTCTGATATGAGTGCTTGAGAAAATGTCTCTCACTCCAGATCTCAAGCTTATTCAGTCCCTAAACTCCCACTCATTAAAACAAGTCAAGATTCCAACTACAAGATCCATATTATCACCTCAGCAGTCATGAAGAAAGAGCCCCTAAAAGCATTCATTGGGAATTGGATAAAAAGGAAAGTTGAATCCACCACAGCAGCCTGAAGTCATCTAGAGCTGTAGTAAGGAGGACTAACACAAACAGATAAGAATGCCAATAAGTAGTAGATTTCTTCCCAAAACAACTCGAGGTTCACTTGATTCAGACAGAATGATCTCTTCTAGAAGGGCAGAATTCATAACCTGGTTTTGATACGTTCATCTTTAGCAACAGCCCTAAACAGTTTAGCTAAGGAAGCAATTTCAACAAGATAATAGTGATAGAAAACTGTTAACACATAAAAGAATTACCTACTCCAGAGAGATGTTTTACAATAACATTATCCCAACACTTGTTTTCTTCTATCACTAAAATTAAATGCATGGGAGAAATGATACACTTTATGAGAAAGCACATTTAAAAATAAATTTCAAGCTGGTTAATTCTCCTTGATGTTCCAGTAATTCCATGAAAGACATAGGTAAGATGTTAATGTAATAACAACCATTTCCCCTGTCTATTTTTTCTGCGTGTTATAGGATTCATTTTCTTCAGGTTGACATTGTTTAACTTCCTGCTTGAATGCACAGAATTAAATCCAAGGAAAATAAAAGAAGTTGTTTCAGAAAAAGAAAACAGTTGCATAGCTTAATTTAACTTTAATGGATCAAGTAAAAAAAAAAAAGCTTCATTCACACAACAGTTTTCCTATGATTCAGACATGGAACAAAGCAGACCCAAAACGTCAGAGACTGGAAAAGGACACATTATCTGGGTTTGCTTAGACAGGGAGTTGAGAGTCACCCATGCAGAGAATCAGAGAGACAGATGCTGTGATGAGGGCTGCTCGTCAAATGGAGTTTGCAAAGAGAAGGAAGGTTTACAATGCTCTTGTAGGTACAGATGTAAGCCTTCAGGCCTTCTGTGGAATGAATGCATTTCAGACAGCTGTGACGTCCTATCACTGTGAGCTGTTGCAGACTCCTGAAGGGAACATCAAAAGAATCCAGCTACTGGTAACCTGGCTGAAGTAGTCAAAATTTATGTCTAGAAGCTGAATCTTACCAGAATATATATTCTTACAGAATCTTCCATAAGTCAGAGACTTACAGAACAGAACCCAGTGAAGGAACAGGCTTAATCCCTTGACAAACAGGATTGTATCTTCAATGAGAGATTTCAGCTCAGTTAGTCCAGATATGATTTAGGTTTTCCAGCCCTGTAAAACCTAAAGCAAATCTGAATAAGTGCTCTTTAATGTAAAGCAAATGAGTATATAAGGAACTATACATCTCTATGAAAAAGCGTGTGTAAGGTCCAGAAAGATGCTCTCTCTTCTGTTACTAAAAGAAAGTAAAACAAGAAATAGGATCCCTCTGTGCTTGCAGATCTATACTGAGAAGCAAACACCAGACATAGATGTTGTTTTGGGTCACTGAACAAAGACAATCGGGAAACTCCAAAGCCGTCTTGATTTGAAAGGTTCCTGTGCTATTAAAACCCAATATTAACTCAAGTGTGTTTTACCAGCATAGACCTGGATCTTTATATGGCCAAAAAGCTTTTGAACTGTTAAGACCTAATCCTAAATACAAATAAAATCCTGCAGAGCCAAGCAGAGCCAGCAAGACTGCAGTGGTATTAAGGTACACTTGTGGTTTTCTTCACAAGATCAGTCTATAGCTAACTGCTGTGATGTGTACCGCGGGGAGCTTTGGTTTGCAGCCATCATTAGAATAGGATAGACAGATACTTTTGAGCCAGTTTTACCCTTCTATCACATTTCTTACACTGCTCTGGGACTGAATCTAGTCATTTAAAGAGCACGTACACTCTCCTGCAGAATAACAGCTGATTTTCACATTTGGATGGATCTTTAGTTATATCAGGCCTTGGATAAACTCTATTAATTAACACACAAAACCAAGAGAAAAATTCAAGACGCTCAGGGGGGTGAGATCTACAGTGGTTACCACCAAAACTGTATTATTACCCACTGTAATACCCCAATACACCAGGACTTATCTTGGTATGTGTAAAGGTACTATAGTATCACAGATGAAGTTACAGGTAAGCTTGACTATTTGGAGACCCATTCATATATTCTCATATTTTTATTCTGTAATATTTAATAATCAGGGAACTGTGAAGTTACTACAGATATAAAGCAGACTACTCAAAAAAAGCTGCCTAAATAGTATAAAATGCTAGATTTCATAGATGAGAACAACTGTATAGAAATCTATAACTGGGTAAACTTTTGAATTAGACATTACCTGACCTTATTTTTCTAGGTTGGTACTACATTCTCTAGAAATGTGTAACACTATTGTTTCTCTTCCAAATGGGTAGGAACAAAAAGTTAGTTGAGAATCTGTCAAAGATATCTGTTATGATGTGGTTAATTTACGAAACCACTAAACAGTGTTGGACATCTAGATTAATCTTCTTGTAAATGAGGAAAAGAGCATTTATAGCACAGATATAATAAAGGCCTGATAACTATTCTTAGTCAAGAAATGTAGGATTCACAATTGCTTGTCATCCCCAAATCTTTCATTGACTTTTGTAGTGCATCTTTCTGAATGGGACTAAAACTATATAGATATACATATAGACAAGAGCCAATTATCATTCGCTTTACAGTTTGGACACACTTGTCAAATTTATATGAACACAAAGGATCTATTTATTATATTAGCTCAAAGAAGATAAAAGGTCTGTCAAAAGGCAGTTTCTATTTTTACTAAAAAGGAGAATGGCCTCAAAAAAAAAAGATCACAGAATCACTGAATCATCTAGGTTGGAAGAGACCTCTAAGATCACCTAGTCCAACCTCTGACCTAACACTAACAAGTCCTCCACTAAACTGTATCTCTAAGCTCTACATCTAAACGTCTTCTAAAGACCTCCAGGGATGGTGACTCAACCACTTAATAATACAATTACAAAATTATTTGCCTTTCCTAGATACGAATTTCCTAAGATCATTTAAATTAGAAGTGAAAGACAAGTGTACATGCCCTTTTTACCAAGACAGATACAAGAAAGGACGTGTTAAAGGAGTTAGGTTAAAGAGGAGCAGTAGGACATAATTTGTTGCCCAGTGCACTGATGAGTCTTCTCAGCAGAGACAACGGTATATGATATTAAAGTAATTAAATCAATTTTATAACTGTTACTGACTAAGTCTAGCTCAGGCTTAATCTTGCACTACTGACTGGATAGGCATCTAGAAAAATAAGAGTTCATGATTTTAATAGATATATTGTCAGATACTGCCCTCTTACAAAAGTGATCACAGAACCACAGAATGGCCAAGGTTAGAAGGGACCTCTGAAGATCATCTAGTCCAACACCCCTGCCAAGCAAGATCACCTAGAGCACGTTGCACAGGAAAAATTATGATAAATGGTGATGTCTGGGTCTGCAGACACTAAAGCTACATTCATTTTTGGTCTTTATAGAGATCCTGAGATTATGTTTAAGGTTCTGTTAAATCCGTGTAAGACCTTTCCATGTTTTTAAGTATAGAGAAGTAAGAAGCAGAAAGTTAGTTGAATTCAAGTTACTCGGATCACAAGAGCACAGACTAGAGTATCGATGATAAAATATTCTGATGGAATTACTTTTCAATAGATGGAGGTTTGCAACCTAGGACTTTCATTGTAGTATATTATACATTGGGAAATTAAACTTCCCTAGTGAAATTTCACTGGTGTATGATGCATACTTGAAAAACTAAAGATCACTGAGGAGGGATAATGGATATGTTTAGCCTGGGGTTGTGTTTATGTCTACAGTGAGGGTTAGGTTTAAAGACAGGAGTAGAAACAAAGAGAATTAGAAAAGTAGAAGTCAGTTTATTGCTGGATCTTCTAACCCTCAGAAACAAAGGAGAGGGAGTGATAATAAGAGCTAGTAATTACTTTAAAAATCTAATAGAATAATAAATCATAATTTGAGCTCAGACTAGGAACAACGGGTTTGGGAAATTAGACCTTTATGTATTTAAGTTTATGGATGCTGCATACCTCAGAAACTTAGAACGACAATGAAATTGTGAAAATATTGTTTTTCAGAGTTTTCAGGTACAAACCAGTCTTCAGTGTGTACTACAACCTTGAAACTCTTAAGTTGTGATGTCTGGAGAAGCAGAGTGAGAAATATGGCTTAGAAGACATACTAACCTTTAAAAAAATGGAAAATATAACTTTGGTCTATTTGCATGTACTGTTGTTATGGTTAGGCTAACACTTCTAGAAGTAGTCTCAAAAAATGTTTATTGCAGGCTGCACAGATGACTAGAATGAGGAAGGTAGTTCAACACATGCTGTGTTTTCTTTGTTATTGTTGTTGTTTTAATATAGATATATCTGTCTTGGTTTATGTTCTGGCAGGATGGACAAACAGCTTAAGTTTTGGAGAACAAGGACTTTCTCCAAATAGTTATATTTATTACTGATCAGAGTGGGCTTTGAAAGATTAAATGCAGTGGGACAACAACATAGAAGAACTCTGGGAGAGGTAAGTCTCCCGTTGCCCTGGATATTAGCAAAGTTAAGATTTGGGCTAGATTTTGGAGAACTGAGGGGTCGAAGTGCATTTGTTACAGGAGAATGAACCATACAGAGTGCTGCTTTTGGCAAAGGTAGAAAGGACCAGGGTTGAAAAAATGAAAGGTAGAAAAGGCAAGCCCACTGCCAGAAGAACTGTTTTGCCATGCATGTGATGAGGGCTGTGGTTGGGAAGAAGCAATGCATTTGGTAGAATTTTATTAACTCTCAAGAATAAGAAAATCATTCATTACAGAGAGGACTGAGAGGCATAAAACAAGCTTTTATATTTCACATCAATCTTACGTGGGTGGAAAAAAAGGATGCAACAGTACTGGTTTTTTTGCTAAAATTTAACTTGGGTAGGAGTGTGGCAATGAAAAAGAAGTCTAAAAACTTGTTGTAGGGCCCACGTTACCACACTGAAATATCTGTGGTCTTCCAGAGGAAAAAGCATGTTGTTTTCCAGCTGGGGAAGACTTTTGGCTAAGGTTAACATTTGCAAAATGTTCCCAGACATCACTTCAGTACACCCTCGACAGGGTCCTGGGAAGGCTGAGGAAAGGCGTATTTGGAAAAAACAGCACCTTTGCAAACCCACAACACTTACCCTACCTTCTCTGCATCTTAGCTTGCTAGGCTCAGCATGCAGGCCAGCAGACTGAATAGAAGATGGAGATGAGAAATGCCACAACAGTTTTTTGTATTTTTTTTTCCCTGACTTCAGCAACAGAGTATTTGAAATGCCAGGCAGTTTTTATTTTTTATTTATATTTTTAGATGTACACAGAACATGTGAATGGGCAAATTCTGTGGTAAACTGATTTTGGTAAAACTGAAACCAGGACCAACAGATCCAGCTCTTAAACTGAATCTTAAAGGTAAAGATCTCCCCCAACACTGTACTCAGAAGAATGCAATTTAGATCACCTTCAAGCCTCTGAACATAAGGCTTAAAAGCCCTCCTCTCTGTTATTCTACCAGGAGCTCTGAACTGTTCCATAAGTGCCATGAGACTTTCTTTTAACCAAAACTTTCTCTGATCTTTCTACTGCTTTGCAGTGTCATCCTCATTCCAAATTTCTCTAATTTTGTTTTTCAAGTGAGCAGAGGGCAGAAGGAGGACTTCTGAGTGTGGTCTACATCATGTTTTGTTATTCTTTTTTTTTTTAATAAGGATAATAAAGAACAAATAATAATAAAAAAAGCTATGGTCTGTCAACTCAGAAATGGTCCTTTGGGACAATGCAATCAATAGACTCCTAGACAATAGGCTTAACACTTCCACTGCTTGTATCAGTTTTGGCACAGTCCCAGGGATTCAGCTGAGCTGCTTTTCTATTATGCAAGGGAAAAAATGAAGGGAGAATTTAACCCGAAGTGCACAAGGAAGGGAAACTATAATAGAGCTGATTTTCCATTACCTCCCACTGTGTTTTTTATTTACCCTAAGGTGCACTCTGTGATGAGTTTGGCCTCATCTATACCAACAAATCCCAAGTCTCTAAACAGAAGTCAGTGGAATCATTTTGGCTTTTTACTTGCGGGAGTGAAGCACTTGGGCCAACACATACACAACAATACAAAGTGATGGTACTAAATACTCAATTTACACAGATGTTGTATCTGACTGTCCAGTGCCCTTACAGGCTATCATAACCAAAATAACAGTGCTGCACTGCTGCACTCCTTACTCCTAAAATTTTTCCCATTGTAGTTCAAAACTTCAAGCAAACAAATGCACAAAGCTACCCATAGCTAAGCTTAATACAAGAAAAATAGTGGGAATCTATAAAAGTTTATAGAGCATTGAGGTCTAATTTCTTTGCAGAGAGACTACAAATTCAATCAATACTTCAAATGACAGACAATACGAAACCATCTGTTCCAAAATGACTCAACAATATGTAGATATGCTGTAATAATGAGACTAAAACAAGCTCTAGAACCTAAAACTGATGTGGAGCAGCCTAGAACATTTGGATAAATCTGATGGGCGTGTTTTCCCACCATCGTTTCAATAACATACTACAATGTTCAAGAAAACAACATATTCTTCATTTTATAAATGAGGCAAGCCTGTGGTACTTTTGCCTGCTTCTGCAATTCAGTTTTACAGCAACAGCTTCTAGGTCCATATAACTGAGAATTAACTTAAGAAAATGTGGAAGAGAAGAAAGATGATTTATATTGCTTATGAGGCAAAAATAAGTCCAGTAAAATTCCTCCTCAGGGCATCGTTCTCAGAAATCTCATTATAGTTCACGCAATCTATTTGTTTTCACAGTACTGATTTATAATGCATGAAGGCTTGGTGCTGACAGTACTACAGCGCTATGCTTTGCTTTGCTCAAGGTCACACACGAGGTCCACTTAATGAAGTGAACCTTGCTTCCACCACCAGCCAGGCTCTGGTACCATTCTAAACAAAACTCAATACAGAAATGTCCAGCTATACCAAAGACCCTATAATACGTAAGCTTTGCAGTGTGCAGAGGATTTATCAAAAAGAGAAGACAAGAGAAGAAAAAGCTTTCTTCACCACCTTCCCCCCAAAAACATCCACATGAAGTGTGTCCTGCATCTCAGTGCACATCCCCTGGGCTTCCGTCATAGCAATGTTCAATTTTAGTGGATTTTTTTTAATAACCAGGGAAGGATTTATACCCATCCTGGATTAGTTATTGGATATCTTCCCAGCATTACATACTTTGTGAGACTTAATCCCCTCCAAAAATGTTTAATGGCCTTCTATACCTCTTGGTTGCTTGCAGTGTACAGGAAGTGCTGTGATGGGAGGCAAGTGCCATGCAACAGGCGCTCCTGCCCCAGAGCTGCCCTCAACAAGCACCACCAACCTGGGGGTGGTTCTCATAGTTGATCCCCTTTGCTAAAAAAAACAATCTACTCGTTATTATGTTTCCAACCACGCTCCTTCTCCCCACACCAAAGCCAAAGGGCTGTGCTAGTCAGGGCTGCCCTCTGCTATCACCTCCAAGGGAGGACTAAGTCCTTCCCCCTCACGGGGATATTCAGGAGCTGTCGCTGTTCTTGGTTTCCACACTTCCTCAGCGGCCTATTCTTTTTTCTGTACACTCTTGAATACTGTGCTAATAGCAGAAAACTTTGTTCAAGCAAATGTGCAGTGCATAAACCTGCCATTGTCCCCTTTGCCTCACACAGCTGATAATGACACCTCGCTGAGCGAAGGACAACACGGCCACTGTACGAATTGGGCAAAGGAAAGTGCTCTCTGAAACTACTACATGGAAAATAAAAAACCACAAAAATGAGTTTCCAGCCCCTTTTTCCGACGTAAACGCCCCCCACCCAGCGGCGGAGGCCGCCCCTCAGGGGCCGCCCGGCATTTCGGGACTTGTAGTTCCCCGCGCTGCGCGACATGGCGGCTCTGCGGGCGCTGGTAGGTTTGGTCGCCGCGTTCCTCCTCGCTGCCAGCTCCCGGGCCAGCAAATACTCCCGGGAGGCCAACGAGGGGCTGACCGCCGCCGCCGCCGGGGCCAAGCGGCGGGAGACCGGGGAGTTCCGTGTGGTGAGGCTGAACCAGGTCTGGGAGAAGGCGCAGCGGGTGAGTGGGGCCCGCGGCGGTGCGAGGGGAGGGATGGCGGGGGCCGGGGCCGGCCGCGGCGGCTGGAGCAGGGCGATTCGGCCGGAGGAGAAAACCCGGGGCCTCCCGGAAAAAATCTGGCCGTGCTTCACCGGACCCTCGCCGTCAGGTGAGACCTCGGGGTGCTGTGCTTTGTGCCCGGGTTTTAGGCCTGGCTGCCTCTGGTGGCTACCTCGGAGCAGGAGCCGCAGCGCCCCGTCCCTAAACCGACCCCGCGGTTTTCTCTCAGGTGTCTCGTTTCTCTTTTCTGTTGTGCATACCTGTGTTATAGAAGCGTGTCAGCCCATCATTATATCCAGGGTCATGCTAGCAAGAGGAAGATGGAGAGTGAAGTCCCTCAGGTACCAGGGAGGATCTCAGATGTCCCCTACACCTGCACCTTGAATGTATTACCTCTTTTAATGGCCATGATGCGCTCACTCTGCCCTGCTTGAAGGTAGTGGCATTTGTCCCTGCTTTGCACAGGACAGGAGCTCACTGGAGGGTAGAAACCTCTCACCTAGCTGGTTATATCACCTATATTTCGTTTACACCAAATCACATGCAGGTGGACCAGCAAATGGGTATCATTGTTCTCAGGTGAGAGCCTTAACTGTGACTGTTTAGTACTAGAGTTTCTTTCACTCTGAGCTAAAAAAAAAAAAAAAAGTATTTAGTTACACCCGTATTCCTGCCCTCAGTATTGTGGAGCATGCAGAAAAGGGTAGTGGCTGGTAAGAGCTCAGTTCTTTCAAGCAAAGGAATTAATCCTGGATGGGCATTCCCTAGCCTAAGTTACTGGATTGAAGGCAGGGTATTCCTTGTTGGGCTGTGTTTGGCATCTCATAAGGGTTAGCCAAAAAACAGAGCATATTAAGTCCACGCTAGTTGACTGCTGACATTAGAGTACAGAACTAGTGAGATGATTAGTCATTTCCTTTACAATTAATAGCAAACTTTTTACTCACTTTTCCTCCCAGAACATCAGGACACAATTCTGCTGAGCAAAGCAGTGTTACTTGTGACCACCGCAGCACTGACGCTCTGGCTGTCCAGGTCAGCCTGCTCTGGAAAAGTAAATGAGTACCTGACTAAAGTTTAGGGTTGTTTGTTCGCTTGTTTGTTTTTAGCACATAAAAAATAATAACTAAATTGGTTTCTGCTAAGTGCTTAGCTTTTATCAAACAGTTCTCCAAAAGTAGACGGTAAATTAGAGTATAGAGAGGCTTTAGTAGTGGAGGGTTCAGAAGTTTTAGTATGTTCTATAAATTTTATATTTATCTGTGATTCTAGCCACTCTAAATCTTGGTAAGTTATTTCAGTAAGCTAAGTGCAAGATACAGAGAAAAACTTGGTTTAAAAATTGCAATAATTAAGTTGTCTTGTGACGCTGAATGTACTAGAACAGACTAAACTGAAACCAGAAACAAGAACGTGCATAGGTTCCTAAATTCCTGTCAAAAGGAATGTAGTGCAGGAACACATTTATGACATTTTTCCGAATTATTTTCAAATAACCTGCTAACAGCCAGATGAATGGCTGTCTTTTCAGTAGCATCAGTTTAAACATCAGTTTCTTATGTTGAAAAATAAAACTGAGTTCTGAGTCTGTGTTTATTAAAAATCCTGGATTCTCACAGAAAATTAGAATTTTTGTATTCTTCAATTTGATCTTAATGGAAAAAAAACACCAACTAGTAAATACATTTATTCTAGGACAGATGAGCCTGGCTGTTTCAGAGCTGGATCCAAGCTCCCAGGAGCTGGCTGCTCGGGGACCTGAGGTAGAACAAGTGGGAGAGCTCAGGCAGAACGCCATTGGAAGTCATGCTGCTAGCACGTTTTTGATTACCGCTCTTCTCTGGGCTTTTCTTCACCCCACCTTCACATTATCAACACACATGCAAGAAGTTTTAAACTTTAATATGATTTATGTCATTTCTTTGTTTTAAAGTGAATAACTGAAGTGCCAAATTTGAACATTTTGGCTCATTTTACAGCAGTGCCGCTTAGCCAACTGTGTATTAGTCATAGTCTTTGTTCCTGTTTTCTCTGCGTATTTCACAAAATTTCAAGCTGACATATCATACATTTAAATCTTTTTTTTTCTTTTTTTTTTCCTTCAGTATCTGCTCTTTTTCTTCTGTTATGTTGGAAGGGAATGTCTCCAGGTTTTCTATGGTTTTAATGTGCATAAGCCATGTTGAGAAGTGATCTGGGTAAACTGTGTGCTTTGTTTCTAGTAAAAATTGAGATAAAGTAGTTCTGTGACCTGTAAGGCCATCCTCAATGTCCTGCTAGTCTGCAAAACTGTACTGACAAAATTTACCAACTCAATCGAACTGTGAGGTTAGAAAGCTGAGGTTAGAAAGTGGTCCACGAGAAAGCTTGTGTGGTGGCAGTGGCACATTGTTTGAGATGTTTGGTCATAAGTGCATTTTGTGAATTAGTGAAACAGAATGGATTTAATTCTCTGACTCAAATTTAAATCTAAACAAAGATAAGAAAGGGGAACAACAGGTTAATTTTTTTTTTCTTTCATATTCCTTGTTATTGTTACTGGGCATTTTTACAATAGGGTTGTTTTCAGAAGGCAGTCCTGTTAAAAGAGGGGGAAAATCCCATGTAAATATTACTTGAAGGAACTTGCAAGAAAGATACAACTTTTTAACCCCTGCACAATTTCACTCGTGTCAACATAGCTGAAGAGCTGAGAGAGAAGGCTACATTATCACAGTCTGTTAACATTAATATGCAGAGGGCATAGCCCTGTTCACAGGCAAGAGATGTATGAATGCTGTGGCTCATACCTTCAGACCTGCGTACTCGGATGCGTAGCATTAGGGTAAAAGAAACAAATGCTGTGTTGTACTGGCTACGTGTGCTGTACCGGCTTCTAAGGTAACTTTGCAGCAAAAGATGACTCCATATAACTGAATACAAACCTTTCTCTGTTCTCCTTAGCTTCATCTCTCTGCTGTGAAACTGGCAGAGTTGCACAGTGATCTAAAAATACAAGAAAAGGATGAGCTAAGCTGGAAAAAACTGAAGGCTGAAGGGCTAGATGAAGACGGAGAGAAAGAAGCCAAGCTTAGACGCAATTTAAATGGTAACGTACAGCTTTGCAGAAGAGGTTTAAGCTTTGCATCAAATATATATATGGTTAGACACCTGTGTGTTTGAACCCTTAAATACTAAGTTGTCTTTCGAGATGCTGAGCATGCAGCAGTTCTTTGGAGGTCAGTAGGGAACTGCAGGTGGCTAACAGCTTCCTTTGCTCCTGGTGTTTTCAGAAGAAGTTGTTAAACCTGGGGCCTGTGTGTCTTAAACCGTTAGCCTCTCCGCTGTAAGCTGCAAAATCCAGCTCTGGAAGTTAAGGATGTAGCAGCCAGCCTCTCATCTTCCATACATCCATAGCTGGTTTTAATGTATCTTCTATTCCCCGTGCAGTCATTATGACGAAGTATGGAATGAATGGAAAGAAGGACTCTCAACTAGTCGATACCAACTACATTAAAGACGGTACAGAAAGTGATACACTGGATGACCCAAGACTGGAAAAATTATGGAGCAAGGTGGGTAAAATTTCCAGGAATTGTCACGTAGAAAATCTGTGTTTCTTCTCTTCTGAGTGCCATCGTATTTGGAACTGGGTAGCTTTACTGCTCTGTTTTTTAAGTACTGGCCAAGCTGCTGTGCTCTGTAGCTCAGATCGTTGTGCACTAAGGGCATCCCACCTGCATCCAGGTCACTAGGTGTGGCAGGTGCTCTTTGCCAAAAAAAAACACCCACAGCAATCATGGAGGATAAGATCATAGAATCATCCAGAGTTGGAAGGGACCTGCTAGGATCCTCGAGTCCAACTGCTGGCTCCACACAGGACTACCTAAAAATTCAACCATGTCTGAGAGTGTTATCCAAACACTTCTTGAACTCCAGCAGCTTGGTGTTACGACCACTGCCCTGGGGAGCCTGTCCCAGTGCCCGACCACCCTCTGGGTGCAGAACCTTTCCGTAACACCCAGCCTGACCCTCCCCTGTCTCAGCTCCATGCTGTTCCCTTGGATCCTGTCGCTGTCCCCAGAGAGCAGAGATCTGCATCTGCCCCTCTGCACCCCTGGCTCCATTAAAGATGAACACAATTCTTCCTCAAATTTCACTAAATTCATGATTTCTCTTTGTTATTTGTTTTTTTTTCCTGTTTTTCTTCTTGTTCTTTCTGGTCTTTTTTAAAAATTATACATTTAAAATATAACGTATTCATGGAATTTTTAGAAAGGTGTTTGGGGGGTGTTAAATAAGGACTTAACCAACGTGGTATTCAAATGAAACCTTCCAGGATCTGCATTCATGCATAAAAACAGAAAGTGTATGGTCTGTTTGGGCATTTAAGACTGGCAAAGTAATTTACAAAAACGAGATAATGCAGTTTTTAGAAACAAGTAGATACAGCAAAGAATTCTTAGACTTGGGTAGTGTGGTGGTAGCAAAGCAGAGAAAGAGATTTGCTGGGTTTTAAAATGTTACTGTAACTACATGCAGCTCTGGCAAGGAACGTGATGTCATGTGCTCTGGGGAACAGTAAAGTGCATCACTTACAAGTATTCCCTAAGCAAAAAAGAAAAGAGTTGGGATTGTGTAAGTATCAAAAACATTCACTTTTTGGTCATACATTGCAGGAAGTATGTCACCAGAATTGTGTGTGGTGCTCCAGCTGTCTGACCAGTGCTTCCCTCATTGCTAAAAAGTAGTCCTGTGAGAAACAAATCACTGCAGAGCATGGTAGTGATAAAATCTTCACTTGCCAGTAGAGTAAGATTTCTTGAGTTAAGACTGTGCTTAATATCATGCTGCAGCCCTCGTTCAAACAGTTCCCTTATGGTTGCATATGCATCTCCGCAGCCCTTATTTATGGATCAAACTGTTTTCCACAGAATAGAAATGACAGAGGCTTTTCACTGCGTAGTCCATAGCAAGTCTGGCTTTGTAGGTCTGAAGCAAACTTCCTTGGGATATGATTAAAGCCACTAAGTCCCCATCATGTCTAAATCTCCTGCCCTCATACTAATACACAGGGGTTCAAAACAAAAGATCTTACAGAAAAGATGGGCTTAATAATTTTCTAAATGTCGTGGGAGGTGGGATGTTTTGATAGATGACTGCATGTCAGAGCATTTGGCCAGGGAAATATAATGAGTTCATGTTTCTTTCAGGCCAAGACCTCTGGGAAGTTCTCTGACGAGGAATTGGATAAGCTTTGGCGAGAGTTTAAGCACCACAAAGAAAAGATCCATGAATACAATATTCTGCTAGAGACCGTGAGCAGAACAGAAGGTGGCTGAACATTTGTCTGATGTTTTGAGATCAGTACAACTCTTTCTCTGTCCATTGCCTCCATTGTTTCCAAGTTTCTTTGAAACTCCTTAAGTGTGACATTTCTGCCAGAACTGCTTTGCAGATGCTGACATTCCCAGATACTTGCTGGGTTTAGGTCTGCATTAGCTGCCAAAAATCTTGCAAGCTAATGAAAGTGTTGCCATTTCAGTTTTCTGATTCTTGCCTGTGTTTCAAGCAGGGACGGTATCATCAGACTACCAATGATGGCTGTTGTAGTTTACTAGAAATTGTGCAGTAAGCATAGGTACGCTGCTGCAAAATGTGGTCCTAAATCTACAGAATATGCATTTTTTTATCTCCCTAATGGGAGCCCAAGAGGATATATATCTTTGGCACTGGGCCACATGTTAAAGCATTGAGGAGCTGAATCCAGTTTGCTGTACTTATCCAAGCAAAAATTTTTTTAGAGCCAAAGTTTTCTAAAGCTCACAGGCAGCCTGACATTTTCATTGTAGAGCTGAAGCTGCTGGAAGTCATTTCAACATTGGATATCCCGACTGGCTCAAGAAATGCCTGGGGGAAGGGCATGGGACATATCAGCCATATCTATCCCATTTTCTTGGGATATTGCTAGCCTAGGAAAATAAGAACATTGCCTTACTAAAACTGGGGCTGGTGGTCATAAGAGGTAAAAGGCATTTCTGTAATAGCACCCTCCAGAGCACTGAGGAGCATTGATTATAATATTAACCTGCAAATGGAGTTATTGCTTCTCAGAGTCTAGTGTCAATGCTTTATTATACTCAGCTCAGATGCTGATCATATTTTATTCTCCCCAGATTTGAAGGATTTCTAGGGCTTTAGACCTATCAGGATTTGACCCACAATCAATAACACTTCCTCTTTCAACAGATATCCACAAAAATGTCATCAACCCATCTGAAGAGAACCTGGTGAAAGAGGAAATCTTGCACAACAAACACAGAGAGCTCAAAGACAAGCTAAGAAGCATCAATCAGGGATTTGAGCGTTTGCGAAAAGTCAGTCACCAGGGATACGACGCAACCAGTGGTATGATACAGTATTTTTTATGTTTATTTGGTATCAATTTCATTTTTTAAAAAATCAGTGGGAAAGCAATGATTTATTCAGTGTCACAGTACATGGTGTTGCTACAAAGAGCTGAAAAGATAGAGCCAGGCTGTTCTGTTTACAAGCTGACACTAAAAGCCTAATACAAGGAGAGCAACAACCTGCAAAGAGCGTAGTTCTGTATTCCATGCCCACATGGGAAGGGATATTATGCCTTCTGTACCAGGAGGGCAGATGAGACAACATGCAGGGCAAACACCATTATTCAGTTCCTAGGGTTTGGGGTTTTTTTGGTTTTTAAAAAATACTTGCTATAATGCTATAGTTTTAAATTAAGTGCTTGGATTTTTCTCCCTTTTCATCCATGTTGCTAATGCAGTGTTTAGTGTATCCTTTTGTATGTGTGTGCAAAAGAACACTCATGCATAGGAGGTGGGCATAAAGGCGTTGTCTGAATTTTCATTTGGTGGTATGTGTTTGTTTAGAATTTGAAGAACCAAGGGTGATAGATTTGTGGGACATGGCAAAATCAGCCAATTTCACTGAGAAAGAACTTGAATCTTTTCGGGTAAGTAGTAAGATCTCCTATGGAAAGCTATTTTCCCACTTAAAGAAATGTTCCATGTTACTCTTAATGCAGTCACTTCTATGTTGCTCTTTAGACACCAAATAAAAAAATCTTTTATCATAATGTTTGAAATATATGAAACTAGTCATATGTATGGTTCCATTATAATCAGCAAAATGGAAGTGTCATCTTACTTACTCATGTGTAGCCCAATGCCCAATTCTCTTGGGCTACAAAAGAAGCGACTGTGTTTTAATTACACTAATTTCACTGGCCCTGCTTTTACAAGTGTCAGAGGAAGGTCTGCTGAAGTCTGCAGCCTCAGTGAGATGTTTTTGTCAGAATTTTACAGTAGCATAAGAGGTAAATTTTGCCTTCGTATCTGCCCCAGCAAAAAGAAGAACTCTATTCCAACAGTAAGAGTACATAAACCTTTATTTGATATTCACTGCTGTCATCTCCTAGCACCTTAGAGACATCAGCGGTCTCCAACTGAGGTCTCCGCAGCAAGTTGTTTTCAACATCTTCCTTCAAAACTGGATGTCTGGGTGGTGGTGATAACGTATTGTCCAGACATTCTTAAGAAGCAGAGAGCTGAAAAACTTTCGGTGCCAAATTCAGTAGAATAGTATTCAGGGATGTCTTGCAATAAAAGAAAGGGAAGAGGGAGCCTTGGAAAGAAAATACTGTGAAGCTGTTTGTATTTGTTGTCTTAGGAGGAGCTGAAACACTTTGAAGCAAAAATCGAGAAACACCATCACTACCAGAAACAACTAGAGATTTCACACGAGAAACTGAAACACGTAGAGGGAACTGGAGATAAGGAACATCTGAACAGAAATAGAGAGAAATATGCCATGCTGGAAGAAAAAACAAAAGAGCTTGGGTATAAGGTATGTATAAATCCAGCATACATACGTGTTGAAAATTTAACTCAGTAGTAGAGGGAATGCCAATTATCCAGTGCTGATTTCTCATAAAATGTGAACGGCTTTAAGAGCAGGAGGTTAAGGCACACCTGTGCTCCATGTTTATTACAAGATACACACGATTGTTTTTATAGACCTAATTCTAAAATGCCTGAAAACTCCCTGGTCTCAGCCCTTCCTGAAAGCTGTCATCACAAATACTGATAACAAACTCTGAATACATGATATTAATTTATTTACTTGTTCATCATTATTCATGGTCTTATTAAAATTTGTTTTCTATGTTTTGTTTCCCTGCTAGGTAAAGAAGCACTTGCAAGACTTATCCAGCAGAATCTCTCAAGGTCTTCAACACAATGAATTATAAACATCTGTTCTCCTTCGTGGGATCCATCTATGAACACAAAACAAATAATGGTGGGTTTTCTTTCTGAACAGGATTCACAAAGCCGTGTTTCTGAAATACTAAGGATTGAAGAGGGTTGTCCTGTAAGAAAACTTCTTATTTGGTCCACTTAATTTTGTATTTGCACTATTAAATTAAATGATTACATTATAAATTTAAGTTGCACATCTTGGATCATGTAAATCATACGCATGAATCAAGCAACAGCGTTTGAAATAAGTAGTCATTTCAAAAGGAAACACGTGTGAACTTTCAGAACATTCGTGATAGTGGAAAAAAATACTAATCTTATAATCAGTTAAGGTATTCTGATAAATGAAAGCAAGCACTGAGGTACGGGACGTTAAAACAGAGGTCAGAGAAGTATTTTATTTCCATGTTTGACTTAATGACTTTCCTACTGAAGGTAATTAAAATATTTCTATTGACTTGAGCAGTGGTTCAGAGCTGCATTGTATATAAATCTTTAATGTGAGAGGGGGAGGAGGAATAAGGAGGAAAAAAGTAGTGAGGTCCATTCACACAACTTACAGACTAACACATCGGAAGTTTCTGAATGTATATGTACAATTGTCATTCATTGTTGCTTGGTTTTGTTACATTTAGTCATTAAAAATCAAAACAGGATACCTGTGAGGTGTGTTTTTTTTAAATTCCCTCCTGTTCAGTGACAAGTATTCAGACCTTTTTCTGAGATCTATGTGTATTGCTTGGAACTAAGGTTCACTCATACACTAGTTTTTAAGACAGGAAGAGTAGTTCTGCGCCACAAGAATGTGTTTCCGTATTCTGAATAGAGTAGGCTTTCTTAAGCAGCTTGTCTCTGAGTACATACTCCAGTAAAATCTCCAGTAAAGGTTATTATCACTTTGCCTTTCAAGACCAGTTCATTCTGTTGGTAAAGATTAGCCACCTGGGTTGAAATTTTCTACAATACTAATGCTGACCCTTTTGTTCTAAGGAATGTTTCACGTGAAGCTGTGCCAGCAACAAGGCTAAGGCAAAGGTCCTGTGTAGGTAAATCATTACAGCTACTTGGTTGAGAAGCTCAGTCACACACATTGCGGAGCTGTAGCATGTCACATGAGGAGACTATCTTCAAGACTTGCTTGCCATACCTATTCTGTGAGAAATAGCAAAAAGATGGTCAATCAGAATCAACCAGTGTGTGTGTTACTTAGATAAGTCCTGGGTCCATGGTGGGTTAAAAGTAAGATGATTCTGCATATAAAGATTATTCTATAATGTGCAAGTGACTTGAACTGAAACAGTGGTAGCAGTCCTGCTTTGAGATCCTGAATGTCTTATGTTGCATCAGTAAGCAATTTTTTTTTCTTTACCATTTGTTTTAGTGTAAGCTGTTACTTATATTCCAGAGAACTATAGCATATAGTTCTATATATATATATATATATAACTATACCATCAGTAGAAACACGGGCTTAGTATTAATAGTAGCAGTGAGTCAGTAAGTTCTTAATAATAGAATAATTTGAGCACATGCACTATGTACATCAGCAGAGGAAAGGAACTAAGCAAGCACCGAAATCTGAAAAGTTCTATGTTCAGACTTAACACCTGCTTGTGTTTGGATCAAGTGATAAAATGCTAGCTGGGTTGTATGTGAATGGAAAAAGCTTTTACTGAAGTGTGTTCAGAGGCTCCTGCAGGTGGAAACCCGTCGCATGAGGGGAAATGCAATGTTCAGTATCTCAGCCTGCACTGAAGGAGGGCAGAGAAGCTGTATGCTCTGCCTGAGAACATATAGCACAAAGATGGGCTTCACCTTTGGGGTGTGCCTGAAATAGAATATGCTTTCTGAAGAGTTCCTGAAGAATTTTGGAATAGTAGAAGGTGCTGGCTTCACAGAACGTGTAACCGGGGTCAGAGCAGCAGTGGTGATGGCTCTCTGAGTGCACAGCTGCTTCATCAGGCTAGCAGCTGCTGCCCTGGTGGGAAGGCACTCCCTGTAAACAGAGCTGATGGCTGTACCACCAGTGATCAGGCTCAAAGGCCAGGTAAGCTCCAGCAGAGAGAGAGAGAGAGAGTGCTTGGCAAGTGCTTCAAAGTACAAGAGACTGACAATATACTTACATGTCACTGTAATTTAAAACTAGGAACATGACACAGGTGATTAATGGCACAGGTTGGAGATTGGGATTAGTACAGTCGCCTCGCTTTAGTTATTGAATGCTGCTGTAAATGAGTCACTGGACCCAAAGATTGCTCATACAAACCTGGAGGAGAAAAAATACTAAGCTGCAGTTGTTGCAGCCCCCAAATCCAACTTCCTCCTGAAATACTCTGTAGCTGAGTCAGGCTGTGCAGTAGCACAAAGAAGCCATCAGGAATGGTTTCCGTTCCTGCCAAGGCTCTTTGATGCTTTCTGTACTTTTTGAGATCTGGAGACAGTGCACAGGCTAGTGAGTTATAAAGTCTGATTTCCCTTTTTTCTATAGTCTGTGCCTTCCACGTATTGACATATGTACATCAGTTAATTATTGCAGTTTTTAAGCCATCAAAACATTTCATGTGGTAAAAATAACAAGAGTGGGTAGTCTGAGATGGTAAGAAGTTTTAAAAATAGTTTGAATCACCACTCGTGTTTCTGTAAAAAGTAACAAAAATTCAAAGCCAAGAAAAAAAAAAAGGTATAAATGAAATATTTAGATCTACATCCTGCCTAGTTCAAGTATACAGTTCTGTGCTTGGTGCAGGGTGAGTTCATAGGTGAGTTCATAGGTGAGACTGCCTGGAAAAGACGACTGAATAGGAAAGCTCTAACAGCTTTTCCTGAGTGGTTGAACTTTCTGCTTCTTTTCCTTAATTGGTATTTTATCTGATTCTTTTGTAATTATTCAAATTACAGTTTTTCAAACCACTCTGAGAAACAATTTGTAATACAAAAGTGGGAGCAGAAGAGGGAGGAAAAGAACTGTATTTATTAGGAAAAAAAAAGATTGGAACGTTTTGTCCTTTATACAGACTGTCAAACTCTGCCCTGAAAAAGAACCTCAAATTAAATAAATGTGTCAGTGATTTCATATAGGACAGATTTTATTTATTAAGCAGGTTGGGAGGTAGGAAGTGAACAGGTAATAAATACACAAGGCATTGCATACAACAAAAATAACCAAGCCTTTCTTAAACACCATGTCCTGTGTGCTGGTAAAGGAGCTCAGATCACATCATCCAACCATGACAAATAATGGACATCCACTACAGCAAATGTAATGCTGTAACAAAGTCCCCGCTCCCCTCCCAAGGGGTTTTCATGCCTAAGAGATCAGGCAATAGCAAGAGTTTCTAAATTCACCACGTAGAGACCATTTGCATCTCATAAGCTGCAGGTGAGGTGCCAACACCTCCCAGCCCCAGGGATCCAACATGCTGCAGTGCCCAGAAACCAGACTGGCAGCTCAGCTGTAAGCCATTCAGCTCAGGAGTAACCTACACAGAGGTAACACACAGCTCTCATGCTTGGTTTGCAACACACTCATCGTCCACAGACCGTCCCTGTCATCATTTGCTACTGCTTTCAGAGGTATATTTGGGTTTGGGTTTTGTTTTGGTGTTGGCTTTTGTGGTGGTTTTTTTTAAGGTGCTGTTTCACATACAAAAATCTACCTGTAGTACATAGGCAGCTCTAAATGCATATTAAAATATAATTATTCTTTCCATAGTGTTTAATTAGATTAGAAAGTCATGAAATATGTCAAGACGTAGAGTAGAGTGTTACTTTAAAAACAGATCTATCCCTGTAACACAGAACAGGGAGCTATGAAAGACTAAGACTGCATTTTCCGTAGACACTGTGTTATCTAACAAAAAGCCTCTAAATAGCAGAATCAATGTTCTCAAATACAACACACAGTTAACATATAATTTCAGGCCATTCACATGTCAGGAAGCAGGTCATTAATCTACAGAAAAAAAAGATTTTTTGCTAGTATCAACAGTCATAAAATAGAAAAAATCCATCCAGTTGAGCCAAAATAAATTTATAAACTTTCATCCTCAGGAAATACTTCAAGTTGAGTCATATTTAGCACAGCAATGATTGTAACTCAAATGTTATCAATACCCCCTAATGCACTCACATATCCAAATCCTCACCTTTATTATCCCACCACACAACAAGAGTGCTTTCCTAAATCAAAAAGAAAAGACTACACAGATATTAATGGTTAACTTGTGAACATAAAAATGATGGGTATGTTAATATAACATGTAGATAGTTTGTTACTTCACTGATGTGTTAACTTACCAGAAAGCTACACACATCTGTTTTAACAATATTTTTTATAGTCTCAAAAATTGCCTGTCAAGAATGGATCTACCATAATTTAAACCTGGTGATTTTTAAAGGGCAAAATGTGTGTTGAATTTCTTTGAAATAAACCTCTTACTAAAACAAATTGATATATAATGTTCTGCAGTTACAATTTTCCAGGCCAGTTACTCCAAAGAGGGAAGGGAACCACATTATTTTAGGAAACATGCTGAGAACTGGAAGCCCACATATGAAACCAAATAATTTGCAATGCTTGGCATCGGATCTGGGTGTCTAGCATCAAATTCAAATTCTTAGTTTCTAGTTCAGGAAGACATCTGAATCAGAACCATTACCCAAATGTCCTTCAATGGGGAAAGAGTTCATTCTCCAACCTCAGTTGAGATCCATGCTCTGGGACTCCCACTTACCTTGCTGGATGTGCAAGTGGTCAGTAGACCACTAGTGAAACAGTCTTCATCCGCACCAGTTCGTGGGGCCATTGCCAATCTAGTATTTGTTCCATTCTGAAGAAACCAAAGGGGGAGTGAAACGAACTCTGTGCAAAACCAGACATCTCCGAAAGAAGAGACTTCCATGGCAAGAGAAATCATGAGTTACTGGATTAGGAATCACAAGTTACTGCTTGTTTCAGTTCAACAGCAGGCTGCTGGCAGTGGGAAATGCAGCAAGTTTCACCTGATTTTTGTTAGGAATTTTTCAGATTATACCTTGTTCCTAGTCCATACCAAACAGGCACAGATTCTCACACACACAAAAATAAATAAATAAATAAAATGCCAACAATCTGAATAGCATCCACACAGGCAAATATAGCCTGGAAGACTGAAGTTGCCTTTTTCCAAGCCCTTCTTCAAACAGCTAATAACCGTGATCTATACAGGATGCATACATCTTGGGCAATGTTTGCATTAGCCACGGTTTGCTGGTGTGTCTCTAATCCCTTGTTCCGATTGCTTCAGGTCTTGTGCAAACTGACCCTCATTCCCCAGCGGAGAAATGAGCCTTGCAGAACTGCAAAGCAAAGTCTCCATTTGTGATTTTTTTTTTTTTTCAGAGGTGTTCTTAGCAGTTGTTTGCCTTCTCATTTTATTGCCATCTGTAGAAATAGCTGTGCTGGATTTTTTGGAATTAAAAAAAAAAAATAGCCAATATACCCAAATAGGGCAGTCAGAAGTTCAAATCAAAGCAGCTCTGCCACACAGAGCTAGGATTACAGAAGGAACAGGAGTGAGTGAATTTAGCTACAAGAATACAGTGCGATTAAAAACGAGTTCTCTTTAGCTCCTTCAAACCAAGGAAAATAAAGAATCCTGTTCAGCTTTGACCACCTACAGCTTTCCAGTAGAGCCTGAGAGCTCGGGCCTTTTCATACTGACAGCCTGAGAGCAGGGGGTAGCGCAGGCCTTTTTGTACTGTCAGCCTGAGAGCCGCGGGTAATGCAGGCCTTTTTTGTGCCGACAATCCTGCTGCTTGGCCACCAAGGTGTGTTTTATCCACCCGGTTCCAGCTCCTCCTGCATTGCTCAGGGCAAGCACCTTGGCAATGTACAGACAGGGTTCCAGTGACAGACCCATGAACGGGAACCAGACTGAAGGTGTGAATGGCTGCAGACCATAACTTGCACCTTGACAGTTCCCCAACCAGATGGACAGCCGTGAGAGGGTCCAAACTCATCAAATTCTGTCTTATTCCATCTCCAGTAAATCCCCCACCTATCGTAAACAGCACTGACATTGCTGACCGCAGAACCAGGTACACCTCAGCGTCAGGCCAGGCAGCTCTGCACCAGCACTCACCCAACATACAGACTAGGCTTTACACATACGCCTCTCCAAGGAGAAAAACCAGCCACTGAAGATGATTTTCTCCAAGGACCAAGCTGTATATTCAGTACAGATTTGAGCCCTTCACACGGCTGATGCAGGGACAAGGGGTCACATGTTGTCACATGTGCAGCATGACAGTCTGGCATTTTAGAGCGGACGCAGGCATTTAACCATCCCACGGTTTCTACTCCATCTCTGGTAGAGATGTCACAGCAGATCTGTTTGAGGACACAGCCGCAACCTCAGCCTGATCCAAGAAACTTCACATCCTTGCTGCATCCACGAGAAGCAGTAATGCAAGTGGCAGACTCCAGCGCCTGTCCAAACGTGACGTTTCACAGACTTGAACACGCTCCTGCCGCTCCACTACTCCTTTCTCTGCAATCACTAGCAAAGAAAAACTTGCTTTCCAGCTCTCTGCTGACACCTACCTACTTCTCTGCCAAACTCCCAGCAGGAATTTTTGCTGTGCTTCTGAATTTGTGGCCAGTACTGCGAAGTATCGGTCGTAAAAGGACAAAGTGCATGCAGCAGCCAAGGGCACAACACAAGGCACATCTTTCAGCAGCAGCAGAGAGACACTGATCTGTGATGAACCCGAGCAACTCCTTACATAATAAAACTGTGGTATCCAAAGGCCAGGTTCCCTTCTGAGCACACAATCTGCTCTATTTTCTGTATGTTGAACTACCCATAAATTGCTAGCTCAGCCCACAGGTAAGTAAAACTTAACTTATACAATAGCAAGTGCTAGGATTTTTTTTTTTTTTTTAATTTTTTTTAGGGATTTCACAACAGTACAATGTAATGTAGAGATAAATTACTGTCAGGCTAAATCTGCTTTCTGATCCCACCCCCCCACTACACATTTCTCAAATAAACTGACACTTATTATTTCAGTAAAACGGTGATGTTACATACGCCTCGGTGTACACAGTGGGATAATAAATTTGAATTATTTCTAGATGCTCTGATGCAGACAAATGCTTAAAAGCAAGTAAATTTTAAAGTTAACTTCCCCTCACTCTGAAGTCCTTACCAAACTCAAAGTTCACTTGGCAGCTGCACTTTCCCAAACCTGCCCACTGCATATTTTATTATAATCCAGGATGTGAATTATTTGTATTCTAGTCTGTATCCACTTGATCATCACAGATCTAAGCATCTGAGTGAGGCTACCATGAAGCCCGTCATCTTTCACGGAAGAGCATGAAACCGCAATCATCAGAAAAAATCCAAACTGGAAAAAAAAAATAGTACTTTTCTTTAATTCTACTCACCCACACTGAAAAAACATGTTTACATAGCTAGTCCTTACAAAATTCCACTGAATAAATTTTAAGTCTCCCATCCTTACTCTGTTTTGTTTGGTCTTATTGCTGCATGATGTTAAAGTAACATTTGTTTTCAACCTCGACTGCAAAGTAATGCTCGTGTAACTGGCAGAATGATAGCTGAGGATCTTCCCAGGTAAACAGGGACACAAAAATGTAACACTGTCATCTAAAAAAATGCAGAATTTTCACAGAAATGAGCAGCTAGTAATCTAAAAAATCCCATGTGTTCTTCCCGTGATCATTTTAGCAAAGAATGTATATGTTGTCCTGGCCAAACTGGAAAAGGTACTGGAAAAGGAGCGTGCGTGTTGTATCACCATTTTTATAAAGTGTAATCATCCATAATTCAAATTCAAGTATAGTTTTCCAAGCTACAATAATTAAAACTTGTTTAAGTCTACAGCAGGGAGGAAAGTGAGGAATTTTTCCAAGCTATTTGCTAAAAACAACTCTTGGGGCAGATTTTCACGCACATTTAGATACCTAAAGGCACCTACTGGCATTTTCCCTGCAGGTGCCGCAGCGCTGTTAAAACACAGACAACTACTTGCGTCGTTCAGCAAGAAAATGCCTCCAAACCCCAGCAGCACGTTTTTAACTTGGAGAAATTCCATCATCCAAATATAAAACTGTTCCATAACGGCTTACGAACAGCACCATAAAGACACACTGGAGCAGTAGTTACATTTGGCAGTAACCTACAGAGAAAGACGACCAGAGCGAAAGAGGCACACGCGCACACTACACACAGATGTGCGAAACAGATGCATGGCAGAGAGAGCTCGGAGATGGCATAGGCTGGTCCAGACCTAACTGTTATGCCCAGACACTTCGCTTGCTGACTGCCTGCTTTCTCATCCCTCAGAGCACTGTCCCAAAGCTGGCACTTCTGGCACGTTAATATACTTCAAGAACATCCTACAGAAGCACCAGCAGCATCACATGGTTTTGTCCTTCTGGTAGTTGATTCCCATACTCCTGGCAAGGGCAGGGGGAGAGAAGGGGAGAGCTCACTAAGAGGAGAATGCTAAATTAAAAATGAGCAAAGCCTTCATTTGTGCCAGCAGAAGTTACGAGTCACATTTATGACCAAAAGTATTGGAGGTTTTTTTGTTCTTTTTTTTTTTTTTTGTGCAAAGAGTTCTGATACTAGAATCATCCTACAACAATCACAAACCGTATTAAACTATATTTTAGACCACTTACACCAGATGTGTGAATAAACCCCCAACTATTTGGGCATTATCAGCATTACTGGTGTTAACCAATGGAAGCTACATTGTGAGCACAAGTCTACTCGTAGGATTGCAATTTGGCTTTCATTTTTCCCGGTTCACCCCTGGAAACTGAAGGCACATTATTTTATTTATTTAGGAAAATAAAGGTTTTGCATTTCTGTGAGTTCTTGTTATTCCAGTGAGAAAATTGTAATTTCCTCAACTAAAATGTCAAGCCTGTAACATGATAGAGAGGCCTACAAGGTACTATAAAAATAAAAAGCAACCATTTTTTAACAGGCACAACAGTAAGGTTTTACTTGCTGCTTCAGCCTCCTGAACATTTTGCAATGTAATTTAGTGCATGAGAATAGGAACCAAATTTAAAAAAACAAGTGAAAGTCATCTTTTCTATTTGACTTATTCAAGGTAAGTACAAAAAGAGAAGTAGAAATCTGGAAAGCAAATTACTCCATTTGTGGAAAGCCTTATAGGATAATTATGTTAACATTAACAAAGACTGTAAATATATCCAACCATCTAGATAATCCTAGCTGAAATTACTATGGCATACACAAATACATACACACAGAGAACCACGTGAATGTGTTGATTCACACCCCCTTTAACCTGAAAAAAACACATTTTAACATTGTGACTCCTCCTGTAAGGCCAGGAGCAATCCGATGACCTTTAGCATCTCGTCAAATCTCCACCTGTGCTGCAAAGTCCCAGTGCAAGCAGTTTTAAGCACTCTACAGAAAGGCAGCCTTTGCAGAGAACCTGGCTGATATATTTTCCTGGTAGATATGTTTTTACAATAGAAATATTGCAGCTTCATTATATATCACAATACTGTAACCATTACAAGTACAGTCCTGCAGATGGGTTGCTAAATGCTGAGTCCGTGCAGGTGAAAAGCTCTGCTCCGTGCAGATGTCAGATCAAGGCCAATGTATGACTTGGAGACACTAGACAAGGGCATTTGCTTCATCCTGTTGTCACACATCCTGCAACTATAGGAGGTAGAAAGCAACTCACTACATCATGAAAACAGTTTTGCACCGGCACAGAGGCTATGGTACAGCACAAGGAAATCCACTACTTACATCTAAACACCGGCCTTCTGAAACCCCAGCTTTTTACTCCAATATCAGAAGACAGCTCTGAAACACTGACTAAACAGACTGAAAGTGGAAAACACTGCATTTCAGTGCATCAGGCAAGCAACACACATTTTAAATATTAAGTATAAATAGGCACATCACAAGGCACATCACAAGAGTTTTGTCCCTGCAAGTCCTCCAGAGGGGAGCTCTTAATGGAACAGCAGCCTGGTGAGCACTGGGCCCTGGTAACCTGCTCCCAAGGAGCTTCAAGTCCAGGCTACTCCAGTTGTACCAAATGTGTGCTTATAAAGTCGATCACCACTGCCCATTTGTCAAATAATAATAATAATAATAATAATAATAATAATAATAATAATACCTCTTAAACTGGGAGTCTCATAAAAAATATTCCCTTTTTCTTTCAGAAATAAGCTAGGCTGATAAAAAGGAAAGTACATCTCAGCACAGAAAAGACGACAATGGCATTAGTCAACTCTCAAATGCGTATTTTTTTATTTGAGAGATTTCTGATATTTTACATTACTATTGAGACTACATTCAAATAAATTTAAAGCCATTCTGAATTATGAATATCTAAAAAACAGAATTGGGCTGTGATATTGTACCTTATGAAGGCACAGTCAAAAAAATAATACCCAAGATATCATTCTTGATAACCTCTGGAAGCCAAAGACGATACATTATTACAGGCCAAAACTTTGTTTTCTTTGTAAGTACACTAATTTTTAGTGTAGGGTAACTGCCATATTTATATTCACGTTTTATGTAAATAACATTTTGTTTTGGGACAAATACACAGAAAACAAGAATTACATAGACAAAGCAACACAAGAAATTAAGTCAAGTTTTGTATCATACAATCTCACTGTACAAAAGCAAGTTGGCAAAGACTTGTGGATAAACCTATATTACAAGAGAACTTTTTTTTCTGTCAATTCTGTAGCATCTCTGAAGACATCATGCTCTTACCCAGAACTGTTTTTTTGCTATTTAGGGACAGTAGAGAACTATTTGACAAAAGTTTTAGCGTCAAGGTGGACGATTCAATTTTGATGCTGGTACACTAGGCATAGTTTTGGAGATATAAATAAAGAACTCACATTCAAAGTGACTGTTTCTTTTGAATAACTTGTTTTTCAGCTTTTCTGTATGAGAAGCCTGAAACCTCATTTTATAAGTCACATGTATGTTCAGATTCAGTAAAGCTTGATAAGAAATATAGGTACTCAGCAGCAAAGAAATCAACGCCCCTGTTGTCTAAAACAGAGCTTTTAAGAACAGAAGGACCCTAAACATCCCTTCAAATTACTAAGGTTTATAGGTATAATTAAATTATGTTATATTTGTATGTATGTTTTCTTGTCTGTGTGTATGCACCCTTGTCTGTATGCACCCCTGACACCACAGCTTTTAAAGCTGAGCAATTCTAGCCAAAGCGACAGAACTCTTGGTGAGGTATAAAACCTAATTACCTATAGATATTTTTAAGCATGTCCATAAATGAGCGTATAAATTGAAAAAAACTGTGCCTGCAAAAAATCAGGCACTGAGTTTTCTTGCTTTTGTACGATTTCATTAATATATTAATAAAGGTTTTACATAATTTATACACTCAGATATATACATATATTTTATCTGTAATGTGTGCTTACATATATACATATGCACGCATGCAAACATATGTGTACACATACCACACACACACTCACATTCCCTTATCTGCACACATTCAAGTTCTTTGTCTTTAAAGAAAATGCCACCATTTCATAAACACTGGAATTTGTTCCAGGTTCTTACATGACTTTAGACTTACACAAAAAGGTAACTTACATCTATTGTATATGGAAAAAAATCTGGAATTTACAACCAAATTTTAAAAAGACTGAAGGGAGAAAAGAACGAAAGGAAGAAAGAACACGCACACACCCCTCAAGCTACCAGCTATCCAATTAGGAATCAATATGTTGGAATGAATCTGGTATAAATGCAATATGCAGTGGCAGCTTTTGTATTTTTAACAATAAATGTGAATCTTTTGGAAGTTAAATTAGTACCAACTTATGGTGAGCAACAAGTTCTTTGCCAGACAGGTCACTGCTGAGCCCCTTTCTTCTTTTGCTCCAGCTCCTGCAAGCGTTCCTCCCTGCACTGCGCATGCTGTGTTCCCACTTTGTGGGCTGTCTCAGTGGCCGTGATGTCAATCTGCGCATATCGGGACGATCCACTCCCTGAAACACCAAACAAAATGGTATAATAGACTATACCACACAGTCCAGGGTAAGTGACCCAGGGTTAAGCTATTGAGAGACTTCTTCCTTAGATTTTCTATGTGGATCTTGGTCTGGCATTACAGCAGCCTATAAAGGGAGTAAGATGATAACCACAACTAAAAAAATCTCAGAAGCTTTGTTATCTACATATTTCAGGTATTTGCTTTTCATCAGATAAGAATCTGAAATGCTTGTATTTCTGCTCCAAGTTTTAATCTCCACCCTTGCTCCTCCCAGTAGACGACAAAATTGAACAAAATGGCAATTTAGTCCAATAATTGGCAATGAGGTAGATAAAAGCTGCTCAGTCTGTTCAAGAGAAGAACAGCTCTGTAAGGGTGCAGACATACAACTCCAGAAGCTGGGAAAACTTTGATAGGAAAGATAAAAATAGTTATTATCATTTGAGGCACCTTCAAAGTTACACAAGTTGACCATGGGTTAGCATTTGACATTTAAGAAAGTTCATGTCAGTTTATGGAAATAAATCTCTTCATTCTTAATGCCTTGGTTTACTGTCTTTAAAATAAAATTAAAATACCACTCTCATATCTCAACAGGGTGTTATACAGAGACCTATATTAAAAAAAAAAAAAAAAGTGCTAGCATTTCAAAGTTGTAAACATGCTGATATTAAAGGTATTAAAATTAAAATGTCAGTAGCTGAAAATTAAACATGGAAAATTTATCAATACTAAGGAATTTAATTCCAAATCCTGATTAGGAGCTGTCTGTAAGGAATTCTTCCTTACACCTCTAAATGACCGTACGTGGTAGCTATAATGCACATCTATGTGCTAATTCTCCAAATGAAGCGTTAGAAGTAAAATACCCATATCCAGACCAAAGAATCAGGGGGTGAAGGGGAATCAAATGCTTCTGCTAGCTTCCTCTCTGCAGCACATTCACATGGAAAGCAGACAGAACACCATGTTTCTGTTCTTAAGCATTTGCTGCATGGCTCTAGAGGCAGTGTCTTCTTCAGTACCTTTAGAAGCAAGCCTTGTACACCTACACCCACAACCCTGTCTCTGAAGCCAAGCAAGGAAAATTAAACAAGAGCAGTCCTAATACATGCAATGAAATTCTTGAGAACACGAAGCAAATTACTGTCTGTCAAACTCTACAGACATAGAAATGTTCACTTTAGGATTGCATATACAATGCACCTGTCAGAGGGATGCAACATCTTATAGAACCTTGTTAGTTCAAAATCTTTCCCAAAAGAGTCAGCAACTACAAGAAGTGCTTCACAAATGTACCTGCGTACAGCTCCTCAGTTAGCCAGAGGCTATGGGTAGATGAGAAATTAAGATTCCCCATACCATGTACATTCTGCATTACTGCATCCTTTGCTGTTTAAATAGTACTGTAGACTTCCTTACCTCTTATGCTTGTAGTAGGTTCTTGAAGTTCCAGTTCCATGTAATGAAGTTGTTTTTTGGAAGTCGGACTGACAGGAATATTAACATAGGTGGCTGTCTCGCTGTGGGGTCGATCTGACGCAGGGACATCAGCTGAATAACCTACTGCCCCTTCTAAAATAAATAACATGTTATTATAGACATTGTTTGCGATGACCAATGATCGATTTCATAAAACACACTGTTCTGTCAAATGTTCTGAAAGAAAACATTTAGCAGTAACAACTCAGCTCACCAAATAGTATATTTGTCAATCCTAAATGGGACATGAGAAGACGAAAGCTTCTACAGAAAATATTGCCAGAGACTGATCAAGTCAGGATCTATGAAGAAGACCACAGACCACTGCCAGTGATCTCATTGGGTTGTGACAGAAAACAAACACTATGCAGAAATTTTCTAACAGATGCAAGGTATACAACATTACTCCACAAGGCTGTCAGCTCCAACTCAGATTAATAAAGCCTTACATGAAGCAATCTGTTCTAGGAAGATATGGGCTATTATAGCATCTGCAAGAGAGCAACCAAAATCAGTAGAAGTTCGGAAAGTATGTCACAAAAACAGGGACTGTTTAAGAACTACTTAAAACAAGGGGAAGGCAACCTTGTGCAGACGGCTTTCCTGACAAGAATGATGCCAAGTGGGCACAGACCAAGTAATAAAAGATTTCAACTGTAAGGAAAAAAAAAAAAAAAAAGTAAATCAGACAGTTGGAAAAATGTCTTTAATACTTAAGATCACAAGAACTCTAGAGGTAATCCCACAGAGGCTGAAGAATTTCTGCATCTGGAAATTTCTGAAAAAGACATAGACTAATGCCTACCAAGAAATAGTTCTCTATAGAATGATCGTGACTTAAAGCAGACTATATTATCTATTGGATGACTTCTCAAGACCCCTACTAGCCCTACTTCCAATTATTCTAATCTTGTCAGAAGTGAAACTATGAGAAAAGATAAAAGGTTAATGTTCCATTCACTGGCCAGCCAAGCATTTCAGCCTTCAAACCCTTCCTGAAATCAGGCACCTACATCAAGCTTTTCAATCTCAATGAAATACCAAGAGAAAGGCTTTCCAGAATTACTTGGGCTATAGGAGACCCAAATACAAAGCTGTATTCTGTCTGTGCCTGGGCAAGGCTTTGAGTCCCACCCTTACTGTATTGTTCAGAAAGCTAGTAATCACCTGTCTGCCCAGGCCTGTTGGAGTTCTTACCATTAAACACTTTCTAGGGCAATGCTGAAGCTTACAGTACCATAGCTGCTACATTCTCACGAGGCATGGGTAACCTAGAATTTATAGTTCAGGTCAGCACAGAGATGACAAACTGCAAGTTTACATGCTACATAAAAATGCTTATCACCAGGACTCACATATGCACACTCACTCCCATCATTTGTTTTGTGAGAGTTGTACCCAACTCAAGTCACCTTATAGGCCAAAATGGAAAGCCTGTTTTGAGAATCACAGAACAATTGAGGCTAGAAGGGACCTCTGGAGGTTATCTTGCCCGATCTCCCTGCTCAAGCAGGGCCACCAAAACCTGCTTGCCCTGGACCATGTCCAGACAGCTTTTGAATATCTCCAAGGAGAAGGCTCCACAACCTTTCTGGGTAACTTGTGCCAGTGCATCCTCACAGTAAAAAACACATTTCCTGATGTTCAGAGGGAACCTCCTTTGTTTCATTTTGTGCCCATTGACTCTTGTCCCATCACAGGGCACCACTGAAAATAACATAGTTCTATCCTCTTTGCACCGTCCCCTCAGGTATTTATATATTGATAAGATCCCCCCTCAATGCTGAGTAGAGGAAGGACCACCTCCCTCAACCAGCTGGTCATGCTTTGCCTAATGCAGACCAGGACACAATTGGCCACCTTCGTGGCAAGGGCACTTTGCTGGCTCGTGTTCGATGTGGTGTCCACCAGGACCCCCAGGTCCTTTTCTTCAGCAAGTATTGGTGCCTGGGGTTGTTCGTCTCCAGGTGCAGGTCACTGCACTTCCCTTTGTTGAACTTCAGGTTTCTGTCAGCCTAGAATCCTGCTTCAGGTTCTCCAGATCTTGCATGAAGGCTCTGAGCAGCTTGCCTGTACCAAGAGGAACTCTCTACTTGCTGGGTTTTGTTTGTGACCAGCAGCATCAGGTTAGGTAGTCAATGAAGGAAGTCTGGGGCATAGAATTTGCAAGTAGCTGAGCAAAAGCCCTGAAAATATCAATGATATTTACACAGTACAATCACACGATAAAGATGCAAACATGTAGTCCTCAGTGTCCCAAGAAGTCATAATTTAACTAATTACTAAGTGAGTTACTGCCACTGCCTCTTACTTCGGTAGTTCCAGGAGGAATGCTTCACAGCCTGCAGAGGTCAGTAAGTACTTAACATTAAAATGCCTCTGTCAAGTGAGTTTCCAGAGAAGATGGGATTTGACTGTTGTTACTACCTAAATGCCATCATCCATTACATTTTATTTTTTTAAAAAGTTTGTTAAATATATATTTTTAAAATACAATGATCACTACTGATCATTGATTGCTATTGCATCTTAAAGCAATACATTTCTGATTTTCTTTCTTCCATGTTTACCTACGACAACAGTATGGGGAAAGGGAAAGATGAAGGTGGGTTGGTTTTGCTTTTTTAAACATTTTGGTCAATGATTAAAGCTAGCTTTCTTCAGAACCAGAGCAAAATAATTCCACAACTATATATTTACATATATCTGAGTAAGCTGGTGGAAAAATAGTTGTCATAAGCAAGCAGAAGACTTAGTGCCACAAGCTCTCTGTCATCACTTAAGAAAGGAGTACTAAATTGAAGAAGAGGTAATAAGATGCTTTTGTATGGTTCATCAGCTGTTATGAAGGGAAGAAACTTGATCAAATTATGACAACTGTAAAGTCCATCTCAAATGGAAATGTAAAATCCAATACCAAATAAGGCATCATAAATCACTCCTGCGTGTTCCCTAGATTGCAGGAGTGACAGCTTCTGAGTGCTAAGAACTAGAGAGAGGTCACTTTAAAATCTGCTGTTAAGCTGGGACAGAGGAGTGCAGAGGAAAAACGGTATCACTTTCAGGTTCTTCCTCTCCCTGAAGTTCCATTCCTTGTCCGCACATAATACTCACATCAAAACTTTATTTGTCCAAATCACTATTTTTCTTTTCATCCAATCCAAACTTTGTTGGGATATAAATGGAAACGCAGTAGGTGGTCAAGTCCTTTTAGAGCACAGAAGAGGATGACTTCTTATATCCAACCAGCAGCAGCTGTTAATAAAAGGGAACTTTTTCTTCTTCTTGGACTGCATTATGAACAGCAGAGAGAGCTCGTACAATGTTGGGTAACAGTAAGAGTTGTCAGAGGTTACAGTAGGATCCAGGATAATGTAATCTCTCTAGACGTAAGCTATTTAAATCAAAGGAGTCTACTGTACATTCCAAAAATTTTAAAGACTTGAAAACTGACCAATTTTCTGACAGATTTTCATTTAAAAAAAAAACAAAACACACCCATAGGAACATCCAAGAAGTAACCAACCAATTTCTGACTATCAGACAAAGTTGTTGTTGCAAAGCAAGTGAGCAAGTGTTAAAAACAATAGGAAAACAAAAGCAAACTAAAAAACAAGAACAACAACAAAGGAGAAATCTTTAAGTCTGCACCAAACATCATTATCAGAAATAGCTAAATGATTCTGTCTAAAGTATTTCAGAGGAATTTGGCAGATCCATAGCACTGAAAACCTGCACCCCAAATAGTTAAAGTCATAAGCAAATGACAATCATAAGGACTAATAAAGCGCAATAGCCGTTAAGGAAAAGATAATTTTTGAAGTCTTTCTATACACTGTTAAAGTGATGTAGCAGGAGTTTAAGTCAAGTATCCTCAAAGCTAGCTAGCATGAAAACTAGCAAACTCCTCTATAGGGGTAAATAGGTGAAAGGCTTCAGGAAGCTGAATGTCATACCTGATGATTTTCCTGAGAAAGGGAGAAAAGGTAGAAATAAAAGAAAGATTTAAATCAGTAACAGGAGAAGAATAAAAACAGGAATTGGAGTAGCATTGATAAGAGTGAAAAGAAAGGAAAGGCAAACATAGGTATGATTGGGGAGAGAAGAGAACGATATTTGAAACTGGTGTTTCAGCCTTTCTTTCAAAAAGTGTTGTTCACAGAAAGAACACCAACACCCTGAGATAACTGTGTGCACATGTGTGTGAGTGTATGAACATACATGTAAAACTGACATGTTCAGAGGCCATCACCTCAAAAAAAATCAACATTTAGAAGAGATCACAACATAAAAGCAAAAAATAAAAAAGAAACAGGAGATGTTAGTGTAGTCCTCTGATGCAACTGGTTGCAAAGATCTTTACTCACCAGGTTCCTCAGGGCTAGTAGGAGTGCCAGGTTCTGAAGGAAGTGTCAGCATCTCATAACCACCTTTAGGACCTAGAATACAGGAACACCATCAATGGCTTCAAATGTGGGAATTTGCTTAATGAAAACACAATTTTCGGTTTGGACTTGTAGTCTTCTAATCTAAATAGTCATACTGAAAAAATCTGAGAAAGGATGAACAGTGGCTAGCATTGACTTTTCTGTGATGGTGATGTCAGAATTTTCTACGGAGTGCAACAACAGAGAAATAAACAATAGGGCGTTTTTAAAAGTATTCACACTGAAGGTCACTAAAGTCAACAGCATGTTTTGCTATACATCAACGTGGGAGCAAAGCTGTCTTGAATGCATGAATCAGGGAGAAGCGTGTGGGTGATCTTGGGAGCATCTGGAAGACTCTTGTTAAAATTCCACCTCCAGTATGATGGATAACTTCTTGATTTCTGACAAAGCTCTGTAGAAAGTGCCTAAACTAGCCCTTCCAAAGATAACTTCTCATTCCAAGCGCACATCGTCATCTTTGCAAGAAGCCAGGTTGCACAACATCACTGGTGCTTCCAGAGCTCTAAGCTGAAAAAAGACGCCCATGTTCCATCGTGATCTCAGACTCCACCCCAGTTCAAGTAAGGCAAGCTGAAAAGCTATGCCCATAGTATGAACATAATGGTATTAAATCTGAATGACAAATGCTCACAATTTTACCTGCTAATGTTGGTTTTTCCTCCATTATCATGAAGTATCTTTAAATGTGTTTGTTTTTTTTCCCAGCATCTCTTTGCTAGGGTACAGAATATCTCATGGCCTGAGGTGGGTTTTTTGTTGTTGTATTGTTTTGGGGTTATGTTTTTTGGGTTTGGGGGTTTATTTTGTTTTTTTGTTGATTTTTTTTTTTTTGGTGGGTGCCCTTTGCTAAAGTGCTGGCAACATTTTACTGCTGTGAATAAAATTACTGCCTATGCTCTGACACTTATCTCATCTGTCACTGCCTCTTCTAAACTTATCCCATCTGTCAATGCCTTTCTAACAAAAACCTGCAAAGCAAAAAACCCAAAGATATGTAAGTGTTACAATAGGGAATCATACATTACTTTTTACATTTTCTGAAGTTTAAAATATTTTAAGTTGAAATTAATTTAAACTTACATGCACACACATACCTCATAACCAGTTGTACCTACCAGCTTGGAGACTGTGCCCTTTATGTAGTTTCAGAGACCCAGAAGCTGCCATGACAGAAGAAGCACCTGTTTTCAGAGAGATATTCACATTAAACCTAAATACCTGTTGCTATTATTAGATATCTGCTGTGCATCATCATTCTTAGTGTTTCTGAAACATCAAGAAAAATTCCAGTAAAAATTACAAGTCTCTGTTCATCCTTCAAGCAACATTTTTTTTTCCTTTTTTGCAAAATTCTTTATCCTGAGATGATTGTGGCATTATAATCTAAATTTGCTATTCTTTTTTTAGTTGGTTGGTTGGTTAGTTTTTAGAAAGAGAGGATGCCTTCTATAAAATTTTGAGGTATCTGGCCTCCCTATTCACAGAGAGCAGTACCTTACTCATGGAGATGGTCATCTTCAACCGAGAAGTAAAATGGCAGTAAAAAACTGAGGAGTTGCCTTTGCAATCCATAACATAGCTTTGGTAACAATTAAACATAAAGCTGTCATTAAGATCTCACCAGACTGGATCCAAAACCTAATAAAATTAATGGGAAGAACTGTATCCCACTTCAGTAGTCTACTGTCCAGTGATATAAGAATACATGAACTGGGGCAAGCTGAAGGCTAGGTGAAGGATCTAGCTTTAGAGTGCTGCAGCCAGGAAAGCTTTACCAAGGGCATGTCAGATGGCTCAGTCTTCTTTCTTCTGCCCTATTCAGATCAGCATGAATGTCCCAAACACAGTTCTAGATAAGAAAGCTTGAGGGAAGATGAGCTAGCAGCTTGGAAACATACAAAGTGGTATATGTTTCTCTGCATCCCCATAACCCTTCTTCAGGCAACCAGCAAAATAATCAGGATTATACCTACCTGTTCAGTTAGCATTATTGTTATCCAGCCATGAATTTCTTCTCTCTGCTGTTCTTACAATGGGCACCTTAATCAAGGTGAGTGGCATTTACTTCCTGACATGAATAATTTCAAGGGAACTTCTTGTGCAAGTAAGTAGTACTTAACAGAAATGAGGTAGGAGGCTGTGCTTATGAGTAACCCTGCCACTGGTGACAGGGCAGCTGTGCCATTTGCTGCTGGGTGTTTGGGATCAGGTACAAAATTAACACTGTCTTCAAAACTGATGAATAGTCTCTGAGCAGGTTAGACACTTCTCTGCAAATTGTTTTTAAAATAGCATCCAAAAATTAACATAATTCATATGCAACATGAAGAAATTATGTAAGATAAATACAATCTCAAGTGCTTAAGAAATCTGCATGACCTAGGAACCAAAAGAAAATGGTAATTCCTTATTTTTTCCCTGCATAAAGTATATATTCATTTATTTTTTTATATAGTATACATTCATTTATTATATAAAGTATACATTCATTTATTTTCTAATTCTAATCATTTTCATGCTTATGAAATTATTCCCACACTATTATAAAATAAATCTAAATAAAGTACACATAATTTCACTTAATGAGGATGATAGGTTAAAAAATAGTGAACATATTTCAAAAGCACAAGACTGAACTAAAACCTTTGGTTTTGCATTTTTTGCTTTGTACTCAAAGGCATGTCTAGGGTAATCCAAGGTTACAAGAATTTTCAAGCATGCCATCCTGAAAAAATGATTTTGTATTTTAACAAATGAGATCAGATTGTAGAATCTTTACGTATCCTGAAGAGAGCTTAAGCACTAAAAATATTGTTTGAACTTTTGTTTTTAACAAGGCTGCTGATACAAATAAATGCAAAAATAGGACAGAAAAGTATGACATCCTGGACTAGCTGATTTACTTGTATTTTCACTGTGACTGATTTTCCTTTTTCTCACCTCAGAACATTCTGTCCCTGCATTATTAAGTATATCTGAATATACTTCATGCAGCTGAAAGTCTCATCTCACTTTGAGAAGAAGACTACAGCTTTATGCTAATTGCAGCTTCATCACAAAACTGGTATTTTTTTCCCTCAAAAACTTTATGCAATTCAATGGAAATCATTCTACAGGAAATATGGATTTTTAAGCAACATTTTTAGGATTTGTAAAGAGCACACACAACAGGAAAGGAAATTTACAACCATAAAATGTTCCAGTCCATTTATGGTCAAGTTGAAATTTTCCGATTTGAAGCTGCTTTAAAACAGTCATGTTAATGTTTCAGGATTTGACCTGTTGCATTTTCCTCATTTTCAAATCTGGCAACTAACAAATATTTACACAGTCAAATCTCTCATGGAATTCTTGTGAAGCTTTGAACTGCACTGTCTAAACAGACGTCAACAGAGTTTGACCTATTTTCTTCCTTCTTCTTTACAGCTACCACATATACTGGCTTGTTTCTCATTTGTGAATCCTAGGATAACACTTGCAGGAAAGGAAACGCTAGCAAGATACCCTTCTGAACATATGAAGCATCCAGTAGGAGACAGAAAATCCCTTCCATTGCTGTTTTCATCTTACAAGGGACTGTTAAGAATAGATTTCTGCAGTTTCCTATGCCATCCAATTCTGTGGCTGACTCGCTCACGTCTTTGTTACAACTGAATAGTTCATCAAGAAAGTTATTTGTATTCTACTTCCTTCAATGTATAAAGAGACAATGGTATTCAAAATGTAAAAAAGTGAAAATAAGTTGCCTCCTTCCAGGATATTTTGCATTCCTATCTATGATTAGACTTAAAAATCCAGTGTAGCTCAGTGAAGACAACCACTATTTGAAAAGTTTTTCAAACTGCATATTCATTTCTTTATGTCCACTCTTCAAAAAATAAGCACAACATACAGCACACATATCACGAGAAACAGCCATGAAAATGGCTCTTATGGCTCTTGTAATGCTTAGCCGTGCAATGTATGGTGGACACTGTTCAGCACACAGCCCTTTACTGGCTCAATAAATGTATCATTGCGGATATTATTTTCCTACAGCTGAAGAACAGATAACATTTATCCTATACAATTTTTGTGAATTATGAATTATTTCCAAACTAAGCAACAACAACCAACTCAGTATGAGCCAAATTCTTCTTTCTCACCACTCTCAATTAATTCCTTGAAACTCCTAAGCTTGGAATAGAAGCATCAAGCTGAGTATGTTTGCAATAAAAGTATTAAAAATGCCTGGGAGAAAGCCTGTTTTTCCATCATAAAAGCTAAGCTGTCAGACAGACAAGTTCATTTTCAGCATCCATCACCCATTATATACTTAATTCTATTCTTTTTTCTTATCTCCCTACCTTGACTCCCTATCTACCTAAGAATAATGTAATAGAGATGCTGTGTTCATAATCAGCACCCTGACTTTTCAGCTGAATTCCAATCCACAGCATTGTTTTATGTTTATTCCTTAATTCTGCCTCTCAGAACATCTTCAGTCAAGCATTGTGTAGGTATTACAGCAAAGAGGCTGACAGATAGCAAGAGCGTCTGTCGCAATGCTGATGAATTTGCTTGTTTACAATATGTGGAAAAAATGGAACTGCGCAGCCAAAAAATAAAAATAAAAAATAAAAGAAATTTAAGAGTCACAAAACTGTACAATATTCAAGTACACAGCTTCCAAGAGAGGACATTTTTTGACTTATTGTCCCACTCAGCTATTGATTTTTGTAATACCAGAGCCTGCAGCACAGAACAGGGAGACCAGAGCTTTCACTTCAGATGTTTAATCTGGGTGTTGAAATGCCTGAGGTTGGGTCTAGCTCCTGGGAATCCCTGAACATTCAGACTCCCTGATGTTAATGGGAAGGGGTTAAAGTTTCTGAAAAATAATGCATAGAGCCTGCATGAAATGCCTTCTCCAGGAATCGCAGAGGATCCCTAAGCACATCTGCAACCCCATTCCCGTTCTCAATTTTGCTTCTCTAAATAGGAGGCTTGGGAATCAGACTGCTCAGTTGACTTGGAAAGGTTGGCATTGAAGGACAGAAATAGTGGCCCTTTTTTTCTCTTCCACAGAATAACCTAGTGGTTTAAACATAATTGATAAAACAGAAGATCTGTGGCTGACTTCTACTCAGCTGAGTAAAATTCAAATATTTTAAATGAGAGCATGAAGATAACAGAAGGGATTAATGTTCCCATCTAAGTTGTTACTATGAACTAGAAAAGAGCACAAGGATTAACTGACAGACCTCAGTTACAGCAAGAAACACCTCAACTATTCAGAAATACATTCTAAATGTAAGAACAGTAAAGGACTTCAGACAATTTAGATGGATTAAGAGTTCTCATTGCAGAACATGCTAAACAAACACCTAGCAGACACATGCTCAGAAGCGTCTCCTAGCCTTGGGACAGAGATTTGAACTAGACAAGCACTTGAGCCCTGTTTTTCCTACTCCCTATAAAACACATCACAGTGATTTATAGCACCAGAAGGACAAACCAAGAAAAAAACGAGCTCTTTAGCTCACCGTCCTGTGAAGAAAAGTGCTGTCCTTTGATTCCAGCTCTCAACACTGAATGTGCACTTCATTCATGATCCCTTAATTCAAAATACATATGGAGAACCTGAGAAAATGACCTACATATACATCTCTGACATTGCATCCACTAGATCAGGCTACAAAATATCTTAAGCAGTCATGAGACCTGTATAACCTCTTAAGAGCTTAGACCAAACTGTACTTAATCTAGGTGTCTCCACAATCCAGCGTTCTCAGAAATCAGGAAATCTGAATCAAATTCTCATCTCCTGTCAAGGTATTTTAATGTTCATAATGACCATAAATATAGCCTATTATACTTAAGAGCAGGCATATCCACATCATACAACTCCAAAGCATCTCTTATCTGGATTTCTATTATAAAGTTATGATAACAATGGGAACACTTTACTCCTACAAATGCAGGAAATCTATTTCAGTCTCTCTTTCTAATCAATCTTTATGAAGTTATTTATAACAAAGGCAACAGAATTATTTAAATCAGGCTTTAATGATTCACCTGATTTTTTTACCTAGTAATAAAATTCAGAATTGTTGCCTTATTTATGAACACTCTCCAGCTTGCCATTAGAACTAGACACATTTCTCTGAAGTAGCTTAGTCTATTGCCCAGCATACGTAACTGAGAGTAGAAGAATATCATTCCCCACATTCACAGACAATATACTGAAAAACGTTTAAACAATTTATCCTGATTCTGTAACTCCATTTGGTGATACAAAACTGAGGCACTCAAGAGCAAAAATTGCTGAACAGTTCATGTGGACACCTGTAGCACTAAAAGAGATGTGTTGGCATTTGTATGAAAAAATAAAAAAAAGTATGAAAAAAAAATACACAACCCTTTATGTGATAGAAATAAAATATGCTTGTGAATACTGGTACTAGAAAACAATAAAACTGTGTTGGGTCACTATAACATTGCACACACGTTAGTAAAGGTAACTTGCCATGTAGTGTGCAAGCCAATTTTGAAAGTAGTTTTCTCAAATTAGTATGCTTTTATGTTATCCACAAAAAATGGATTAAAAAACATGAGAGGGACAGAAAAGTTCTAATGCTGCTCCTTTAGTCCAATATAACTGTTTGCATTACAGCTCAGCACCAAGGGCCATTAAGTACATGCCCAGAATTACGCAAAACACTGAAAGGCTACAGTATTATTTTGAAAGCTTTGCAACACCAAGTTTAACTACACTTGAAATGTTCACATATATAAAAACAATACTTCCAAATAGAACATTTGAGGATAATAAAATGAGACGATGAGAGAAACCATGTTTTTTCCTTCTATTCTGAAAAACTGTAAAGTATTGAAGAATAAAGTTCTACAGGTATACAGAGTAACAGAATCACATGAGACTATTTGAGAGCTGAAGACCCCACAAAGACGGCTAAAAACTTCAGCTGCTGTATCCACCTAAAGCATTTTATATACATTCCAACAAATATTCGTTTCTTTTCCTAGTGTACCAGATATGAAAAATGACCCATTTTTTTCCAGTGTTGCATCTTCCCTTTTTGTTGATCTTAAAAGCTGCCTTCTATCTGCATTTCCAGTTTGCTTTTGATAAGTTTTTTCAAAACATCTAACTCCTTCACCTGCATGAATACCCTGAAATTAAGTTCTCAGCAGATCTTGTTTGCATGCACACTTAATTTGCCACTGACCTCAATGTAGAAATAATATTGTACCCACCACACCTAGCTATAGACACAAGTTCCCCTACGTTTACACACACATCATAAGAATTGCTCTGCTTTCCTTGGGTTGATTAGGGGACTAGAAACCTGAGTATTAAATGGAAAAATAAAATTAGATGTAATGATCCAATTTGTGCTTCTACTTAGACCTCTATAAATCAAGAGTAATTCCACTGACTCGAGTGGAATAACTAGGAATAAGATCTGCTACATGCTTCTGGATTTTCTCCTGCTAAGACAAACAAAGGAATAGAATTACTTACGACCTTCTCCAAAGACACCTCCTGATCCTAAGAATCTTACTGGATTTGTTCACACAAGCATCAGTCAGCTACTTTTTTTTTTTTATGTATTTGCCAAGGTTTTTAAATTAATAAAGAAACCCAGGCACGAAGGAGTGTTTTTTGGAAGTAGGGTACATGATAAATTTAGTGTATCTATTGAATTATCAAGTAAATAGTTAATGAATACAAAGATCTTTAAGAAACCAAACAACTTCCCTGCACAGATCTCTCAAAGAATGAAGTGGAAACAGTATACAAAACCAAGCATACTTAAAGCCTTACAAAATGTTATGTGTGAAGCAAAATGATGATATAATTTACTGACTGTCTGTCAGTCAGCAGTTTCATGGGCATAAGAGAAGCCACTCCGTATTGCCTCTGGTAAGCATCAATTCCTGTGGTTTTGTGTTATTTAGAAAACTAGTTATATACACAAAACATATAAATCAAGCTTGCCTTTGATGTTAGTATAGCCTAAAAGAACTTCATCTTGACTTTGAGAATGTAAGCAGGAAAAGCAATAAATAACTTTCTATAGAAACTGACAAGTCTGAACCTCTTTACATTATAAAATGATGGGAACAATCAAATACATTAATCTTTACAACAGAAGATACTACAGATTACAATGTACTTCATAAATGTCAGTCTCAGGAATAGCAGCAGCAAAACCCACCGCAAGCAGGATGCTTCTCAGTACAGTCTTTAGTTCTACTTCCATAAGCCTGCTGTTTTGCTGATCACCGTTTGGGACCATTTGGGCATCATTTTTTAACAAAACAAATAACTAAGTGGTTCCTACCTGGTATAGCTGGTAAGACTCCAGACTGTAATATTGCTGATCCCTAAAGAAAACAGAAAATTTTAGAATGAAAATCTTTACATGCAACAGAAATTTTACGAAGTATAGGAAGAATGGCAGAGAAAACACTTCACCGTTGCAAAGGTTTAACACATGCTGTTCGAATCCAGAACACACGCAAAAGTGTTCACACCTGAAGGTGTTTAGAACAGGAATAATTCGTGAAACCCTCATGTACCTGAGTAAAAAGCAAACTAACTTTGCTTTGGTTGCTTTGCAACTGCTGCAGCAAACTCAGTGAGGCTTAGCACAATTGAATCAGTCCTGAACCGAACTACAAAAAGCAAAAAAGTTTGGTATTCAGACACAGCTAGCACTGAGTTGGAGTAACAGATTAATGAATTAACAGATTAATTAAGGCCATGTCTATATTTGCTTAAAGTGGTAGGTGGTGTGAGCAGACCAAAGTTGGGTGTGCTTGTCCCAGCTGTATAAAACCAGCACATTTTATTTTGCAGCTCAGATCAATTTCAGACTGCCTACAAATCCCACCAGAGACATCAAGGTCTTTCTAGAAAAGCTTTGGGCCATCTCAGCTACTTTACATTACTGGTATCATGGTGGTACAATGGCAGCTGAGGCACATCAAAGCAGGCAGCCTGAGTACCAGTGCCCATCCACACACAACAGTAAGCACCAAAATATGCAGGCCAGATTTTTCTCAGCTACTCTACGTCATTTAAAGATGATCTGGAGGATGCTCTGGCACTTTGATCTCCAGACAGCATCAAGGCTGCTCCTGCACTAAAACATCAAGGTAGGCTGTGAAGCCAGCCCGCTCTATGCTGCGGATCACCACTCTGCCAAGATCTCTCTTACTTCTGGGATATTGGCAAGAGCAATAATTCATCATCACGATCTATTCTTTTTGATTAATAAATGCATCTTTTGGACTTCAAAGTGGAGAAACACTATATGCTTCCTAGAGCTGAGCAATAACACTGCTTAATTCCAAAGCAGTAAAATTTTGTTTTATGTTAACACCTGGCATCGGTTCTCTTAATCTAAACACACAGACTTTCCTGTGACCTCTGATATGTTTTCTGTGCTTTCCAATGAACTGGTAGCTTTTGAGAAGCTATCAGGACTTTATATGTACTACTTTTCTTCACCTCTGTACAAGCACTGTGTTAACTTTCCCAAAATTTCCCAATTGAAAACAAAATAGTTTATTTATGTACTAAAAAGTTCAAGCCATACTAATTCCTGCACAAGGTCTTCTTAGAGCAAACATATTAAGATGTAAAGCTTATTACATAATGCATTGCTTAATTCAGAACAAGGTGACACCACTGAACAGCGAGATGGAAGGAAAAGAATTTCACAGGATTCATCCCACCTGAAAAAAAATAAAAATAAAAATCTAAGCACAGAAATTCCCAGAAGCAATATTTTCTGTGAAATTATGTGTCAGGATGCTTTCAAGTGGTGATGTAGCTTCTGATTCAAGAATCAGAGATTATTTTCTTGATGGTATATTAATCACTTTAAGGCTTCCTTTTGTTTACTACTTCAAAAACTCTTTTTCTGAGCTGCCTTCCATTTTTCAGAAACTATAAATGTGACATACAAGAAAAACTGTCAGAGTTAGCAACTCTATCCAACTTCACTTAATGCAAGTGGAAAGACTCTTTGGCTTTGATGGAACTTGCACTGAAGTGGAAAAAGATTAGAAAAGATTACTGTGATTCTGCTTCACACAATAAAACACACATTAAAAGAGCTTCATTGGACCATTGGGGGTGTAAGGATTTTTCTGAATGCCATTTTGATATCCGCAACACAAAACAGCCTGGAATAGTAGCATAGCACACATCAGACAACAGACCAGCCGGATCCTATTGCAGACGTGGAATCTCCAGCCTCAGTGTTTATGCAGCTTTTATGCTAGCAGTATGTTTTAACATAAGAGACACTGAATGCGAGCAACTGTTTAGAGTGGAAAGGGGGCGGAGGGATCAGAAACATAGCCCAGATTTCACTTCTGAAACAACAACAAAAAAATCATCCTGCAGTATTTTGGAAAAAAAATATAGAAAAAATAATTAAAAAATAATAATAATTTAACCATATGGGATGTTTTTTGTTCCTATAGTTACTGTGTGCCATCACAGAAGATGCTGATTTCAGCAGGGGAGTATGCATACTTATCTGCTCAGGTAACATACAGAAGACTTTGTAATCCAATGTAATATCGTGTATATGTAGGTAACATAATATTTTTCTGTTACAATAGAATTTCTACATTTTTTGTCTCTTTTTTTATATCAGACTTCAAAAATACATTTCTCCTGTCTCCAATAATTTATTATGGGTATATTAATATAGAATACAAAAAAAACTGACTTTTTTGTGTCTGTGGATGTAAAACAGATTACGTTGTCTTGAAGGAAATACCTGCTAGTTTAGTTAATGAAATAGAAAGTGGCAGGCTGCAGTGCTGAAATGCATAAAATTCAAATCTTGCTAATGAGAAAGGATCTCACAACTTTCTTGCAACTTTTTGCTTTGACAAACAAAGGAGTATTTTTGTAACTTGGGGGTAGGGGAGAACCATATGTTTATCATTTCACAAAGTCAATCACAAATTGTTTGGGGAGGGGGAAAAAGTCTTTATCTTCCTCCCTTTTTCCTCTAGACTCATTATCTGCACAGCCTTGCTGTCATTCAGGGCTTGTGCTTGATGCATGAAACTAGATAGCAAGTCTGAAAATATTTTTAACTCTTTTCCCATAAATGCATTGCACATCAGAATATCATAAACTATGGTAAAAACATGGATAGAAATAAAGGATAGAAAGCAGAAAACCTGCAAGGAGATGGAGAGCTCTTTAAAGAAAGAAGGTACTTGGAGTCTTTGTTTATTCTTTGAGCCTTCCAGAGAGAACTCTTTCAGCATTACAGATCTTAAAAGCAACAGTGATGTAAAGAAACAAATATTTTTACTAGAATTGGTTTTCTCCTCAATTTATAGCAAAGTTATTATTTGCAAAATAGCACTGCCTCCTACTCGCTAACTATCTCTTTTCCCCCTGTAAGTCCAAATTGTAACTACTTGATTTACTTGCAAATTAAGTTTTGCTCTTTTTCCCTCCTCTCAACATTGAGTAAGTATAGTACTTCTGCAAGAAACAGAAGGATTGAAAAGTTAGCAATGCTGAATGTTTCAGCTGCAGAAACTTTGATTTTTAACTCACATTAAGCAGCACAATGCCAAACAAAATAAAAAAATCAACATGAAGTTCAGACCTCTGAATGTGAGTGCAGCATTCAAACCATCATTTTCTATTTATTCTGCACATCATATATCATGTGGAAATAGCCAAAAATTAAAGAGATGTCACTTTGTTAACATATGTACAGTTTGTTCAACAATGGAGTCTTATTTCATGACTGGGATTCCTAGTCACTCTTACAAAATAAATTCTAAATAGTTTTTCATAAGAATGTATGGGTTAGGTGGGTAAGATGAGAAAACTGATGAAGACTAGACAAATAATATCAAACAAATATACCTTCAAACTCATTGTTACAAGATTAGATCACACCTGACAAAAAGATGCAAAAGGGCTGGCAGAAGTTAGATGTGTGAAATTTCATCAGATATGGGACACTGATAAAATATTGTTGGACTTATAGTGAATAGATGGAAGACAACAAATAAACAGAAGAATCAGATGTGATTAGATTAAAAAAAAAAAAAAGTCAAAGATAATAACAAAAAATAAAACCAATCTTTTGTTATCAAGTGATTTTTCCAGACTATAAAGTTCTTGTTTTCATTTTCATTTCACTGCATTTATTCTATTATTTCTGCAACTGTGAGGCCTCCTGTCCCAATCCTTAATAAGAGAGAAACTCCACTAACTTACAGTGGCTGCTGCTGAGGCAACCCAGTAGAAAGAATGAGATTAGAGACTTAAAAGTTTTTTTCATTCTACATAACAAAGACAAAACATGCTTTGGTCTGTAGGAAACAAAAAAAAATAAATTATTATAGCATAATGTACAGGTGTAAGTGCATGGTTTTCAAATGCAGAGTATAATACAGAACTCAAACTACCATTAAGCCAAAGAAGAAAATGAGTAAGTGACCTCACTCAGATAACATGCTTTTGTTATGCCTGATATGATATTCAGACAATAACTAATGATGAGAGTATCTAAATCCTGGAAATCTACTGCTACTTATAAAATAATTTAGGTTAAACATCATTCTAATGTGGATTCTTTTATCTGTGACCCACGAGCTGAGTGCTGAAATATGTGATGCATGGTTGTTAGTTCAAACAACCTCACCACTACAACACCCACAGTAAACGGATATGTACCACTTGTATACCACACATCATGAACTACATGTCCAGGGCTATTTTAACTCTGGTAGTGATCTGGCTGCTGTCAGATGACATTCATTTTTGATGTTCTGCTTCCAAATAACTTGGGTAGGGTTCAATGATAGATGTTAAGAGAACCACTAGTTTGATACGCTGGATCATTACTCATAGATTAGCTCTGTTGCCCTAAAGAGCTGAACAGAATCTAAGCTTTGGCATTTATTTGTGTGTGTGTGTGTGTGTGCGTGCAAATAACCATCACAATTATTTTTACAATCAAAAATGGATTATTTTTTCTTATGCATATTTGATATATCTCTCTCCTTTTTTTTCTTTGTTTTTTTTTTCATTTGATTTTATTCAAAGTTTGATTCACTTTAAATTCCATGAAATACATGTTTTTCTAAATCAGTCCTCATTTAAACAAAAAAAATAGACACAAATACTGTCCCATTTAAAGAGCAACACGTCTACATTTCTCTACATACACAAATCACTCTTAAGGCTAATTCCTACTACTACTGGCTCTGAGGGTATAAAACATATATTCTCAAAAAGCCAAAAGATTTTTGTTTCATATTTTTAAACATGGCCGATAAAAAAGGAGGAAGCCATGCTTCCAAGAAAGAGTAGATCAGCTTCTGTAGTTTGCAATGCTGAGCTGGTCTCCATCATCACTGGCAAGAGAAATGAAATGCCATTTGCCTGATTACTGTCAACATTTCAGACACACCTCATCAGCCACAGCTTATGTCATTCCCTTTGTGTATCTTTGGAACTAAAGCTTTGCTTTCAGCTCATCTAAGTTTTTTATAGCTCCGTTATTCTGAACCTAGTAAGAGCTAGATGTACAACGGTTTAAGTGTCATTTGCATTTGTTTATGCATATCTATGAAGCTTTGCCACAGCCTGGATCCTCAGGCTGGAAGAAAGGCTCAACATAAATGAGAAGACTCCATCTTCTTTTTTGGAAAGAGGAAGCGGTGATAGGAGCAATTATCTGCACTCAGATTTTTATCCTGCACATATCAAAAATACACTCATAATTGGAGAAGATGGATTGCAACACTGTCCAGCTGCTTACTTTTCAGGAAGATTATGATCTAGATTTTTTTCTCTTCTCCCTCCCCCTATTTTTGAAGCCACTGTGCTTTATCAATGCCATGCAAAACATCCAGTTATTCAATAGAAGACCATCAAAATCATGACTCAGAATCCATGGGATGGTCACTGAAAAGAGAAAAACGAAGCAGACTTCTCTAACAATGAACATTCTCATGCCTGCTGTATACAGCTGATGGCCCTTCATCGGTATCCCTGTGATTGCTTCACATAATTTGTATGTAGAAGGAGGCAGCAGATTGCAGTTATGTTTATGACTATAGCATCTTGAGCTGTGGGCAACTTCAAAAAGGAAGCAAAGGATTCAGTGGGAAATCCTGAGTGAGGATTTTGAAATTAGCATCACAAAAATACAAAATTCTAAACTGCTTTTAGAAAATGGAACAGAAAATGCCTCGAACGTGCCCAAAGTTCTGCAAAGCTCAAATACTTCAGCAAAAATAAATCAGTTCCTAATGAAACTCACAGCTAATGTACTTTTGTCATGAGGATTAAAGGCTATGACTTATTCTTGGAGCAAACCAAAAGAAATGTTTAAAGCTGAAATGCCTAGGCTGCCACAGGAAAAAAAAAAAAAGAGTTCCCAGGAAAGGTCAATAAATATGGACACGTGGAGCAACCTTTAAAGGTCATCTGCTTTGCTGGGCTGTTTCACAATGCCCAGCAGTTGATCAGGTTCTGAACAGACAATACAAAATTATTAAACTCTACAGTCTTTCGTAACAACTCCAAATGAAACAGAAACTCCGGACCATGGCATGCTTCAGGTGCAGGGCTCCAATTTCAGCTGCAAACTTCTGATTACTCAGCTTCATCTGTCGCAAGCCAACTGCTGGCTTACGGAAGGATTGCTGAAGTCAGTTCAGAAACATCTCAGTTTGCTCAGCCAAACCTAAACATCAGCTATTTTCTGAAGCATGAAGCTGATGATTTTAGTGGCACCGGCAAGCAGTGCCCTGTGTCGCCTTAAAATGTGCCTCCTAAAACCTGCAGAATAGTCACAGCCCAACTAACCCACAGGTTAGAGGTGTTGTTTAAACTAAAAGAGATGAGAAAGAATTAAAAGTACTGTTTAGTGCTAGTCCAGATCTGTGCGCTGTTCTTATATTTTTACAGAGGAACACTTCAGTGGTGACTTCAAACTACTGTGCCAGTCACAGGCCTTTGTTGAGAGGGGCCCTCTGCTTCTCGCTGTGGGCCGTGAGCCGTTTGCCAGAATACGACCACTGACATCATACTGCAGCTCTGAAAATGACACACTACAAGATCTTAGAATATCCCAAGTTGGAAGGGACCCACAAGGATCATCAAGTCCAACTCCAGGCTCCACACAGGACCACCCAAAACTCAGACCGCATGTCTGCGAGCGTTGTCCAAATCCTTCTTGAACTCCAGCACCTTGGGGCCGTGACCACTGCCCTGGGGAGCCTGTCCCTGTGCCTGACCACCCTCTGGGTGCAGAACCTTTCCCTCACACCCAGCCTGACCCTCCCCTGTCCCAGCTCCATGCCGTTCCCTCGGGTCCTGTCGCTGTCCCCAGAGAGCAGAGCTCAGCGCCTGCCCCTCCGCTCCCCTCGTGAGGGAGCTGCAGGCTGCCATGAGGCCCATGAAGGTACTGTCACCAGCATGCAACAGTCCAGCAGGACAACAAAAACAATCCTTCCCTTTATTATCCTCTGTTTGCTTAAGACAGTAAGAAAGCCTGGGCTGAGCCCTCTGCCATGGCTGCCACAAAAGCCAGTACCTGGACCCAGCTGCCCAGCTTCCACCTGGAGATGAAAGCCTTTCCCAGCTGGTGGCCATAGCCCCAAAATTCAGATGATAGGAGTCTGGGTTGCGATGCTGAAGGGTCGAATTTCATGCCCTGCTACCAATATGGTACTGGCACGAGGAAGCTGACACAGCAACAAGTAACATGGTTTGTTCTTGTTTTGGTATTCAAAAATGGACCTAGGATTAGTATATACCAAAGAGTCACACTAGTCCTGTGCCAAACTGGACTGTAATGCAATTAATTACATGGTCACATATCATCTTTTCCATGGGACATCTGCCCCATTCACTGCCTAAGAGAGACACGTGTTGGTAAAATCAAGACAGCAGGAGCAACTGTAAATCTGTCAATTCCTTAACAGTAAAGGGTTTAGCTTTTCAACCTAAATAACTTCCTTTTAACATCACACATTACATGCAAAAGTGTTTAGGCAGAATGCTAAAGGAGACAGCTATGCAATCCCAACTAGTACATATAAAATAGCTGGTGTAAACACATCAGTGAAGTTTGTGTCTGTTTCCAGGCACTACCACAAGTCAAGCTTGCATATTTCTAGGCTAGACCAAAAAAAGTCAAGGGCACGAATAGCTGACACAAAACAATAAAGCTCACCCTGAGCAGAGTATGAAGGCACACAACGTTAAACCATCAGAAATGGCCCTAGCACCGGTATCAGTTTTCTGTGCTTGTGGTTACAGAGAAATGTCCCAAAGCACAACAGCTTTTGAGATGTAACCAAAGACATTCCACCACCTCCCTCAAACAGAGATTCAGGGTATTTTTAGTCTTACATTTTTGAACTAATTTCATAAGGTTTATTTTTAAGGTTTATTTTTCTTACAGCGCTTAATAATAATAATAATAATAATAATAATAATAATAATAATAATAATAATAATAAAGCTATGTTGGTTCCAGATGATTGAATTCCCCTGGGAATTTGATCCATCTGTCCTTAACCACAGGGAAAAATCAGAAGCACTGATTTCTATGCAGGTAGAAGCACTTCTTTCTCTCAGGGAGCTGTTACAAGGATGGGTACGGTACAGTGACAAGCTGCAGAGAGAGATACTGCAGTAGCAAATCCTCAAGGTGGATCTATATAAGCCACTCCATTCAGAAGGCAGACAGTAATGATTATGAGTATTCCAGAACATAGGATCTCATCTAAGCTTCATGACAGACCTCACACCACAAAGACATTGGATTATGATCAGGACACCTTTCACCTCAGAGGACGGCTTTCATAGCAGGAGCTATGGCCAGGCTGAAGAATTCAACCAGCCAGAAGAAATGGCTAAGCAAGAGACAGCAAATTGCCTCTAAAATAATTTTTGTTCTCTGTATGTGAGAAACATGCCAAGAATTGATGCAGGAGTTAGAAAGCAGGAACTAAAAACAATTCTTCATAAGAAATAAAAACACCATATGCAAATGTCATAAGGTATATTCATCAAACACAACAATGGGGCATAGTACTTATCACCTCATTTCAGAGCACAGAACCCTGAACAAATACACCTATGAGCTGATGCTAAATATAGAATAAAATGCATTAATATCAGTCTTTACTGCCTCATCTTTCACCATTGCATAAAATCATTCTGCCATTCAGGACAAGAAAGACTCCTTACACAATTGCCAATAAAATAAACCATCAAGTACATTCAAGCTCTGAAATGGTAACTTTTTTTCTCCAGCTATGAGATTCCTCTCAAGAGACATTCAGATCTAAGATTCAGGGCGGATACTCCTGATATAGTCTTAAATTCAGCATATAATATATTCCTAAGGCCAAAATAAATACAGCAAATTCTTCCAGGCAGTAAAAATCAGGTATGTTGCCTTCTGCCTGACTTCTCAGCTGAGCTGTGGTGATTCAGAGTAGCAGAAGACCTGTTCTGGAATTTTATAAAAAAGAACAATTTTTAATTTAAGCATAAGACACTAGCAGTTTTTCTAACTTGTGATAGTTTTGTCAACTTTTTAGGGATGTTTTCATAATAACATTACATTCCCTTTTCCCCTTTCAGAGCCTTGCTCAGCCAGCGTCTTGTTAGTTAAGCCACTCTCCTAAGCTACATACAGAAACTCCAGCTGTGATGTTTGAGCAAAAGAGTTCAAATATGTATTTGTTCTGACTGTTGAAGGCTCAGCAGTGTACCCACAGCATTGCTTTAACCATTCACACTGTCACGGGTGAACATGAGTGCTGTTATTTGTAACACAGCTGAATTACAGTGTGTACAGTAACTTCAGCCATGCAGAAAGACAGAATGTGTTTCTCTTTTAGAAGTGGTAAGGACTTTATGAATGGATGGATGTTTATGAACAACAGAAATCAACATGGCTATAGGAGGTTACATATTGGTATCACACCTATCTTACAAAAAAAAAAGAAAGAAAAACACCTATGTTAACATGAAAAGATTATTTCAAAAAGGATTCAGTTCTGATGACGTGGCTTGGGGGGAATCTTCTATTTATGCAAAAAAAAAATCATATGTATTTATATAAGTTATATACATATATATATGTATATAATAGAGACTGGCACTTCTAAAGTCCTATCAAGTATAATAGACAGAAAGTCATACACACAAAGTCAAACACTTCCCTGTATTCCAGTTTAAATTCATATATTCTAATTTCCAACAGGGGGTAGCATTACACTACTGCAAGAATATTTTATATTTAAAATACACTCAATTTCCCCACATTTGCTGGTCTGAGCTTCCTTGTACAACAGATGTGTTAAATCCCACTCATTCTGTACCAAATGAAATCCACTCAGGGTAGAGACTCAGACAAAACTACTGTACCACTGAAAATAAGCCCCAGATGGGGCCCAAGTAGGTCCAAGTAAAAGCAGATTTTACTGCTCAGATAATAAGCAGTTTGGTCTCCTAACCCCATTCTTCTTGCTCTGTATGTAAAAGACACGGAAGAGGCAGGGCGTACACAGACAGGATGCAGCACCTCACACGATCCATCTCTTTCGTATTTTGAAGTTCACAAGATTAACAGTTCCACCACTGTGGATATCAGTAGCGCAGAAACACCTGTGAAATGTGGACAGCTTGACAAATGGAAAGTGTTTTTCTACATTTTCTTACAATAGCACATCCCAGAAATAACTGAGCTCTGCTGCAGCAGGAACGCTATCCCATTTCAAGATTTTAAAAGTCAATACGAAAGCACTGCTTAGCAGGAAGCTTGCAGCAACTGAACATAAATGCAAAGGACAGGCATTAACATGCACACACAAAGGGATTCAGATATTCTTGCCTCCTCAATTAGGAAAGGGTGCCTTATGGCAAATTTACACAGGAAGAGATGTATAAAACAAAAGCTCTAATAATTCATTCAATTCTTGACCCAGAACCATTCCTTCTCTGATGAGGAAGGGGGATGACTTCAGCCAAAATGTGTAAGAGACATTTTACATGTTTCAAAGGAGTTCTTATGCAATGGCACTGAGAAGCATTCTAACTCACCACAACTATGCTTGTTAAAAAGTTCCCGATTAGCAGAAAATTAATTCCACATATTATACAAAAGTGCAGAAGGTTTTCCTTTTACACAGCTTTCTGCTTGCAACAAGACTGTAAAACCAAGTCATCTGTCCTTGAAGAAAATAAAGGGAACTCATGGACTCAAGTACACCACCGCAGCTACAGTGAAAAACAATAAACAAAGAAGGGCTGAAATATGGAAATATCTCAACGGCTAGCAAAGTAAAATCTCAAACATCTATGACAAATTAAACCTATGTCTACTGATTCTTACAGATGGAGAAAGTTTATTTTAAGCTGTAATTACCATTTTGAAATGTTCACCTAGGGACTGCCCTAAGAAAGCTCTGCTGCTTCTTCCACTTCCCTCAAAGTGTTCGACAGTGAGAGCTTAGCTTGTACTTGCACTAAAAATACACTTGGGCCTGTTCTGTAGGCAAAGGAACCATGCCAAGTTGCATTAGACTAGCTATTTGATTCCTTCCTCCCAGCCCATTCCACATAAAGACATGAAGAAAAGAATCCTTGCTATAACCTGTGCATCCTGCTCCACACAAAGAGAGAACTAGAGTGGGCTTAATTATGAACCTATGAAGAATAAAGATTAAAGCCTTGCATACCATCTTTGCATTCATTTTCCTTCTTTTTCAATTGCAATCCCACATTTATAGCTAAGGTTAGTCAACTTCTGCCAGAAAAATGATTAACAAGATAATCAGTGATCAACACTAGAAAGAAATGGATGGAACTAAAAGGACAAACAAGGGAGAGAAAGCTCAAAATAGTAAGATTAAGACAAGCCCAGCCATCACTGAAATTATGGTTTGTCAAAGGTAATGAAACTATAATTAAACTGCACAGCTTCAAAGGATACAGATACTTAACTATGCATGGGGGCTGCTCACAGGCTTTTCCTACATCGGAAAGCACTGCTATAAATTATTAGGTATAATTATTTCTGTAGCTTTCCAAAGCTTTCTATAGCAGTTATCTCCATAGCACATGTGTTCTGCTTAACTTTCAGTCTCAAGGAACGAGTTGAATTTGCAAACTTCATCTGGAAAAGTTTTGCCAGTGCTGCAGAGGATTCAGGTATACAGTTACGAGCCCTGATATAGCCCACTTAACATTTCTCTGTCCTTGCAATAAACCAGCTCTGGAAAAGGTTTATATTTCCTTAATATTTTCCGGTCTTGAATTTCTTGTGCATTCAAAATTGCTTCCAATCAGCATTGAATTAGCAGAGGATTCCACAGAATCCAAACTACTACAAAGGATGTGGCTAGGGGAGAGGGAACACGGCCAAAGCTCATGTCCCACTGATTCCCAGCTGTTGAAACAGTCATTTCAGTTGACTGACAGCTGGCTGCTGCAGTTTATGCTGCGAATAGCGCAATATCCTCATGTGACAAGACTTAGGAGCACAAAGTCCCTTTCAAAGCCCCTTTTCCATCCACCCTTTGGACTTGTGTGGGAATGTGCTGCATCAGACAAAGTCTCATGGACCACTTTCTTTCATCTGTCCTGGTTTAGGAAAGGCAGCATGGAAGCACATAAAAACTAAAGCAAAGGGAGGTATAAATGCAGAGCAACAGAGAGGCTTTACTGCAGCCTAGAATCTGTACATAACACTCTGGCATTCACTTACCCCATCCTGGCTGTCATTTATCACATGGATCACATTAACCGCCACTTGTTTTGATCTTAACAGCCCCAACCTACCCCAGCAAGCTCAGCCTAACTTTTACATGCACAAAAAATGTGTGCTGTGGCAGACACTGATGCACCAAACTTCACTGGAGCTGAAGCAGATGGGATGGAAAAGGAAAAGTAGTTGCTCAGCGTAACATTTTTCCTACACTTCTGTCCTATGCCTGTGGGTGGGATTACTCCCTGAAGCAAGTTCAAGATTTTCAAGGGATCCTTCAACACTTAAGATGTTATTACCCTAGCAAGGATGGCCAGAACACTGGGAAGTCCATCCCTCCATAACATCATTTAAGAACGGTACAGAAAGGTTGTGTGCAACTAGTAAAACGTGGGGTAAATACTATTTTTTTACACTGTAAAAGGATTTGCTCAGTTGCAGTAACTTTAAGGTTTTGTTGTGTCACCTTAGTTCTGGCTTAGATCTGAGTTTAACCAGCACCAAAGAAACTCAACAGTCAGTATCTACGTGCTTAAGATGGGTCAAGCTGACTAGCTGAAATACTCAGCTGCAGACACCTTGAACTGCTCCACAAGTTCCCTGTGGCTCTCACACATTGGAGTTTTACCTATTCCCTAGTCAGGCAAAACTGCTTTTGACCTCAAAGAAAAAAAAATATAATAATAATTTAAAAAAAAAAAGATGCAATATGCCTCTCCGTAGTCATTATAGTCATTTAAGGGCAGGCGTCTCTAGATTCTGAAAAGACACAGTTCTCCAGAACACAGAAATTCTTTATTGGATAAGGATGTTGCCAGCTTTTATGTTTTTCTTTTCTTCCTCTGTTGTTGCAACTTTGCTTGAACTTTAGTCCTGTTCTCAAGCATGTTCTTGATATCTTAGACCTTTCTAAATGCTAAAAAAATACCTCAACCCTCTAATTAATCCCATGTTTATAAAGAACTGATTTTCAACAGCCATGTCCTCAGATTCTAAATCCACTGAGTGCAAAGGTTCCTGCATTAATAACTTCTTCCCAGTAATGCTGCAGTTCTTGAAAGACCCCATTCTTCAAGTTCTATGTCACACAAAACTTTTCTGTGGAGATAATATATTCGGTGCCACTACTCTGATCTTTCTCATTTACTAGAAAATGGTTCTGAACTATTTCTTGAAGTTATTAAAATTAGTGATAGACTTTCCAGCATGTCAAAAAAAAAAATGTAGAGCAGCTGCTCCATCTTGGCAGGTTGATTTTCTTCTTTAGTAACTCTTATTAATGAGTTCCTTCTCTGTTCACAGTTCACGTGAAAGGCAAACAACTTTCTGGCTCTCTCACTGCAGCCTGGAAACCATCAGATTTAATAATAGATTTAGCACTCAGATAGAATTGTCCATATTCAAAGCACTGTAGAAACACCCTCTGATCAATCCTGACAATAGCCTTGGTAAGCAAATATTATCCAGATACAGATTCACAGACTGAAGGTGGTCAGAGCCATAGTAATAAGACCATAATGCAAAATTTCTGGATCAGTCCAAATCTCAAATTTCTTCTCTCTCTTGCACACCCTGGGATTTCCCTCCTGTTAAAAGTGAGAGAAAACTCAAAACACTGTCATCTGCACTTCACCATCACAAAATCCTACCAGGAGTCTGCCTTAGACCACTGGCTTTACAGCATAGCTACCAAGTTTGTAAAACATATCAAACATTAAGCCAGGCAGGGCAAAAACACCAAACTTTAGGATGGTTTCCTTCTGTATTTCCTGAGGTCTGGAACAATAGACCCCAGCTGTCCAGTCTCTGCTATGTGGAATTTTGAAGAACTGCCTTTCTTTTCTCCTGTAGGCACATCCCCTAGCCTTTCAGCAGAAATATTTGTAACTATGATAATAAAGCAATACATGAAATTGCAAGGCAACTTTAAAACAGTCCTTTTTGAAAACTGTTGGGGTACGTATTGGTTTTCTTCCTATACTAGAATGGCTTACCCACGTTTTCTGTCTGTTCTACCTAAGGAAAGTGTTCCTTCTGTTATGATCATATATACTCCAGTGATTCATTCTTCAAATTCATTTCAGTGCATTTTTTTGGTGGTGGTGGCGGTAGTCGATTTTTTTGTGTAGCACGTAATAATGTCATCTTCAGTAGGTTTGTTGGCACAACTGCTATCATTTTGCTAACCAATGCAAAAATCACATTGCCCATATGTTGTTACCATGTTATTAAACTTTGCTAAGCCAATATTAGAAAACATTATTTGCTCTTTATGAGCCAAGTAGTATGACTTGGTATAGGGTTGAACATTTCTATTAGAAACAGTAAGAATTTACTTATATCACAACCTCTACACGACAGATAGCTTATGGATCTAATCTGACCCCTACAAATCTATATCATAGAATGGTCTGGGTTGGAAGGGACCTTAAAGATCATCTAGTTCCCACCCCCCTGCCATGGGCAAGGACACCTCCCACCAGACCAGGCTGCCCAAAGCCCCATCCAACCTGGTCTTGAGCACTGCCAGGGACAGGGCATCCACAGCTTCTCTGGGCAACCTGTTCCAGCGCCTCACCACCCTCTGAGTGAAGAATTTCCTCCTAACATCTAATGTAAATCTCCCCTATTTTAGTTTAAAGCCACCCCCCTTGACCTATCACTGCACCCCCTGACAAAGAGTCCCTCCCCAGCTTTCCTGCAGCCCCCTTTAGGTACTGGAAGGCCGCTGTAAGGTCTCCCCAGGGCCTTCTCATCTCCAGGCCTAACAACCCCAACTTCCTCAGCCTGTCTTTATACGAGAGGTGCTCCAGCCTCTTGATCCTTCTTGTGGCCCTCCTCTGGACTTGTTCTAATGCATCCAAGTCCTTCTTGTGCTGTGGGCCCCAGAGCTGATCGCAGGGCTCCAGGTGGGGTCTCACAAGAGCAGAGCAGAGGTGGACAATCCCCTCCCTCACCCTGCTGGCCATACTGCTTTTGATGCAGCCCAGGACATGGTTGTCCTTCTGGACTGCAAGTGCACATTGCTGGCTCATGTTGAGCTTCTCATCAACCAACACCCCCAGGTCCTTCACCTCAGGGCTGCTCTCAGTCCATTCTCTGCCCAGCCTGTATTTCTGCTATCAGATATCACCAGCCCACTTGACAGTATTTCCACAGATATCATGAAGTATTTAGTGTATCGGGCATCTTGAATTCCCCAAACTAATTCCCCTCGTATACGTTGTCATGGATCGTGGAAGAATGTAAGCAGTTTGTGTAATTTTGGGGGAACACATTTCATCCTTTTAATTTCCATACTCGCAGTTTTAAGTGGCTCTGTGAGAAGGAGTTGGTAGGAAAGGCCCTACAAGTACTGAGCATCTATTTCCACACTCCTCCTATCTACTGGCAGTGAGCTGCTGTCAAACCTCCAGACATCCCATCTGAATGATTGCTATCCAGCTGACACTCACCCATTCCTTCTCTGTGCCATGCAATTACTTTAGTATCGGTAACTTTTAATCAAAACAGAGTATTTTCTGCTTAGCCTTTTTCAATCCATGATCTTAAAAACATAACATTGATAAAAATTACAATCAATTTACAAAAATGCAAGTCAGTAACAGATTTTTTTTAAGTAACTTTTTTACGACGTTACAGGAGGAAATGAACCACTTAGGAATCAAAGGAACCACTAGGAATCAGTCTGGGGCTGACACTGGAGCTACTCACTTCCCTCTGAGTATGGTGCAACTTAATCCACCCTCTCCCCATCTTTTTGTGGTATCTGCCTCCCCAGGTGAATTCTACTTTCACCTTGTAGAAAATGAAGATGGAAAATGTTGTCTGCTAACATTTTAGAGGATTCTCTAGACTTTTTCCAGAAATAAATGGATGTATATGAGAAAGAAAAAGAAAGCGAGAGAAAGAAAAAGAGGGAAAAAAATCTTCCACTTTTCCATTTTGGCCACATTCCCAGCAATCTGCTGAGTCTCTCTACAACTGGATCAAAAACAAAAACCCTGCAAATCCTACATTCCAAAAGGAGTAATTTTTTCCAGCTTTTGTTGTCAGATTCCTCCTCCTTCAAAACATTTCTTTCTCTCTCTCTTCAGATAAGCTATTGCTCCCAACAGAGGAAGAAGTAGTCATCAGCTGTAGTAATAATAAAAGCTGTTATCCAGCTCGATTGTATTTAGGGGAGGAGGTAGATTTGCCCATTTGTTCATTCTGATGGGTATGAACAGTCAATACTGTGGTTTATCAGTATCTTCGTTGGCTCTCTGACAGAAAAGCAATCCAGCAACATTTCTGTTTGGTACAGAAGAATGAGTTCTGCTGAGCTACGTTGTCTACATTCTAAGCATGTAGGAAAGATGCTCTCTTCTCTCGAGATTATTAATACCATTTCACTTACCAGTGCTTCTCTGGCAGGTACCTCCTTTCCCACTGCAGACCACAGTGTGTCTGTTTCACTTTAGTGCCTGATCCCAAGAAGTGCTAAGAGCTTAATTCCTGCTATTCTGAATTCAGATTTCAATCTTTACTCCTAGCACAATGCTGGAGATTCTTTTGTGATAGATGAGATGCAGAGTATCTCCAGTATAATTTGTTAAATAAGAGGTAAGTGGCAAAAGCAATCTGCACAATTGTTGTAGGGTGCATATATCTATTTCACCGTAATATCTCAAATCCAGCGTTGTACCCATTAAGTGACCTTCTTAAGCAAAGCCATCTACATGAAAATCTCTATTCTAAAATAGAAATTTCTATTCTAAAAAAATCATTTTCTAAAGGTCATCTATATAAGCCTTTACCAGCAAGAACAAAGTAAAAAGGAAGCTTGGTCTCTGCGTTATTTGGGGGTGAAGACTGTTGCCAATAAGTGTTTAGTATTGTTCTATTGCCATTATTTTGTGCAAGAAAAAAATAATCATCATCCTTCCCCTATGAACTGCTAATAAGGAACATCTTAAAACAGTGCATAAGCAGACCCAACAGCACTTTGGTAAGATGAAGGCTGTTAACTCCATGGCATACCTGGGGTCCTGGCCAAAACCAGAAAAGGGAAAACAAAACAAAAGCTCTGAGCCTGACACTCCCCTCACATATTTTATGCTCTTTCCTCTGTCAGTTTGAACTGGAGAACATATTTTTCCTCCAATCTTTGGTTTGCGTGGTGCTTGTATGCGTTTGTCAGGACAGAAAACCAGTTCCAAAAATGACTGCACTTCATTGTCAAGGGCAGCAATGATCATGGATTTCTTCTATTTCAAAAAAAAATGTGTTTTAAAAGAAATCAGTGTTTTTAAAGATTTGTTTAAATCTGTGAAAATTCCAGAAAATAACAATACTTTACTGTAAAAGTTTCTGAGCCTTTTACAATAACTGTAGTAGAAATAATTGTCAAATCATTGTTCAGTGCATACAGTTACTTCATAAAGTGGTGACCCAAGTTACGGCAGATGCACCTCACTGCACATTTAAGTGTCACAGTCAGGACTTAAAGAAAAACAAGTGTAATTAAATCTTAAAAGAAGCACAAATGCAAGTTCTCTAATTCATACCAAAAGCCAATAGTACCCGTAATTAGGGGTCACCAAAGCATAAGAGACCTCACAAACACATCATTACTGATATCACGATATCTACTTCCACTGACTTCCAGATTCTTCTGAGGTGTGAACTGTTCCTTTTATAGTTTTGACCGTGAGTGTGATGCCTAACTGCCCATAGCTCCGAGATTAAAATGGAAAGACAAGTAGGAACAGCACCACAGAAGATGACAAATGCATCCTTCTCAACTGAGGATTTAGACAGCCTGGAGCTTTTTGGAAGGTGGGAGGAAGCATAAGATATTACAGCATCACACGTCAATAATATAGAAAATAGCAATAATAATAAAACCTTTGAAAAGACAAGTAAAAGGCGTGTAGCTACTAATAATCGTGTTGCTATGCTTTAAGAGAAAAATAAGGAAATAAACACATTACAAGATAAACATAAAATGTTTGAATCTCGTGGGGAAAGAAGGTAATGGCTCCAGCAGGAGGAAGTAGCTACAATAAAGTTATATATAATGATCTACTGTGGTTCCTTTATTTTAATACTGCTTTAGAAAAGCAAAAATTTAAAGCTAAAAATTTAAAAAAATTAAAAGCCAAAAAAAAAGAAAGTATTTGCTGTTACATCAATGTGACAGTGTAGGCTGCAGCTGCTGTATCCCAAGTCCCACTACAGGAGCTTACACCTTACAGGCCTTCTCTTCTACCCCTTCCAGAAGTAGTGTCTACAGTGAAGGAAGATGCACCAGCAAAATCCACGTTTGGGGCTGTGTACAGGATTTGGAAGACAGAGGCCATATTCCCAGCCCAGTTACAGGCTGCTCGTGACCTTGGTAAGTGAGGTCAAGCAAGACCACAAAGCAGGCCTGGGCTTCTCTAGGCTTCATCTCCCTGGTCTGCAGAGCACGATGGAAACAGAAATATGCACAGCAGCTCTACACCTACCTACGACTCTGCACTCACAGAAGGTTGCATTTGTTTAAGAAGCTCTGCAGGGACCTTGCATGAAATGCCTACTCCAAGATCATAGCACAGACATGCACATGCCCTCTCATAATAGCTATAGTGCAAAATAAAGCAGTTTCTACAGCACAGACTAACAGAGGTGAATTTCCTATCAGCTAATCAAAGCAACTCCAAACGTAAGCAATGCCCCACAGCCCCCCAAGGCAGGTGCCAGGTCTCCCTGTGTTGTGGAGGGAGAGGTTCTCAGCCACTCAGAGCTGTGGTCCTGCTACCTGACAAGAGTCCCTAAGCTCTTTTGTGCATGGTGACTGCAGCATCCCTGTGTTTCAGCTTGGTACAGATATGCTGGGCAATTCAAAGTCTGATGCACACAGTTACTGTGGCAGCAGGAACTACATAAATAGTATATAGGGCCCCCACAGAGGGCTTTGGTGGATCTGCTCCTAATCCGGGACCATTGTCTCCAAGGAGGCTTTGGTATTTTTAAATGATCAACTAAAATAGGTGGCTGAGTGCCAGTACAGGACTGATGACAACAGACACATACAAACTGATGCTTTCTTTTATCCTCTATCGTGGCAAGTTAACTACCAAAGCTGCAGTCGAGCCTATGTTTCTACATACGTAAGAACTCCTAACACAGGTACGAGTTTAGGTGAACCAGAAATACATAAAAGTAATTCCTGTTGATAGACACATTCTGAGCTGCCAACAGTGATTTGAGTACAACACTAAGCAGTAAGAAGAGAAAGCCAGAGTCATTCCATGTTAATTCAAATTGCAAGATGATGAAGGTCAGGGGACAAAAAGCGAAGCAAAAATATAAGCAATACTTGTCAGATGGAAAAGGACAAAACCAGTTGGAAAAGAATTTTATTTTTCAGAAAATTTACAAACAGTGGTGGTGTAAAAAAAGACACCCTATAAAAAAAGTTGACAGTTTCTCAAACTACAGCATCAAATGAAGTTACAGAGCAACAAACTTACAGTATAATGCCATTCCTCAAATTAGTATCAGCTAAGTAGCTGAAAATTAAGTCTAATAATAAATCTCTACACCTTACTTAGAAATCCCACAACAATTCAACATTCTGAACTTAAAATATTCTTACAATACACACAGAATTCATCTCTGCATTAATCTATGGCACTGAAATCACCTAGGCAAAAATTACATAGCAAAGGCACACCTTGAGAAGTTTATAATGAGGAACATCTTGTGCACACTACAATAACATAAGATAGAAAGCAAATCACCCTGCATGCTTGCTTATTAATCCCCAATGTCTAATGTGAAATACAATATAGAAATTAAAGAAGCAATATTTAGTGGTTTTATTCATGCTGGTTCTATTCTTCATCCAGAGTCAAACAGAAAGGCTTCCTTCCCCTGTTTTGTTTAAACCCCGGCACACTCCCAGGGTATGTTCTCCCTGTGTTCCTCATCAACCTTGTCATTAGGGGAGCAGGTGGCTCTTAACCTAGTCAATCCCCGTCCCAAACGCCACCAGCCCTTCCACATGTGCACGTCTTCATCCTGCACCCTGTCTCCAGCTCTTCACATGCTGAACTCCAACACAAAGACAACATCCCCAAATCTAACTTCCATTTGCCAAGGTTTACATACAGGGCAGAAAATAAATGCTTCCATGCATCATTACTGCTGTAGGCTTTCCTCTGTTCAGGCCACCCACTCACTTGGAATAGGAGGCATTTAAAAAACCATCAACACAGTTTAATTAACAGCTTAAGTTGAAATTGCAAAGGCACTCCAAACACTGGCACACTAAAGCCTTTTGAACATCAGCTCGAATAAATGTGAAAACCTGATGTCTTCATTAATTCATAAATCAACTCCTTTTGGCCCTAACCGTATCTCAATTAAATGCCGTTCAGAGCATGAGAAATAAGAATTATTTTTTAGTTACAGCAATGGATTTCTGCTTTCAATGCATTTGCCATAAGAAAAGCCAAACACAGTACCTATTAAATACTGCTAAAAATAACTTGACAATTTATCAAAAGGTTATTTTTTTCTTTCCAAAGTAAAAATAAATTCGTCAATCATTCAATTTAATATAAATTCTTTCCCAAATACTTTCAACTGGGTAAGGGAAAAAAAATGTGCATATGATGCTAAAACAAGAGTTAGTAGAAGTGTTGCACCAGCGTTTCTCTGTCACTAAATTTGCTTACTGATTATTCCTGAGATTCTTGCCAACTGATATTAGTAGGGCTAGCAGAGTCACTGTGAAACCTGACAGCCCTTCACAATAATATATATCTTTTTATACATATACACACATTTAAACATATATATATACACACACACAAATAAAAGATGTGGGTTTGTATGTCACGGGGGTGACCAGGCAGTTAAAGAAGGAGTGGCACAATTTAGTCTTGAATAGCACTGAAGCCGTATAACAGAATGCTTACTTTCAACTGCCTGTCTGCCACAGATGTCCAGGGAAAGCATCGGTAAGATCATCTCTAAACTGACAATTCCGAGCACCCATAAAGATTTAGACCATATGAGCTAACCCCAGCCCAACTGGTTCTTTCCTTGCTGCACCCCAACAAAGCCAAGCTGGAGGCTGACCACCAGGGAGCACCTCACTGCCCGCACTGCAGAAAGAGCAGAAGTGGGAGGCTGAGTCTCAGGCCCTTGCATCAAGCCAAGCTTTCAAAATTAGGCTAGAGGGCTCGCAGACGGCTGGCTTGGATGGCCTCAGAAGAACACTGATCCTAAAAAGCAGCACAGACACAACCTCCGCCTCCTACACCAGCATTTCCCTTCCTCCCAAATGCCACAAGTACACCACAAAGAAATGTCCAAGGTGCTCACGCACTGCTGTTACAGAACCACACAAGCACCTCAGGCACAAAGGATGATCTAGTTCTCAGATGCGAAGGCAGCCAATGATGCAAATACATGAAACATCACATGAGAAGAAAACAGCCCCTAAAGTTTAAAATCTTTTAATTTCTTTCTTAACTTACTCGACATTCAAGTCCTTCTCACAGCAGTGATTTACGTAATCCCACATGCTGAACTAAGAAGTACACACTTCAACAGCAGTACTTAATTCCTCATACAGAGGTCTCCCTTGCTGAATCCTTACTTCACACATTCCTAATTTGAGCACTCCCTCTGACTTTACCAGCATTTCAAGAGCTCACCAACACAGCTTTACCTTCTTCTTGTTTATCAGAAAAGAAAAAAAGTATTCTCCAGAATGGATAAAAAACAGAAATATTTTCTTCATGCAATGTATAAAGCTTACTGCCATAAAAAGTCAAGAATTTAACGGTTCAGAAAACTTTTGGGAACAAAGTCATAGTAACAGATAGTGATAGAGATAAAAATGTGTTTAGGAAGGTACATGAATCTCCATGCTTCAGGTTTTAAGTTTTTCTGTGACTGCTGATCAAAAATAACTTTCCCTGCAAGTATACTGCTTCTGTATACCTCCTCAAAGTATCTGTCAGAGGCCAGTTATAAATACCATACTGGATTCAGTGATCTGTTATGGAGTGCCGCGCTAACTGTGCTATCTTCTCTTTCCCCAGTAAGAAGCTTCACTAATCTGGCTTCTTCTTGTGCAAGACTTGCTCACAAACTGCATTAATAAAGAGAAATATTAACAACATAAAAATATGCACTATGGCCACCCTAAAGAGCAGCACATGCTATTTGGCCTCCCTTCGTTCTTCTTTTGAAGTGCCAGCAGCAAGACATATCAATGACCTCCATACTAAATTATTGTTATTATATGACAAATTCAGCCCTCTCATGTGCCTGTAAAGCTTCCATCTCTGTCACCACAAGCCACTCACATACTCTCAAAGACAAAACTGGCCAATTTAAAAGCAATGATTGATGGCCTATATTACTCAGTGTTTTCTTGATCAGGCACAGATTTTGAGGAACTTGTGTACTAAGCCTCTCAACTCGAGCATAAACGACACAAAAGTAAATACCTATTACAATTATAAAGGAAATAATAATATTTATGACTTGCAAGTTAAGCCATTTTAAATTAATCATGCTCTATTATTAAGTAAGGCTTGTTAGCATCTGCTCAGTGTTAGGTATTTACCTTCAGTCCACCACAGATTGGACAAGCGGAAAAAAGAGCTCTTGTCATCCCAAGGTGGGGGCTACAAGTGTCATAGGGGTCAGCTGAGACTCCACTAGGTGGTGCCAACTCACTACTTTTGGAGTCTGACACCTGTCCTTGTGGCTTTGTATCTGACCACCTCGAAACAAAATCCACATGTGTCTCATCACTTGAGTCCTTGGTGCTTTCTGGGAGTAAGGATGAAGGCCTCCCTCGGTCCTGGCTGTGCTCAGGCGCCCTCTGTGCTTCTAGGCGTGGTAGTAGCAGTTTCGGGTCACTAGCACCATGAGGTGGCAGGGTCTGGTCCTTGGGTAGCGTGGAATCTGCACTCTTCGGTTGCACATCTTTAGCAGCTGCCTGTAACAAACTCCTGGGTGTGTCATAAATATGTCTGAGAGAGCTGGGAATCTGATACTCTGATCCCGCACCTCTCTGGGGCTCACTGTGAGGACAAGTACATAAATTCTGATCTGAAGGAAAGTTCAATGGCAGGCTTAGCAACGATCCAAACTCATCACCGTGGCAAATGTCCAAGCTCCCAGCGTAGGAAGAGAAGCTTCCAGAGTAAGAGGAGTGACTACCAGTAGCGATTCCGCTGTCTGAAGAACTCTGACGACCTATTTCCTGTAGCTGTCTGGATCGGAGGGGCTTTGGAGGTGGTTTTGTGATGCCACGTGCCCCTTCTGGAAGGGTCTTTTCTTCCCCAAGATGAATGCCCTTTGCAGCTGCCAGTCCATGACTCTCTTGCGAGGTGCTGGCTGAAGACTGTTCAGGCCAAATTGTCAATCTGCTCCCCACACTAACATCCGAGTGGCTGGTATCTGAAGACGAGCTTGAAAGACTCCTATCGTCTCCTAGAAAAGAAGAAAACAGATCAACCCACGTTTAAAATACAGAGAGACTGAAAGCAGAATGAGTATGTACAGAAAGGACCCTAAAATTCTGTCTGCTTTGTAAGGGAAAGTTCTGTCAGAACGCCAGAATTCCTGTAATAATTCTTATCCCCACTGGAAAAATAAAATGCAATAGTATGTTAGCTCACCGTAACCCTAGCACGTTGTGGAATACACTGCATTCGGGGCTAAATTTTTAGAGTTGATGCACCCAGTTCTCCCCTTTTCAAACATATTTTACTCCTGTACAGTTAATTGGCTTTATTTTAAACACTCCTCTTACCGCACAGGCAATAGTCGCAAAGGCCCATATTCTCAGAATAGCAGAGGATGTTCTGAAAAAAAAACTAGTCACTGTAACCCAAAAGTATATAAGAGATTTCAGTATTTCTATTTTATCTGAATCAACCAAATGGTTACTTGTACTTTTCTTTTCCCTCCACTTAAATCTTCTCTGAATGACAAAGTGAATGTTAGAGACAGCAAGAATAAAATCAAACTTAAGACTGTCCTGTCCACTGATGTCTCCTACACTGTACTTCTCTGTAACATCCATACTAAAAGGCAATAATATATCACAGCCACAAACAAAAATGACAATACTGCCATTATGACAAGGCTTACAAATCTACATAGTAAAAGATCTCCCATGATTAATTTATGCATACATTGCAAGATTTTTTTTTGCTCAACGATACTTGCAAGAACACAATTACAGCTATCTACAGCTATCCAAGACAGAAGATGGAAGAAAAAAAAACAAACATTGGCATAAAAGGGCACGAGGACATTTTCAAACATACACAAAACACCACCCCTCTCCTGCAGCAACTCCACAAAGTTATTTTCTTCATTCTTAATAAAACCTATTTTATTAAGACACATACAACACAAGCGGACATCAGGATCACTTTGTAGGTATTAATTTTAATTAATTAATTTTAAATCTTGGGCAAAAAGTTACCAGATGGGGATGATATGTGAGGGGTCCACCACAAAACACAGCGTGAGCTTCAGGTGCTGCTAAACTGTTTCTATTCTTAGTTTAGGGGGAAGTGTTTAGAATAATTTTCATACTCTGCATGGAGTAATTCTTGTTAATACTATCTAATACTTGCTAATACTATCACAAAATAATAACATTTATTCCATGAAATCTAATCTTTCTTTTCCCACAGTGCCCATTGCTTGACAATAGCTTGTGACCCCTACACAAGCGTAACTCCTGAGATGAAATTATGCTGCCACCTAGACAGAAGGCATGAATTACAAAAAAACTTTGGTGTAGTTCTCAGCAATATGCCCAGTACCTGAAGAAAAATACCTGCTAAATAAAACAGTTAATCTTCTGACAAAAAAAAATACATTCTTAATTGAAAAAAAATATATATATTTTATTTGAAATCACTTCTCCTAGTCTAATGTTTTAGGTACTTTAGAACTTTGGAAGGGAAGCTCTCCCACAGACTTGCAGAAACTACAACACAGAGCTCCAAGGCAGTGGCAGAACCTAGATGTACAGATTCAGGCAAATGCCCTCCCATGATCTCATTATTATAATTTCCCACAAACACAAATGCTTAATTTTCCAGTGCAAAACTCGAAGAACAGTATATGAAAAAGTTCACTTTGATTCCTCATTCTCTGAGGATTATAACATTATTAGGAAAATAGTGGCAAAAATTCAAGTAAATCTCAAGCAGAGGATGTACATGAAGTTTGGCCACGTTACCTAACCAGAGTGACTGGGTTGAAAAAAACATGCATGCTTCACTATCCAGTTTCATTTGTTGTATATCAATCTAGTAGATATATTCAAAGAAGTGTTAGTGGTATTCAGTCACAAACCACTTTATTCAGCAGTGACTAAAAATCAAGACTAAAGTAGCCATAGACAGATAGAGAAGCAAATAACTAAGCTCTTGAGGTCCTTCACCAGCCATTTTTAGGCTTGTAGACTTTAGAGTCAAGAGCAAAGCAGATGTTTTGAGAATCTAACTTTTGTTATTAAGCAATTCAAATGGTAGTTCGGGTCACAGGCTCTTTTAACAAATCTAGTGTTAGACACCAATTCTTCTTTGATAAATAAATAACTCCAGAAAGGCCATGCACAGATACCACCAGAAAAATAACACAGAACTAAAGCGCAGGAGTCTTCAGATTTACTACAAATATCTACTGTAAGCCTGCTGCATGAACTACACAAGTCAGTTCATCTCACAGGCTGACATGAGTCAAGTACTTAATCAGATACCAAACTTGTCACAGGCAGTTCATTTGAAGTTACACATGAAGAGTTTCAGCAGGATTCAGCATACTAAAAGATTCTCTTGTATTAATACTGTTTGATCCAAAACTCACTCTGCAACAGCAGCTCAAATGAAACATCTTGACCATCGCTCTATTATTTTTCTTTTAAGCTCACCATCTTATAATTATATACACATGGTCATTCCTAAAGCCCAGAAAGGAAGGGAACACCATCTATCTTTATTTAATTAAAGACACTTCTCACCTCCACTGCCCTGGCGACTTGTATGGGACAGCAAGCTCAAGCGCTTCTCTAATTGCAAAGCTTCATGAGCCAATCTTTCTTCTGAATAGGCTGGATTTGTACTTGGATCTTTAAAAGGAACATACAATAAATAAATAAAAAGAAGATGACACAGGAAAATATATAAATAAAAATTTAAAAAGCATTCTTATGTTAGACACTCTATTCTTGTGTTACAGGAGATGGAAAATGCTGATTGGAAAATATATGGGACAATCTGCCTTCAAACACATCCTGAAGAAATGCTACATAACCAGTCATAATTTTAAATGTCAAAGAATTTTGGAGATTATACCCAATGTCAGTAAGATTTGCCACCAAGGACAGAACCCAGAAGAGAACTGTACTGGAGGAAATAGCTACATAATAATTAGCATCCAGCAGGTCTATAGGAGTTAAAAGCTAATACACAACATATAAAACGTGTCCTGGTTTCACCAAACTCACCAGGTATTTTATCATCAAGATAGAACAGAATTTGTCATCCTACAAATTTATAAATCTACTTAATAAAGCTACAATCATAGTGCTTAAACTATTTGATACCCTTACAACTGATGCAGATCACGTATTTGCAAAGACATTGCTTTAAAGTTTGATGTTCAGAACATCACTGAGTTCAGAAGTCAGAGGAGAAGCAGTGTGGTGAGTGTGTTCCTGTTCAATACAAGGTAAAACAGAATGATAAAAAACAATACTAAAATATGCTACAGGGACTTTCTCCATGCATTTTAGCGAATTTGCCATTCCAGCTAAAATGGCTTCGCTGCAGAACACTCTTTCCGTTCCAACAGAAAAACCAGAAGTTACACAGAATGTGGGAGAACTTTCATCAGAAAAACAGACCAGTTTCCTCTAAACCACTTGGTTTGCAACTAGGCATAGCAACAAAACCAGATGTCAAAAGTAATCATAACCATCATCCCAAGAGAAATCTTGCAGATTTCTTCGAACAGCACTAACAATTGTGTCATGTTCAGCAGTTGCAAAGGATATGGTCTGCTAACTTGCTCATCATCAGAAGTTTCAGAAGCCCTCAATTATCCAGGGAAAGGAATTAATGACAGATAAAGCAGATTAGCTTCCTCACAGCTGTGGCTCTTGTATATTTGATCAACTTTGAAATAACAGCACACCACAAAAACATTTAATCACTGAATCATTTAATAAGAAGGGGAAAAGGAAGAAAATGGCTACACATTGCTATGGTTGAGTTAGTAAAAGAAAAAAAAAAGCTGAAATGATGAAAGGACGGTTTCCTTTTCAGCCCAGGTCCTTCCATTTCTAAAGACTTGGGTTTGATGTTGTCAACATAGAAGTCAAAGCAAGCTCATAGTCAGGGGAAGTGGCTTTTCCAGATGAGCTGAAGCTACATACAAGTCCCTATATCACTAATTCTTTCTCTTCCCTGGCCTTATTCACACTTTCTGACCTGTCCTGGACAGATGGGACTGCATCACAGTAGCAAAAGTGACAATGCTGAACTTTCTTCTCCACATAGAGGGGTTTTCCGTATTTAGCTATCTGGATAAGATTAGCAGAACAAGCCAGGCATACACACAGTCCTGCTATAACAGCATATGTTGGAAATCAAAGATGTTCTAACAGGGACAGGACAACAAGGCCTGTGATAGCCTGTGACAAACAGAGTCTGCGACCCCTATGTCTCCAAGCTGAAACAGCACTTGATGTCAGTGTCTGGCACCTTCCAAACCTACCTTTCAGAACAGAAAAGAGGACTGTTTGATATGGATTTTTTAATTATTATTTTGTTAGGTTTCCATTCCTATTTCCCCTGCAATACAACTCACATTAAGTACCGACTAGTTCAAACCTGCTCGAGTCACTGCTTACTCAAATGAAACCCCCAGTGCTTCCATATGGATCTCTGCCAAAGGCAGATCCGAGATTTGGCCACCAGCACCTATGGTGCAACTCAGACAGGTCTATGCAAGGATCTCCTTGGTGGCAAAATGCGTCACAGGCTGCTGCTTGAATCTGTTTTCAGATGTCCTCGGCTCCAGTTACTCTACTGTATGTAGCTAAATGCTCTCATGTCTAAAAAGGTTCAAAAAGGTTTCACGAGCACTTGGAATGGAAAGTTAGCGTAACAGACCCGCAAATTAGTCAAACCAGGATGCAACAGACAGCAATCCTTGCAACAACAAAGAACTATCAGTAGGAAAGATCTTTCCCCTTTCCTCACAAATTTGACTGCTTGATGCATACTGATTTTCAGAATGTTACTAGAGCACATACACAGCTATAAGCTTTTTAATAACTGTTATCCCTCTTGCAGAAGGAAAAGGCATTCGAACTAAAATTAAAAAATAAAAATCACAAACTGGCCAAGAAATTGCTCCTGCAAAAATGGCCTTGAATAAAATACAAGATGGGGAGGTAGAAGGGAATTAGAAGTAAATCATTAAGTTCCACATTTCAGATGCTCAATTGCTTCTTGAAACCAACTTCCTAATCAGCTAATACACACCTACAGACACAGATCCCCTGTGTATAAGACCCTCCTTGCCACATCGCTCGTGAGATAGAAACTGCTATCTGAAAACTGGGTTCATAGTTATGTGCTCTGACCTCTCATTACCCAGTCTTGGGGAAAAAGGATTACAAGAACCCTTTTTCAGCAAGCACTAGAAGACACCTAGAGAAACAACTCAAAAGCCTACAATGTGTACGTAGACCTAAACTCTTAGGCAGATGTTATTAACATTAGTTTGTCAGTTTTACTGCAGTCTTTGTTTCACATTTAACCATGAAGTTCTCTGCTAATAAGCAAGACTTCTATAGAAAACACACAAAATACCATTTCCCAGGAGTGCATTCTTATACCAGAATTTTTTATTATAGACTACCAATCAGTCATCAGGAGGTTTTACTAAAAGATAAGGTCTGAAGTCACTGGCAGCCACCAAGAATAACCTATGCTCTGCTGTTGTATCAACCTATAAATAAGGTTAAGAAGAAAAGAAAAAAAAAAGTAGAAAGTTTTTTTTTTCCTCAACAGTTGTACCTCAAAGCTTCTAAGTAACTGTGGAATAATTTGCCATATTACTAACTCAGGAGGACAGCAGCAGCATGACCGGTACTGAGGCAGCTGTCCAAGGAAGTTCAGGCAGCTTCTGCCCACACAACATCCTACAGTAGTTCCAACGACTCAGGGCAATTTGGTACCTTCATTTCCCAAACTCTAGACAAATGCATCCTATAGTGTGATTTACTCCCATGGAATTTAAGCAGTTAGATTCACTCAAGTCCTTCAATTAAGAAAGCGCTTTATCATTTCCCAACCAGAAATGGTTTCCTTGCTATAAAGAAAAATCTGTTTGAGGCAGTCACTGAAATTTTCGTAAACCCTGCTTTGGGGCAAAGAGGAAAGGATTACATCAAATTTGGCTGGACTAAAAATGTCTCTGATGGAGACTTTATTTTTATATTACGTTGGTGGTTATTCATTAGAGCCACATCAGCTGCTCATCGTGGGAGATTTTGAATACTTTGGTAATACACAAATAAATTGTCATTGTAATTCAAAGCTCCAAGGTTGTTTGGTAAGCACCTGTCAGGAAGAATGCATCATATCATGTTAAGTCAGCAGCTACCTAAGATATTTTTGATTATATGCATCCTTAAAATGCAACTGGTTAATTACTTTGCTAAACAAAGTTAGATAAATTAGGCTGAACATCTGTCCTTTCTTCCTTTGTAACTGCAGTCACATTTGCAAATCAGGCCTGGCCCCTCACCTTCATGCTAACATCTCCACACCCTGTAAGATGTCTGGAGGAATGCAAAGATGTCCTAAAAGTTTGAGGAGGATCCACTTGGTACAGATAGTGCAGAAGGCAGCCACAGAGCTGTCTTGCAATGGTCAAAGGTGTATCAAGCTTCGACAAAAAGAAAGAGCATCAGATAGATCCTCAGCAAGCAGCACTGCACATTCTCCAGTCAGTCACAAAGCAGCCTGAAAAAGCTTCCAAAATTAAAAGAGAGCATCAAGACTATCGACATTACACTTGGAGTCTCTCCAGCCTGCAAGACTAGGCTGTCCCTTAGCCTTGGCCAGGTTTACAGGGTACAGATCTGCCCCATGCAACAACGAAGGATATCACCAATAGATTGTTGGCCCTTTGCTGTGTTCATCTTTGGAATTCAAGATGAATCTTGTTAGTGAAAAGAAGGAATTCACCACACACCTGATAAGCAAACAGTTCTCAGATAACATGCATGTAAACTCAGTATAGATTACAAACCATGCCATCAGTGATTCAGTACTTTGTCAATACCTAGATTTCTGTCAAGACAAGAACAAAAAATTCTCTGGCCTGGTTTACTAAATATCCTCTCAAGGGAAAAAAAAAAAAAAAAAAGACTGTGCATGTAGCCAATTACAGCAACTATATCAGCTAGCAGCTGGGGAAAAATAAGCCATCCAAAGACCTCCTGTCACTCAATTAAGTCCTTTATTAAAATATTACACTGCCTAAAAACATCTACAGATACATACACTACCTTTGGATACCCGCTCAATGTCATGTCTTAAAATGTGAGACCTGGTTATGCAGCCTTTAACAAATCAACTGCATTTTGGTACGCAGCTTCTAAATTGATGGGCTCCCAAAATAAGCACTATACAGTGGTAAACTGTAAAAGAGCTAACGTTCTTTTCATTTTCTATTTTATTTCGTAAGTGCACATAATGGAATTATTTTTATCATTATAATATTCACATTCATTTACTATCCATTTCAAAAATAAAATCACAGAGCAATTCAGGTTGGGAGGGATAACAGGAGTTCTCCAGTCCAACCTGCTGCTCAAAGCAGGGTCAGTTATGAGAGGTCAGACCAGATTTTGCTACCTGCTATAGGGTCAGTCAAGTTTATGAGTTCCACTCTACAGTATTTTCACTTATATTTTATAGATGACATAAATACACACAGTAATCAAATGCATCTATATAAGAATACCAAGCTTTTAAAGAAATAGGGTGTATTTTTTAAAACTACAATCCCGAAATGAAGATGTGAATATAGTACTTGATCAAATTTCCTTTGCACATGCAGTGTACATGTATATATTTATATACTTCAGTGCTCCATTTAACTATATAGTTAAATGAGGTGTTTGTATGTAAGGAGCCACTGGTGTCATTCATTACCCTTTTCAAATGGCAGACTAAACAAATGCTGACTATATTTGTTATGCGTGCACTGGAGCCCAAGAATACTGTTAACATGACTTTTTTTTCACCGTGTTTTTTCTCCATAAGATTGGGTTTGTGTGTTTTCCTTTCTTGGGAATCCCTAATAGTTATTCAAGCGTATTTCATGTTTAAGTTGGAGAGGTACAGTCCAAAGAAACCAAATTCAAATGGCAAACCGTGGAGAAAAGGCTGCTTCCTATGAAAGCTTCTAAGCAAATTAAATTACACAAAAACAGAATATTGCATATACAAAGCACTGTCAAGGGTTTGTAGCACTCTGTACTGCAGTAAATATGAATAACATTGAATAGATGTTTTTTGTAAAAATCCCCAAACTGGGGATTCTATCTAGTTATCTGAGGTGTACAGATGACTAATTTATTTACCATATCCCTTTCAAAAGGTTGCATGCATTCCAGTACTCTTACCAGATACAGTATGCAGCTGGTAGAAACTTGACCTTTTCAAGAAATACAGCAGGTTTTGTGCAGCAGCATACTTGATAAGTGAGGTTAGTTTATGGATGAATCACTAGTATTGTATATGTGTATGTGCCTTAAACAGGTCTGTGTAAGCTTCTAAATGGGACAATAAATGGAGGAGAACGTGAAAAATAAAAAGTTTCTACAAAGGAGAAGGTATAACGTGGGTAACAAAAAAGTGGAAGAGACAAGGTTAGAGATACAAGAAAATAAAAGTTAGATGGACCAAAGTAGCTTGGAAAGGGGCCACAGAGGAGTATGCAAGAACATGAGCACAGTTCCCTACAGAGCACTGGTCTTGACCAGGGAAACAAATGGAAATCCAATGGCTGACTACATCTCAGTGGCAGGTCCATCAAGCCGAGAAGACAAACGAAACAGACCCCAGAAAAGAGGTCTTCCCTTGCAGAAATCACCAACCCATCCTCAGGACTTTCCACATCCATTGGATGTACTCACTGAGATCAGAACGCTTGAAGGAGGGAAAGGAATGTGGTATGTAGCTATGTATAACAATGCACAAACGATAACTGAATTGATAACTAATGCAAAAGCAAATTTACTTCTACATGTCCCTAAAAAAACATTTTTCAAAGAATGTGCCATCATTAAAAAAATAGTAACAATAAATTTAAATGAAAAAGTCATTGTAAGCATATTTTTTCTGGATATCCATTTTTGTTAAATGAAATATTTGGGGAAAGTTTTAGAAATACAGAAGATACGCATTCAGTGGCAAAGCTTTAAGTATCAGCACTGTTTTAGGGGGAGTGAGGTGGGTTGATTGTTTTTCCTGGTGGTGGTGGTTTGTTTTTTAAACGCTCCTCTTAGTTCAATGTAAACACATCGTCATATAAGGAGAATGAGGTCTCATTGCCTACTATGCCACTTGGTTGTTTAATTTACCTTGGTGTTACAATAATGGGAAGAAGAGAAAATGAGCCTTGTGGCTACTTTGTTTACCTTAACTAACTTTTTGCAGTTTATTTTCACAAGTTTCATATCCAGACCTAACATCTTCCATCATATTTCCTTCCTGAAATTGATTATCTTACAACAGTGATAAAACCTTGTAAAACACCTATTAAACGTCTAACACTTAAACAGAAACTTTAAATATTTCCTACACATCCTGCCTTGTCCTTCACCATTCTTTCAGCCTATTTCCACAATATCACATTGCCAATACATTTTTCTGCAATCTTATTTCCACACACTTGCCCTGTTTGACAGGGTCATTCCAACTCAACATTGTATTTTTTTCATCTGCTGAAGTCAAAAGGCAACAGGGCTTACTGTGATTCTAATTTCCTCTCCGACCATTACAGTACGTGCAGCATTTACCATGAAATTAGAAAAGGAATTTAATCCTTGCACATCAGAAAAAATAAAAAAAACTGCAAAACTGAAACTGATATGGAGACCTGACAAAGTTTAAGGTTGGCAAGACTTTTCTAAGTGTTTGCGATGAACTCAAAATACCCCAGAAGTTAGTTTTCCAGGATTCAGTTCATTAAACTATCAAAATAGTAATTCCGACATGGATCCAAGTTGCACTGTGCAAGTTTAAGACCAAAGGTTAGGAATCTTCTCAACTCAAATTGCTATATTTTAGTATCTTTAAAAAAGAGAAGGCTAAAGATAGCAATATCAACAGAAATCTGAATGATCCAGAGCAACAGGGTGAAACTGGGTACATTCAACTGATACATCTGTACTGTGACATTTCAGAATGAAAACCACTTTGCACTTTCTGCACCCTTAGTGTCTGCAAGCTGTTCTTACAATCAGAGCAGTAAGTGCTAGACATGGCAAGTTCCTACTTTGCTCGGTCACGCTGTACTTCCTATATTAACCTGGTAGGACTGGACGCAAACCAAAAGGGCCTTTCGTCGGGGAGATGCCACGGACGATACAGTCGAACAGAAAGCTGATCTGCTCCCCTTCAGCACAAGAAAGGAAAAAAACACCGGCCCCTGCAAGAAAACACAACATAAATACGTGTTTTTTCACCTGGATACATCAGAAATATATTTAGCTGAAGCTATTTATAACATAGCAATCAAAACCATATAAAGTGCAAGCCATGAAAAGAAATCCACAAGACATTCTGCAAACAGAAAACCAAAAATGGGTCAGCATACACAGTATGTCATGAAAATACACATAAATTCAACAGCTAACTAATCATTTAAGCTGATTTTCTGCAACGCAGACAGTTAGAGCAATGACAAAACACAAACCATATGCTCTACAGCTGTCTGGGTCTTTTACTCTCAGTTACCCCCAGAATTTTGTAGATCCAATCTTAGCTATGCAAGTGTCAGGGATACTGAAAGTGTCAAAGCAAAATGAGCCAGGTTAATTCTACTTTTACCCAATTTTATCAAAGAACAGTGTTTTATATCCTATATTGATCGGGATTTTGTTATATTGCTGTGTTATATTATATATTTTTCTACTTGTTAAAACAACTTAGACTAAGTCCTATGTGCCTATTATTAACAGAACGTAACACGACTCCACAGGTTGTCATCAGATCTTTACCCTTCACTCTATTCTGATATTTTGCTTTCCATTCATTAAGAATAGCCCCAAGCAAAATTAGAATGAGAATCACTAAATAAACAAACAAGTTCTGAGCTGCATGATATATAGCTACATGGACAAGACACAAGACTAAAAATGCTCCACAGAACATTTTGTTTGAGAACCTTCAGCCCAAACCGTACTCGCATCAGAAAAGAAGTGTAGCTGGCCTTCTTGATGATCTGAAAACATTAGGCAAAATACCCTCCACCCCAGTAATCAGTGAAATTAGAAAATAGACTTTTAAAAAGTGCTGCCAGTTCACCAGAACCAAGCACACTAGACAACCAGAAATCATATCTTAGTCCTGCAAAGAATTTTACACATTACTCTCACAGGAGCTTGGGCCCTTAATCTGGGCATAAATTTGACTTCTATATATTTCTCTAGCCTCTTCTGAGTTGCATGGATATCTTTGTCAATTTTACTTTAAGCAGCAGCACTGGTCTTGACCAGAACACTTCCACCCCCACCACTTCCCACACCTATGCCCAGTCCCATCCAACAGGATATCCACATTTCACTTGAGCAATGGATATGCTTTTGATTGCTTGACAAAGAGCTATTGGATTCAAATAAAGGTGATAATAAAAAGTAGACCACAAAATATTTTAGGAAATTAGATATAGCCAGCAAGGAGTAAACTGTCCACTCCAGGAGAAAGCAATTGCTGGTCCACAATTGTGTCATTCCTAGTTTTTACCACATCTAAGTCTCTGCCTGCTCTGCTTAAATCTGTTCAAGATTACGGTGCTGGCAGCATCTTCTGATTTGCTATATCACACCATCAGATACGTTCCTCTTCAGATCTTACTGATCAACACTTTTCTAATCAAAGAAAGAAATCCTGCTCCTGGTCCAGTTTATTTCATTTGGCAAACTGCTATAAACTCAACTGGAATTAGAATTCATTTGCTGGTACTCATTCAGACATACTAGAGAATTGGCTCGCCAACATTTCCAGAGTATAAGGTCTGAAACATTACTTGAGACTCAAGTTAGACAAATATTGAAACACAAAGCTATGTTTAAGCAACTGAATTAAGACTGACACACACATTAGCTCATGAAACATAAACCAGAGAAAATCCTACTTTACATTTTTTTGATACTGCTATTTATTGTTGTTTTTAAAGGGTATTTGTCCTGCACTTTCTCACAGCACATACACACGCAATGGCTTCAGTATCAAAAACCATCTAGGAGATTACAACACTACCCATGCAGTCTGACAGGTATGAAAGTTTCAGGTGGTGACTCACACAGTTTTGTCTCATTTCCCCCTCTCCAAGAGATGACAAAGAGTCAGAGAACTCTGTGTTAGAAAGAGTTGGGTGCAAAGTATGCATTCAGAAACTTGAAATTCGGCTCTTGATCTGAGCTCCTTCCTCATTCCCCCACTGAGTAGAAATCAGTTTGCCTCATCTTAAAGGGTACGACTCTTCCCCCATGAATCACGCTGATGCCAAATGACATGCCTTTCTTGAGGAAGTAGAGTGGCACAAGGCTTTGCTGAACATGACCTTCTCATCCCACACACAATAAGCAACCGGGATACAGAGACAAAATAACAGAGGACGTTCATATCTAAAGCATGGTGATGGACTATGTCGCCTAATATCCCAGCAGAATCCTACACAACCATGTTACCATTCAGGAAAATAAGATAGCTCCAGTGTTTCTGTACATAAAGATTACATCTGGACTGCTTGTTCTTTTATCACTATTGTTAAGAAGAGTCCTTCTTAAACTCCTGAGAAGCTCTACAAGCCTGTAACTTTAAACAAAAAAAGTAAATGTGTGAAGAAATTTACTTCCGTATGAATGGGCTACTTAACTGAAGGGATAATTTCTGTGGAGAACTAATACACATTTGGAAATTCCAAAAACAAACATGAATGCCTGTATGTAACTCATGCAAACAGTGTATGGACACGTGTCCATGGGTTCAAATCCAATATATGCACATATCCATCATTTCTTTGTAGATTCTGTTATTCGCTTGGTCACCATAATTGCTGATCAACTTGCATAAGACATGGGTTTTTTTTTTTTGTTTTGTTTTGTTTTGTTTTTTAGACAGAACTAGAAGGATGGAAGAAGCTTATCAGTCCTTGCAAAATACATCAGGTGAGATGAACGACTAGGTAAGGTTCAAAGAAGTTATGCTCTGAAAACATACATAAAAGCCAGCAATTACATTTGTTCTCCGCTTTCTTGAGAAAGTTGAGAAATTCACTACTAGAAATTACACATCTCAGTCATGTGCTGGAACAGATTTGGTTCACAAGCATTTGGAAGCTGAGGAATATGTGGTATGCATCACTGTAATACCATGCAGCTGTTTGCTAGACTGAAGAGCACTCTCTCCCTGTCCCCCCCTTCCTCCCTCGGGTAAGAGACTTAGTGAAAGAAGTTGCTTGAATTCAATAAGTAAACTTTCCAACCACAGCATGCTATTTTGTACCACAATTAATATGCTCTTTGTCCCTTTGCCCATGCACAGGCAGAGGACAAGATGCAAAAACATCTGGCCCTGGCAACCAAAGGTTCTCAGCTATGCCAGGTATTGAGACAGACACTTCAAAACAAAAAAAGAAACATTATTATGGTGCTCAAAAATATAGTAGGACCCTTTTCAAAATACTTCATAATTCTGGTGGCCTGCAGCCAAAGATTAATTCATACTAAAAAACAGGTACACTGGAGAGCTACTGATAAGCTGCTTTATCTTACAGGGAAGATAAGACAGCTGGGCTTGCTTAGCCTAGCAAAAGATCTTGGATATACGAACAAAAAATTAGGCCGGAAAATTTTTAAAAAGAATTTAGAAGACCATGGACATAAATGGCTCTACAAGACTCAAGACCACATTCTAGCCTAATGCACACTTTGATTCTTTCTAAAGGATTAGAGAGTCATGACAACCCCGGTGTTCAAAACAGCATTGGACCTTCAGAAACAGTCGGCAGCCACTCAGAAATTAGATTCTTTATTTGGGTATGCCTCACCACAACTTCAAACACCACTTTAATTAAGGGTATATCAAGAAATGCAGAATATCTTCCTGAAACCAGAAAAGTTTCCCTTGAAAGATAAGGTATCTTATTTGTTCCCTTTTTCATCTGTACCAATTTGACTCATATTTCTGGGGCATACTCCCAATTTACAGTAGTGTAAAAAGAAAAAAAAAAAAAACACAGATTATTCCATTGTTTAAAAGCAGCACCCAGAAATTAGGGTAAGCTTCAAGGGGAGAGGGAAGCTGGGGGGAAAAACTTCAGCATAACATAGGTAATTCAGTGCTTCAAGCTCCTGGAGCAAATCCATCACCAATAGCTTCACATTTGTATCATCCATCCACATTTCATACCAGACATTCTTTACACAGCTGGCATCCTGGCCTATGAAGCAAACCATTTAGGTTTTCTGCAATGCGGAAATAAGATACAGCCGCAATCAATAAGCCCAAATCAGCTGAAATTCTTGGAGCACAGCAACTGCATCAAATCCAGAACTACTTACAGAAGATATGCCACAATTTAACTAAATAATGTAATTGGAGAGCTATTTATATATCCTATTACTTTGGGGCTTTCTTACACAACCAAGCTTTAAGTTTGGGAACTAAGCATTTAAGCTTAGGAGCAGTGACCAGAATATGGGTTCTGTCCCCGTAGCTGTGCTCCCAGTTGCAAGGCTACAGAGGCATACTGCACTATTCTCTTCTGATCCCAGTGAGACAGCTTCCAGGCCCCGTACTGAACCTAGACCCTTCTTTCTGCAGGCACCAGCTGCTCCTCAGCAGGAAGAAACCGAAGATTTGAAGCCCTGAAGGAGGCCAAGAACCGAGGTTTCCCACTCCGTAGTAGTATGACAACCAGAAGAGACACGCAGAGCAACACAACCACCACCACTTCAACTTTTCTAGGGATGTTTCAGTGTCCTCTCCAGTAAGGCAACCCAGAAAAAAAAAATCCAGGTTTGTTTGTTTGGTTATTATTATTTTAACGCTTACCTAGGGACCCAGAACATCTTCACTCCCACCTCCCAGTATCAGTCTGCAGGAGCAGAATTTAGCCTGTTCATTGACCCTGAATCTACTTGGAAGAATCCCAAGGTACGCAGTCCTGGAGAGAAGATGGATCCAGGAGAGCTGACTGATTTCAGCTGACTGAGCAACAAGAAGGGTGTCTACAAGTGTATTAGCAGAAAAAGGAAAACTAGGTCAGGCTTCAGCCTACTGCTGAATGGGGTGGTGGACCTGGTGACAAAGGACATGAAAGAGATTAAAATGTTCAACGTAAGTAAAGTACATGAAAGTTCCTGTATGTTAGTAATGTTGTAATATGTGCTTGCATTTGCTACCTAACCCAATAAGAAAACTGAAACAGATATTCCCTAAACACTATAATAAAAATGAAATACAAACTGAAGGTCATCTATATTCACATACAGGCTACTGACCATTTTTGGTATCACAAGCATGGTTCATATTACTTACTGCTCTAACTTTATTTGGAGAAATACACGTCTTTAACAACATCACGAGTAATGCTTAGAATTACAGGGTGATATACTAGTAATCTAATATATTCCATTCCAATAAAAAATACATTTCATATCAGTACAGAACAGTACATAGTCAATAACATAGACGCACTCTGTTTCATTATAAAAAAATCAAAGGAAGAGAAAAGGGTTTTTGTTTGTTTTGTGTTTGTTTTTTTTAAAACAGTAATTTAGGACTGAGGTCAGTCCTACCAAAATGTACCTTCTTTCTTTAAGCTGAGTATTCAGCAATACAGCACTGGAAACTAGGACTGAGGTGTCCTCAAAACCGTTGCTGTGGAGATACTATACTCAGATTTCTGGACACAGGCAACCCACCAACAGCAAATAAAAAACAAACACTATTTTGGTAAGCTGTACAACCAAGGAGCATGTATTATACTTCACAGAGCAAGGCTCTATAGGACCTTCTAGAAAGCTGTCGTAGAGATACCTGCAAGACAAGAGTCCAGCAGGCAGGAGAGTGGCTCAGCCGTCTAATTTCTTGTTACTCACCTCCTGCAGACCACCTCCTTTGTTGGTCTGCAGCGCTCATAAGGCCACACAGGTTACCAAAGGAGTATCAGTGGTACCCACATCCTCAGGGAATCTTGGCAGGGCACGAGGTCTTGTACTAGAGACACTTCCTTACTCATCCACGGCTCCTGACAGCACAGCAATCATAAACCCAGCCTCACCTCGTGCACATCCTTGCAGCCCTGTTACATGCTGAGGTGGTCTGACTGTACCAGCAAACACCACAGCAGCAATTTCCTGGCTGGTTGCAACGTAACCAGCACAAATAAGTGTGCAAGTAGCGAACCACACATTTCCCAAATTTGGTTCAGGCAGACACTAAAGAAAGATACTGCCACACAGGATAGGTGATAAATAAGTCAGCACATGCCATTTTGATCTGCAAATACCCCTTACTTTAATCCTTTCAAGAATGACAGCCAGAACTGAAGTTGTATCCATTCATCAACGTTATAATAAAAACCACACACATTAAGGGGAGCTAAACGTCTATTCTCTATACCCTATCACAATGTCCTCTCAAAACTGCAGTATATCTACAAAGGGACTCTTCAGGAATGTGTGGCAAGTTCTTTGCCAGTCAGTGCTCAACAGTCTGTCTGGAAAAAGCATGAAAGAGAAAAAGCCAATTGTGGGGGTTTTCTTCAGTTATTTTTTTAAAGGAGAACCTAAGTCCCAACATCCATCATTGTTTTCTGCTAGTCGTTTCTACTTCTGGATAGCCCTCAACATTATTTTGTCTTCTTCCATATTCTAATGAAAGTCTGCATAAAACGTGTGTGGGATCCACAGGCACTCCATTTGCCATCATTTATGTACTCCAAAAATTAAGCCATTAATTGAAGCCCTTATTAGTAAGAAATTACTGTCTTCTTTCTCTGAGGCACCTGCTTTAGGATTTAAGGGAAAAACAGAATTTACATATCACAGAAGGTACTGCTCTACCTTCTACTCACTAAAAATTACAGACGCTCTGCTTCCCAAGAGAGCCTCAGGACTACCAATTACCCCTGTAGTTAAGTTTTATATTCTCTCATTGGACGAATTATATAGATTACACAGATTATACAAGTTATCAATCCATTGCCAATCTTACTTAAAGATTGCTTAGCATTTTTTTCAGCTGCCTATACTTTTTAAATATAAGTTTTCCACAGTTGAATGATCTTTGATTTCATTAGTTCAAAAACTACTACTCTAAAAAGTACAGCAGTGTTAAAAAAAAAAAAAAAAAAAGACAACACTGTTTTGGAAAGTTCTTCCCATAAGCACTCTGAATTCTTAGTTTAAGATTTTCTATTTTCAGTTAAGAATTCAAAAAGCAGACCCAAATTATGTCTGCACAGAAGTGCACACATTTAAATGCGAGCCGGAGTTCTGATAAAATGGCACTTGCATACAGAGATGCAAATGCTTTATTCTGCATGGAAGAAAGCCTGTTCAAACCAAACTGCAGGTGTTAGCAGATGTACACTAATTGCAGTTGACACAAGCTAAACTTGAATCTGCAGAATCACAGGAGAGGAAAAGGTAACTGTGCTGACTTCCCCTTACCCATTATAACCAGTCATCTAGCTGACAGTCTGAACCATGCCACTGGGAAACAAGACACTCATGTTCCTGTTCCCACACCTTTTAACTGAAACACAATAACCTTAATAAAAAACAGATTTGTTTCCTTACCAGCTGTACCTACAACCCATTCCTTCAGACACTGGAAACCCCTCTCCAACCCCAACCACTATATTAGGCAGGGAAAGATTTAAAGTAGGGTCTTCTGCATTGCAAGCAAGTGTCCTAAATCAGAAATCAGGATACGACTGTTCAGTCCATGCCAACCACCCCTGTAACTCAGCTCTGTGTTTTTCAACAGACAAAGCAAATAACTCTCACTACTGTAAAACAGACAAAACTATTCCCCTTTCCTACACAAATTTTGCTAGAAAATCAACTTGAAAACTTTATGTTTGTTGGTTTTTTTATTTTAGTAATTGAAGAAATCAGTTATTTTCACATTGTATTATGCAAAAGTCACACAACTTCACATCCAATTTGGCAATATGCACATCCATTTCCACTCAAAGATCAGTACAGCATAGCTTCAAATTCTGCCTTGGAAGTTAAAATCCGACATTTCCAACTGATGTATATGATATATCTGCTGCATTAATCATCTTTTCTTTTCAGCTCTTGCATAGTTTTTTGCATTTTACCAGAAAATTCCCAAATAAAACACTAAAGAGATTTCTCTCAATCCAAAGGAGTACTTTAGCTACTAGGCAACAGAAATTAGCTTCAGCTTGCTTGCTTTCGTTTTGACCCCATGAATCCTATGGTCCCATAGAGTGACAAAGCTACTAACAAGCAGAAGTTTCTAACTTTTTGGAATGAGTTCCTTACTGGATTTAGATATTAGCATTTACACAAGTGCCTTGATTCTGCAGGTAACCTCAAAGCTTCAGCATCACTTTCCCTCTGCAGGCAACAGGATCAATTATAATTTAATAATCTCAACATTAAACCATTTTGCCTTATCTCTTGGATGACACAGGTCTTAAAATTTCACTACTTTATTCTTGCTCTGAGTCCACCAGCAACAACTGACTGAACATCTTCTGGAGAGCCACACAGCAATGTTCAGCCACAACTCCACATGGTCACGTTTTTACTGAACGCCAGCGTTGAGGCCAGCAGAAACCTACTTACTTACTGGAACAGAACCTCTGACATGAGGCTGACTGTACGACAAAGCTACACAGCTGGTTCCACAAACTCTACATTGACAAAATGAGCATTTGCATTTCCACAAAATGGTTTCAAACAACGTTTAGAAGACAGGTTCCGTTTGTACTTACAGAAGCCGCACCTGGTACCCCCTTCAAAGATGAATCCATTTGGGACAGCTCCGTATCGGCGCAGGTCTGAGAGTTTCCATTGCCCCATGACGCTAGGAGGAAGGTCTTTGGCAAGGACCAGGATGTCATTGCAGAAGTGCAGGGTAGCAGGCCCACTCTCGAGTTTAGTGCCAGGTGCTACAAAAACTTGAAATCTATGAACTATCAAATAAGGAAGAAAAAAATTACTACAGAAAATGTAAGTAAGGTAGTGTGATTTATGTAACAAATCATTCTGTTAAGCTGTAGACTGACCCCTGCACACACCACCAGGCTCTAGCACAGGGATTCTGGGTAGAGCCTGAACAACCCCACGTGTGTAACTATAAGCTCATTATTCTATGTTATGTCAATTTAGTCTAAGAAGAAAACATATATTGGCTTAATACTACAAAAGATTAAGCTGTAATGCTACAACTTAATGCTGTATTAATTTATCTAAAGTCTAACAGAATAATCCCTACCTCAAATTAGTTATCCAGTCCATGCTTCAGTCATACCTCTTCCATCAGTACAGCAGTTTCTTTCTGTCTCCTCCTCCAAAAAAATAGCCTGTGCCTAGTCCTTCCAACTTGTGTGCACACAGACACATAACACAGCGCCCGAAGAGCCCAAAAGTCAAGGCTCAAAGAAGCAGCAAGTTCTAACCAGAGCTCTGTCACTGATTCATTTGCAACCTTTAACAATCTGCTTTAATCCTTTCTGCACTTTGCTTTCCCTAGCAGGCAGTAAAATGGGGAAAGCTACATTTTCCCACCTTTGTGAATCTTTTGCAAGTTGGTGATGGTAGATGCCCAGACATTTCGAATTATTAGGAAATGAAGTGATTCATAAGTAATGTACACTCTTACAAGTCAGTTAACTCTCCATGCTTCACTATCTAAACTCCAGCAGAGTAGGGGAAAAGGGAAGACACCTATCTCATTCGAGTTTATAAACCTCAAGTTCAAATCCCAGCTCCTGTGTCCCCTACACTGCAAGGGTCCTTACCTACAGCAGCAGCTGTTCTAGGCTGGTCTCCCATCTTCTCCAGAGTTGTTGCATTTTGAATAGTAAGCTATTGGGAGCACTTCAGAGGCTCAGATCTCACAGTGGGGATTCAAAGGGAACAATTTCAGTCAGCAAGCACCCAATTCTCAAACAATTGCTTTGACCTCCGCTACTCCTCCAGTTTCTTTCACCATGTGGTCAGACACACACACACACAAAGTCAGTCTTGACATAGAGAAGGATTGGGACTGTTACATTTCCAGTCAGATTTTCAGTAGAGCATTTGTCAGGAATCACAAAGATTTGGACTGTGGTTATTCATCAAAGATCACACAAACAGCTTCATTGCTATGACATCTAGAGGGTAATTTCCAGGCAGTCTGATTTCTTCCCTGCCTCTTGACTATGTTCCTTCAAGTATCATGAATTTCAGCCAGGTCTGAGCCTTGCTTCTCATCTAAATAGTTGCTATATTCTTAGTTACCATCTTAGCTGTAGGTCAGCTCCTCATCCATGACATACATTTGCTAAGTTCCCTAAGGCTCCAGCAGAATTAGCCACAAAGTCATTTGAGTGAAATGTGTAAGGAGCCAGAGAGAGATCTAACTAACCACAGCTCTCCTTACAACTTTGCCAGTGGTGATACTGCTAAGGAGCAAATCAGTAGTCACACAATGTCCCCTTTTGGGCTCACAATTATGTTACACAACCTATCTAAACATAAAATATGAAAGAGACAGCAAACCACCTTGACGACTGATGTTCAATATGTCATTTTTAATATAATTTGGACACCACTGCACGGTTAACTTCAGAGGTACTTCACCAGCAATTAAAGCATAAGAGCAGAAGCATCAGCATCATTTCTGCCTCATAAAAGAACAGACCATGATTCAACACAATCAGTTACAAGGTACCATAGCTGCCAAAAACAAAGAGCTGTTAACTCAGAACTCAGATTCTAGAGCACTGTTAGGAAACAACATACTCAAATCTGAGCAAAAACAAAGTAGAGGGAAAACCAAGTCTGGACATGAAGCTTTTTCCATATGCTGCTTTCTTGGTAAATTCCAATTTTTTCAAAAATCCTTCTCAGACAGGTACTACTCCTGCTCTGGGGTAAAAATAAATAAATAAATAAATAAATCAACCACAAGATACCTAGCTCAATACACCTATGAGCAGAAGGTAATACTAAGGTTTTCATTTCCTTTAGCTATTTTTTTTCTCGTCACAGTTATTCAGTGGCTCACAGTATGCTAACTTTCTCAGAATGAGCTGTGGACATAAGCACTCTTCTCACACATGGCTTACGCCTCTCTCACCTAATTCCCCTGCTTTCTCTAATGCTGGTTCATATATTCCCTTGAGCTGTCCTACGAATCATATCCACCTGACCTGGGAAAACAGAGAAAACAATGGGAATTTCAGTGAACACTCCTTCCATTCTGTGGTCCTCATTCAAGAACAGCATCAGCTCTTCATTTTTTTTGCCCTCTCTTGCTTCCCAGACTCTGAGGTCATCTGTCCACAGTCTATTTTCAGCATCCAGCCACTTTATTTCCAAAGCACATAAAGGCATCCCTACTAGTCTTTAAGGAAAAGTCTTTAAGAAAAAAAAAAGAGATCAAACAGTTGCCATCTTCTCTTTGTAGTCTCTACACTTTTCTCTTTCTCTCTACTCAAGCTAGATTCTGTTCTGTTTGACTTCTTTCACCTACCTGACGCAGCACAGGAGATGGAACCCTGAACAAGTTTTCCATACCCTGGTCTTTCCTCCTTCCCCTAAGCTTTTTTGCAATTAACATTCTACAAATTATTGTCAATTCAACCAATCATACTTGTTCCCTTCGTCTTCACCTCCACTCACACACTGCCCCCATCTGTCTCTACTCCAGGGCTACATGTGAAACAATACCTTCACCCCATAGGCTCTATTCGTCCCCTCATTCAGAGAATTAAAAAAAAAATCCTCACTTCTTCTGCATTTCATCCTATCACAACCATAATTCTCACACCCAGCTTGAGATCAAATACTCTCTCCATCCCAGTACTGCACCAGAGCAAGTTCATGAAAACTAGACCAACTTTGCCAAATCCAAATTCCCCTCCATGCTTTAGGACTAGCCTATGCTGTACAGAGACCCCAAAACTTGTAAAGAAGTAGAACCAGTACACAACACAGCTACGTTGTCAGTGTCCCCACTGCTGCAGCTACATCTGCCTGTATTGTTCAGGGACTCCCTCTAACTTTTCTTGTGCAAGGCTTCATATCTGATAGTTCCAAGCATCCATGTCTCTGATACTCTATATTTTATTAGCGTAAAATTCCCTGATCATCTTTGCAAAGCAACAAGTCTGTAACTACAACAGATGGCAAAGCATATGTAACAAATGATGATGACAGCTAATGAGCATCTCTCCCACACACCTACCCTCCTTTCCTAGTTATGACTTAAAAAAATATAAGACAGCTACTATGGATTACCAATGTTATCACTCTTTCTTCATCACTGTATATTTTAAGGCTGCTAACTAAGAAAAAATAATAGGATGTATAAGAATGAAGATACCTGTAAAGACCATGCCCAACAACATTCTTTATTGAGAGATGTCTCTTCCTGTAAGGAGACGCTAGCAGCAAAATAAAGGATCAGAGGCAACACCTCTAGGTAGGCTAGCAGGCAGCTCAGGAAACTGGGACTGAACTAGCCAAATTCTAATCAGGACTCTCTTTCTCTTAATTCGGACCCCCCTCTGAATCCTGTCATCAAAATCCCAAAGTAAATTATGTTACCAGAAGTAGAGCTCTGATCACTTTGCTTCAAAGCTACACACTTTCAGTACCAAAGTCAAAAACTAAGTTGAATGCTCTCTCAGTTAAACAATGGGACTGGGCACTACTCTATCACAACCTGTCGGAAGGGTTTACGATTTAACGGGAAGCACAGTCTCTTCACTCAGATGAGCAAGTCTTCTCCTTAACTATACTTTTTTATTTGCATTTTGTCTATGTTTTTCTTTGATTTTTTCCTGGGTGGAGGGGGTGGGAGGGAGGGAGGGAGGAAGAGGGGGAGTATGAAAAGACAAAGGTTACCTTCCCCCAGACTGTAGCGGATTCGTACATCCCACGCATACATTGTTTCCTTGTTCTCAAATCCCAGCATCACAACTTGAGAGAGGCAGATGATTGCAAGCGTGTGATTCAAGCCCTCATAGGAGAGCCCAGGATCCAAGCCACAGATGTCTTCTAAGGTCACGCTGCTCCTCTCCTTATGCCCTTTCGCTCGCTCAGATTTATCCTTGTACACCAGCATGAGCAAACAGTCTAAAAGAAGCAAAACTGTCAGAGATGATGAGGCAGAACAGAACACAACACATTTCTTAGTACTCTGCTTCAATACAAAAGTGCTTTAGACAACTACAAGGTCAGTCTGATCAAGTCAATGCAAGAACTCAGTTTCCTTCTCCCACCCTGCACCCAGGTAGTTCGCAGTCCTTGTTTTCAGGGAGCAGACACTGAAGGCATGTTTCAACAGTAACCTGCAGGCTCAGAAAAAGGAAAATAAGTAAAAAGTCTTCCCAGATGTTTTTTATTTTACAAGAAGCCAGTGGTTTTTCCCAAGTCTGGATGGGACCCACTCATTAATTCTGAACATTGGGAGTTACAGTATGATAGCTGTTCACGTTACAAATGCTAAGGACTGAGAGGCTATTGTCAGCTATATTTCCATTAGAACATACTGAACCACAAATGAAATTCTTACAGTAGTTCACAGATTACTCAACTACTAAATGGTGAGCAGGCTGCACTGCCAGAGACTGTGTCAGCTCAGGTTTCCTAGTTAAATGTTACACAGTAGTCATTGCTAAATAATCATTATATGCCACACCTTTATTTTTATTTTTTTTTAATATTCACGTGTCACCATTTGTTTTTAACCCCTTCCTAGAGGTGTTTATTACATAGCAACTAGGCAATGGAAGAAAGTAATTCAAGCATGAGGGTGCCCTAGGAAAAGCACATTCCACAAGCAAACCCTAAAGACAAGAAAAATTGGAGAGCCCTCTTCAACCTTCTGCAGGTGATAACAAGAGCATTCATCTTCCCCCAAGTCCCCTTCCTATCACACAGCACTCAATAATAGCCGAAATTAACAGTAAATATCCAAGCTGCAGCATCCACAGCTGCTGCTGACCTGCATACCACGAAGGAGGAAGCCCCCTGTGCACCATTTTATGAATGTTGGGGTGTGGTGCTCTGAGCCCTGGCAAGGTGCCCTGTGCCGCTCAGCTGGGCAAAAGCCTGGCAAATCTCCAAAGAGGTGAAAAATGACTGAAAGACTGAAGCGTCTGCTAACCGAAGCGGAGCTCTGCGCACACTTCCAATTGTTTTCTTGCACCTGTTAGCATAAACAGCTGCAAGCACGGTATTTACGCATTCTGTGATACAGTTGTGTGTCTGAAGAAAGAGCTACTGTGGTTTACAGACCGAGTAAAGCAAAGCACAGGATGTTTTCTGGTAGACCTGACTGATTTTGCTAGAACAGTATTTTTGAGGAATAAAGTATGTTGTCAGTAAGTTTTCAAAGAAGCCCCCTCATCTTTCCCGTTCACGCTGATGTTAGGAATCCAGACCCATACTTACATGTCTCGATACTAACTTTTAGGCTCTACAGATGCCCGTTCACGGATAGAAGTTTAACAGATGCAGCCAAGATGTAAGTCTCTAAAATACTAACATCTATCTGTAACTACCCACGCACCAGGGAGGTAGGTCTGAAGAGCTTCAGTTAGTAAAGAAACATCCGCTGTATCAGCAACAGCCTAGAAAAGGCTCCACAATCCAAACTGAAGCAATGCAGGTCCCCATTTTCTGAGTGCAAGCAGCAATTAGCCCTAGAAATGAATACTTTGGAGGCCAAACGCTTTCCCAATCAGAAAGAGACAGGAAAACCTGAAACTTACTTCTCCCTCTCCAACAGGCAAACGTCAACTCTGAATAGCATTTTCAATTATTCCCTTCAAAAACGTGGAAGTGAAGTTTTTAATCCGAGATGTCAGTTTATTTTTAAACCGAAATGATGCTTTATGTCAAAACACAGATCGAAAATAACTACAGAGCTCACCACGCCAGCCTTTTACAGCCACCAGTCACCCTGAAGAAGTAACACGCGCTTTAAACCAAAACCACACAACTACGCTTTGACAGGCCACCTTTTTCAATTGTTTTTATTCAGCACCTGCCCTGAAACGCCCGGATCGGAGCGCGGTTTTGGGGTAGTTTGAGGAAAAACGGACGTTTCCTTGCAGGACGTCTCCCGGCCTCACACCCAGGGCGCCGGGATCGTCCCGCCGCCGAGCCCTGAGGGGGCTGCGGGCTCTGAGGGGGGCACTGCGACCCCTGAATAGGGGTTGAGGGCTCTGAGGGGGGACTGCGAGCCCCGAGGGAGCCCTGAGGGAGGGACTGCGAGCCCCGAGTTCCCTGAGGGAACTGCGCTGAGGGAGAAGCCGCTCTCCCGCCACCCGCCGCCGCCTGAGGGGGGCCCCCGGCCGCCGCAGCCTCTCGGGGCCGGCTTTCGCAGGAGGGAAGGCGCCGGCCCGAGGGAGCGAGCGGAGGGGGAACACGGGGGTGAAAAGCGAAGCCTCCTCCCGGGGGCTTTTTTATTTCGGTACCCGTCGGGCTATTTCTGGCCGCCTGGCTGGCTGCCAGCTGAGCCCGTAATTTGTGCGTGTGTGTGTGTCCCCAAAAAAAGGAAAAAGAGCAACAGCGGAGGGCCGCGGTGGTCTCCCGCAGCCGACAGGGCTCGAGGGGAGCCCCGCAGACCCCACACTAAGCCCCCCCGCCCGTCGGCGGGCGGAGGAGGGAGGGAGGGCAGCGGCACCCCGGGGCCCCCCTACGCCGCCCGGCTCTTACCTGCCACCGGGGAGGGCTTGCGCAGCACCAGCCACCTACTCTTCCACTGCAACGAGAGGCGAAAAGGACAGGGTTAGGCAGGGCCGGAGGAGGGGAGAGCGGGCTCGCTCCCCCGCCGGCGGGACGCGGGGGGCGTCGGTCGGGGCCCCCCGTCCCGAAGGGGCGCCGCGAGCGGGGAACCTTTTTTCCATCTCTCAACTTGACGTGACCCTCCACCACCGCGGAATCCGTCATCTTCAGTCATGATTCCGGACAGCTGCGCCCGGCTGGCTGCTCCCTCCCCGCGCTCCGGCCGAGGGGTCACTTTCAAAATAGCTTCGGGAGGTCCCCGCACGGGCACACGGAGCGCGGCGGGCGGGCGAGCGGCCAGCGACGCCCGGCCCTCCCCGGCGCCCCCCGCCCCAGCGGGCTGAGGGGAAAGGGGGTCCCGGGGAGCTCCCCGCCGGTGTTTTATCCAACTATTTTATTGTGTTGTGCGCTTATGGTGTTTTTTTTTTAATTATTATTATTTATTTTATTTTATTTTTTCTCCAAGGTTTCAGCACCGCAGCGCGGCACCCCCGCTCCGCCCGCCCCCGCCGATCCCCTCCAGCCGCGACCCCAAGCCGCCGCCCCCCAGGCCGGCGATCCGCTCCGGGCTTTGCAGCTGACCGCGCGGCCAGCCCCATGCCCGACACGGCCGAGAGTCCGCTGGAAAACCCGGACCGGACTTTTGCCGGCCCCCTGTACAACGGAGCGGGGCCCGGCGCTGAAACATCCCCGGTCTCGCAGCATCCCTATAGCGCCCCAATTCTGCTTCCAAAAAGTGCAATTACCACTCCCCTTGGCTCCCAGAAGACATACAGCCAACCACCCCGGATAAAAATACTCTTTTTTTTTTTTTTCCTTTGCAATGCAACTGTCACGAGATAACAGCCCACTTATACCAAGCCCAGAGCTGCTACAATTAATAGAATAAGATGTGCTAATGATGTCCTTAGATTTATTTCAACGAGCGATGGACTAATTAGAGTCCATTATTCTAAAAATACTCCTACTGCATCTTATTTGATGGTAATTAGTCCTTCAGCTATTTTTTAAATGGCACCACAGCACATTTTTCTTTCAATAGCATAATAGAAGGGGTTTTTAGATGTTTGCATTTTTCTTCTCTTTGAATCGGTCAGTTTGCATGGAATAACATATAATTTAATAAAACCATCTTTAAGCGTGTTTCATAATGAATTAGGGATGTGTTCGTTCAACTGGTTTTGCATTCCAATTCAATTTCAAACTAAACGTTAGGGGAAAAAAATATCAGAAAAACTTCCTCTAGTAAATTTTAGCCATATTTCATTTTAACCTATGTGACAAGCACTTACATACAGGGGGAGAAAGTAGGGGAGGGTTTCCATGGGGAAATGCTCAACAGAAAGGCAGGAGGCAGAAGGTGCTGGAGACCCCATAGGAATGTGACCGATGTCCTCAGGGGTGTGACAGGTCAGGCATGGAGCTCTTGGTAAACCTAAGCATTTGCTTGCCACTCAGGCTGGTGCTCACCACCTCTAGTCAGGGATTGTGGATTTAATGCAGGGCTAGTCACCATACAGCAGAACCCCAAATCAGGAAATTTATTTCCACCAGATTATGCAGTGACAACAAAAAAGCAGGCTATTTTGAAAACCAAAAATTCGATTTTAGTGAATTCGAAGTATGACAATTGAAGATTTGTCATTTAGACCTTTGAGGGCAGAAAACAGAGTTCCACTTATCAATATTCAACGTATTTTTTTAAAATATATATTTTTTATATTACTGTTGCTACATAGTGGTAATAACTATGCATTTTGAAAACAGAAGAATTAAAAAGCTCTATACAAATTGCCAGAAACACGAGTCTAACACCTTTCCTGACAAATAGCCACCATCTTTACAGCAAGAGAAGACAGAGAATATGTATAACACAAATCCAGCAGTTTGAAAGCATGCTCAGTGTGGATGGATATTAATTTCAACATGAAAGTGAAGTCACAGAACAGATATGGATGTGCAGAATGGCATAAGCTTTGTGTTGAAACCTGTTCCAAATGAATCACTTCCAAAGAAGACTAAATAGTTCCTTCGTGCTCATTTAGTACTTGTCTTTCATCAGCAGGTACAGTTAGTCTTGTTAAACAGTCACATTCATTTCACAGTGTTAAGCAAGCCAGACTCATACTGCAAATGGCCAGGAAGGCAAACCCAGACAACAATAGTGTTCAGATTGTTTTGGAATCAAGAACTAAAGACTTTGATCTTAGCATTTGCAGTATTTATAGCTGAAAATCTTACCTAAGCTTTGTGACTCAAGTTTCTTCACTCTTACATCTGTCTACTGGAAATTTTGCGTGACACTTACATAAACTGGGAGCACCACCAGCTGGAAATGATTCTTATGCAGAGCTTTTCAGATGCCTTCTGGCACAGAGAAGTGTTATTTCTTTTTTCTACCAGCTCTCAACCTGTTGAACAACCTACACAGTGATTCAAAGATTTAATTGTAACTATATACACAGCAGACTAAGTCTAAGAAGCAGAGGGTAAACATTTTTATTTAATAGTTTATATCATTTATCCAGATTAGCAATGTTATATCTCTGTACTTACCTGAAATCAGATTTTGGTTATTTTTCCTTTCTAAGTTTGTTTTAACTGCAGAAATCATTCACTAATAAACCCATGAAGACACCACCAGTATTATAAAATAAAACACACATCTGAGTATCCAAACACCACTTTACATTTCTATATCTTAAAGAATAGCTTTGTTTGAAACACTTAAGAGAATTCAAAAATGTTTGCTATCAAAGAAGAAAAGCATTTACATCATTACTTCCAAATGTATATATCTGACATGGATAAAGATCTCTGTATTAAGAAAGTTGTAATTTTCTATTCTTCTTTATGAGATTAGACTTCTTTATGCTCAATCATTTTCTGCCTTTTTGCCAACACAGCTGGCTATACAGTCCCTAAACACTTGTATATTGTAATAATTTAATTGTTCTTATAATAATTCCGTAGACCACGTCAGCAGCACGTGGGCTTTATGATTATCACCAACCTCCCAAGGAAAATACCAAGCAGCTCCCCCAGCCATCCAGTTTAAAAATCTGCTAACAGAACCCTCCTGAATTATCTGACCAGTTAAATAACTTGTTAGTACAAAAACTAAGACATCTCCAAAACATTGTCAAATTTAAGAAATGTTTAGTCATTTATCACCCAAGGGGAAGTATTTCCACTGCTATCCTCAGGGTGAGGAGCAGCCGATAGTCTGCAAAAGGCCCTAATGCGTTCGTAGGCAATCAGGTGCACTGACTTTACGCATTTTTCAGCAAAAAACTTGTGCTTTCAGCAGGTGTTGCATTAAACTTTGCTAGAAAATTGCACACCAGACTCAGCAGAGCTCTGAAGCATGTTCCTAATGTCTATGTCAGCAGAACATAGAAATGTGCTTACGTATTTTGTTGAATCAAAATCTAAATCCTCTGTTTTCTGCCCAGAGCTGGTTTGCTGTAGTGAGCTGAGGAGCAGCTTCACCTATATTGCTCTGCTAGTGCCTCTCAACCTGCACTTCAGGAAATCACTTCTGAAGGAAAGGGAATTTCTTTTTTGGTGCTCCTCCTTTTTATTTTGTTAAATCATCTGAGAATACAGAGACAACATTGTTACAGATTGGTTGGGAGGATGACAGCTCCACCAGAAACTTTCAAATAACTCTTTCCGTGTAATCCACCAAGCAGATAAACAGTTGTAGATTTTGGTACACTGTCTTGACATGTTTGTTTTATTAAGCCGAATAAAGACAGTCTTATATGTTGAGCATATTGCAGCTCAAAGTTGCTGGTATCATAGGGATGAGGTCTGTTTTAGGTGGTCTGTTTGAAATTTCTAAGAATTACCAGGACAGTTTTCATATAGCTTATAATAAAATATTTATGCTACTTTAATGAAACCAAAAGACTCCAGGACCATGCTTGAAATGTTATCACATTTAAAATGTTCAACTAGTTTTTCGGGGGGATATTTTCTCATTAATCCAATTTACATAGTTTGTCACTCGTGTATACACTCCAGGTTTGTTGACTCTGCCACAGCCATCTCCCCAGCTGATAACTCCATAAAGGTAAGAGATTTCATTTTTCTCACAGGCCAAAGGTCCGCCAGAATCTCCCTGTGTTAAAAGTAACAAAAGATGAAATAATTTGACAGAAAAGAGTTGGAAAAAAGATTATTTGGGGAAAGTTCCAAACTGAAAACGTTTGCATGTGAGGGTTAGATTTTAAAAATGAATATGGAAGCACTTATCTGCTGAAGTTTCGTTGTAGAAAACTATTTTTTTTTAAATTATACCTCTAATATAATGTCTTTTTTTTAAATTTCACATTAAAAAGAAATATCAAAATATCAGATTTTGTTTGAAAGATTTTCTGAAATTCTTCTGGATTCAGACATCTACTGAAGAGCATGAATAATTGGGGTCCCTTTCAGTAGGAGTAAGCAAGTCTTTAAGCTTTACACTACATTGCACTATAGGCTCCGCACAGATTACATAGGCCATAGAAGGTCTGGAGAGTTTCTCAAGACAGTTTATTGCAGCCATCAGAGATCGTTGCACACATACACATTTTTCCACATGACTGCACAATGCTATAATTTTGTGGTGTACACCCAGTTTTGTATCTATTGAATTTAATGCTACTGAGCATTACCTTGTCATTAAAGCCATAAACTGAAAATAAGGTCAAACTAGTATTTGATGACACACTACAGCAAGCATGAATTGGGAACACTTCTACTTATTTAAAACCTTGCAAATATTCAGGGAAGGGGGGGGCTTTTATTATTATTGTTCCTGAGAGTGGCTTCCTACAGAAACAGAAATGTTTGGAATGAAACAAAAATGCACGACTGGTGAAAGGAGCCACATCTCAGATATTTGGGACTAAGGATAAATCATTTTTTTCCTGTTTAAAAAGAAAATCCTTGAGATTTGCTTTCTAAACAGGAATGCTTTTGAGACCAAAGTAGGTAGGAAAATTGTATTGCCTTCCTATTAGGAGATTTCTCTGAGAAATCAGGGACATCAAATGAAATTCTCTATCTGAAATTAATTTACTTCTCAGAAACTTGCATGTGTCTCCACAACTTATCTCACTGATTGCAATTTCAGTACCCGTGCACTGATTAAAAAAATATAAAGTTTCCAAGAAAACAGCAGAACACATTGTCTACTTGACTTTTCTTGGTCTTTAAATATTTTTATACATTACAGATGGTTTATAGATAATTTCATGAGTGTATGTTAAGAAAACTCAGAGGTCAGCTACATTTGTTGTGACATTAAGAGGTCTGCACTGTTTTTCCTTAGACCACATTACAAGTTGGCTAACAGGGAAAAAATGATTTGTTGATTCACTAATAATGATTTCATGCTTAAAAAAACTCTCATCTCTCACCACAACAATTCTGAAACCTTATTCAGAGCCACAGTGTGTCATAACTCAAAAAGAACACGAAGTAGTCTGAATCTGAGATCCTTCCGTGAAGGATTGAAGTCATGAAACAGTTTCCATTGGACGGATATCCTACACCATTAAAACCCTTCCACTATAATAACCTCAGGGCATACCTCCTCCAAACTCCACCACTGCTCCCACCTCCTACCCAAGTATCCTTGTCTCATTCAAGCAAGAGGGTTGGGGATTTGGCTTGCCAGTGCATACCTGCCAGCATACCTGCCAACACAGTGCCATCCCTTAGCCAGGAGCTGAAGCACCTCCTCTCCTATGTATAACCACTAGCTTTTATGAAGGTAGGAGGAATGTAATACCCTAAAAGTATTTTTCCCCCTCTGTAGAACTTGACATTGAATGGGTTAAAAAATTAATGTGGGAGCAAACAGTGCAGTCACATAAATATCTTTTCTTTAGGAACCTTTTTTTTTTTTTTTTTTTTAGGAACCTTCCTTTTCTTTAGGAACACTGTAATGTCAAAAGCAAGCACTGTAACACTGCAACATTTCTTCCAATAATATACATTTATATTCTTCGCTTGGAGATGACTCACAACATTACCTGACAAGCATCAGATTTGCTGTCAAAGTAGCCAGCACAGAACATATTTTCACTTATTTCTGTTCCATATATTTCAGGGCTTTTGCACTTCTCCTCAGAAATAATTGGAATCAGTGTTTCTTGCAGGACATCCGAGTAACCAGAAATATCTTTAAAAAAATCCCAAACAGGGAAAAAAAAAAAGTGTTTTTTATAAGATGTGAAGAGCATAACATGGAAACACAATGCAAGATACAACGTATAAACACATTTAGCACATCTCAGTTGTGAACCTGTTTAAATATAATAATTATTCTAGTGATCAGATCACTTTCTGCTTCTACAGTCAGGTTCCGTGCCCTTTAAAACAGCAGTATTTCAAGTCCAGACGTTAACCCACTCTGGGTTCTCTCATTTCTTAGAGACATGGGAACATTTCCCCAGCACTCCTCTTTCCAGGTGTGATATTAAATCATAAATTTTCCAAGGCTCCATTACCTCTTTTTGCCATTAACTTGCAGAGTTAGATCAGGATGACATTTGCTCATTCTGTCTTTTACCAAAACGAGGCAGCCAGCTCCCTCATCCTTCTCATCTATCTGCATAGGTCTCTGCTATCTCCGCATCAAGGCAGCATGGCCAAGATTTATGATTCTGAAATTCCTTATCTCAAAGGATGGGAGAGAAGCAGTATTTCCTTTTGCTCACCTTTTTTAAATTATATGTAAGCATTTCTTAGCCTAAAGTCCCTCTGGCCCTCTCTAGTAGATGTTTCCAAAGTTTTCTGCCTGGTGAAGGCAAAGACCTCCTCCATCACAGACTAGTAAGTTGAATGTGTTTGCTTTGCAGTCTTTGATATCTACCTTGAGAAACCAGAAGCAGGATTCACTTGACAGTTGCTGGCCCCTACAGCTAAGCTCATTGCTCCAGGTTCCCTCATGGTCCATGGAGACCTAACTAGAGAACAACTTTTCTCATCCTAAATAGATACAAATGTTTGGTCATGGGAACCAAGTCCCAAATTCCAGGGACTACAAAGGAAGTTCAGAATGACTATCTCAGATGTAAACGCTGCAAATGTCTAAAGGCAGGTAAAATGAATCCCACCAGAAGTCCCTTGGAAAATATTTTACAAAACTGTCAGCCGTGTAACATATCCTTGAGCATTATATTTAGTTATCATCAGGGTTTTCCACAGGTACCAACTCTGTCATTTTACTCACTCTCGTGCCTGTGTCCCCATCCAGAAATCTGACATTTGAACTGTTCGGGGAAAACGGTGTCACTTTCCGGCAGGCAGATGGGCTGAACAAACTGAGACTTGACAGCACAACGCTGGCCATTCTTCTTCAGCTTAATCAAAGCTGCAGAACAGAAAATACATCAGGAATAAAGTGACTGTTCCCATTCTTTAATGGGATTGGCAGCAATGGGTCTCAGATACAACTTTAATTATCCCCTAAGCCTCTCTTAATTAAGATATTTCAATCAAAGACAGACAGACTCATCTCAACAGCACCTGATTTCACACTAAATTGAAGGCTGAAATATTCAGCTACTCCCCTTGTGGGAATATTTATTTTATGCTGCACTCACTGAGCAGATTTTGCTCCACTGCCTTTGTAGAGAAGGGGGAAGATAGAAAATACATGTATCTCCTCCCACCCTGAAGTTAAATAACAGTGACATATCCACAAGTTTCAGCTGAAATAAGTGGGATGTGCAAGTGCTCGCTGCTTCTGCAAGTCTGGCCACCTGCCTCATTCCAATTTGATTTAAATAATTAATTACTGCAAGAGCCAGTGTATTTCTGTATTTCATGTTCCTTGTTATCACTGAGTTCAGCAAAATTCAAGTTCTCGAAAATCAAGGAAAAGAAAATTAAGCTATTTCAAAACCAAGCTTCTGAAAGCTATCAAGAGTTACACAGCCTACACAACCTTTACTCTCCCCTCACGAGGCTGAAAACAGTGTAAATGTGGAGCTGTGCAGCATCGTGAACTCGGTAGTGAACAGGGATGTCAAAATAATCAGAAACTTCACTTCCCCTGTAGTGAACCTCCCGTGCTTAGCTGTAGGAAAAGCGAGGGGATGTTGTGTTGGTATAACATGGGCAGAGTGCTGGGTTTGGGCACACCACTCAGAGGACAGAGCTGAGGTCCTGTGGCTACACCTATTTAAACTTCCTATCATGACTTTCAGAACCTGCAGGTTTTCTGAGCACAGCTGTGTGGAAAGCAAGAGATCCCGCTGAATAATCTTATTTCTCTTCTGACTACATTTCTGGCTTTGGTGGAATGTGTAAGCAGTATCTCACAGGTTGAGGAGCCCACACAAACCACTCCAACGCTCAGCAGCTTGCTCTTCCTCAACTGCCTCCTCTCCCCCACCAACTCTGCCTGTTTCTGATTCCCCCATACTTCCCAAAAAACACTTCTGCTTGTTTCCTTCTGAAAAGCAGTTTCAGCACCAAATAAATCTTCTGCTGCATCAGGAAAAAAAAAAATCACTGACAGGGCAGAACGTGCCCACGCATCTTTGCCCCCAGTTTCTGCCTGCTTGTTTGTTTGCTTGCAGTGGGGCATGTCTTAGGAACTCCATCTGCAGCCAACCCTAAATTTGGACACTGTGCGTGTAAGTCATGCCAAATTTCAGAGCAATCTAAAAAGTCAGGAGATCCCAAAGTACAAACTGTGATTTATACCAGGATATTTCAGAGCAGAGCAATACCCCAAATCAAGTTCATTTCTTGGTATGCTCTGACAGAGTTCCCACCAATGTAGAACCTGAATGGTTTTTGCTACATAGTGAAAAATGTTCATCATCTGGGAGCAAAAAAGCCAGTACATTCCTGACCTAAGATATCCCTGCTGCCAGACGATTAAATAGTTTCATAGACAAAGTGCTCACACAGCTTGATACCACAGGGAGACATGCCAGCTTCCGTAACAGCAGATCAGAAAATAAGAAGCAAGTTTCTCCTCTATTGTCATTCTGGCTAATATTATAAGGTCAGTCAGAAGGGCATTTAACTTTTGACTGATAAGACAGCTGATATTTAAATCTATCTCCTTAGTGTAAAAAATGATTCTTAGTAACAGATTTTTTGGAGCAGATGGGGCTATTATATTCATCTAGTCAGATGCTCTATACAATACAGACAATAAAATTTTACCAAGTAATTCCTGCTTCAAGCCCACAGTTTCGGGTTTGGTTGAAAAAAATGCCTAATCGCATGAAGACTTGAAGTGATGATGAATCTGCCATACATCTAGGTAAATTGCTCCAAAGGGTAATTATCATAATTATTGAAAATTTGCAATTTATTTCTCATCTGAATTTGTCTAGCTTTCAGTTGCTGTTATAACTCTGGTAGAACTAAGAACCCTCTGTTCTCAGAAGCCTCTCCTAACATCTGTGATCCTTCCACTATGAAGGCAGCTTTCAACAGATCAGCTAAGGCTGAAACTAAGTCAGCTAAACAGGAAATAAAACTGTAAGAACAAAAATACTTACCAATATCATGTTCAGTAGGGCTGAACACAGAATACTGAGGATGCAAGACGTATTTCTCTATTTCAAATGTTTGTGTTACATCAGTTGTTGTATTAAATATATGCTGACCCAGAACTACTGTAATAGTGGATTTTAGAGGACTGTAGTACAAAAGAGAGAACAAGCAATTCTGTGATTAGAAGGACAAATAAAAACCCATTTCCAATGGCTGTGTGAGCCATGAACTGTTAATAAACTGAGATCCCCACCATGCCCGTTATTTACCCTCTCATTATGCCTTGATCTGTCTGTCACGCAGGCTTCTTACCTACTGTGGGCCAGGAAAAAGATGACTAATGTCACAGGGAGTCCCGTGCTCTGTGGGTCCTAATTAACCTCATTAAAGGCTGTTGCTCTTTGACAGAAGGAAAAGACAAGCCACATGCACTGCTGCCCAACTGTTGTCTGGCCACAAGCATCTTCAGGGTCTGCAACCACTTCTAGTTATATGAACTTAACTGGGTCAACCTTGACCAGACTTTACCAATGAGTACCAAAATAATTGAGGACCAAAGAACAAGTCAGAGGCGGATATCTCATTTCTCTGGGTAATTAAACTCTTAAAAATATTATAGGTATAGATCAAGATTTTAGAGGTGTTGGCAAACTGACAATTCAGGAGCATCTGCGCAGCTTCCACCTAATAACTATCACCACTTCTGTTCTGAGATTAGATTGATCCATGTTTAATCTGTCATCTAGAATCAAAAGCAATCTGATGGAGGAAGGTCCAAAAGCAGAGTGATCTAATGGGAAAAAACACACTCAGAGAATATAGGTTTTGTAATTCACACTGTCTTACTGATTGTTTACCACAGTCTTCTCATGTCCAGTGTCCTATGCCAGAGAACTAATAAGAACCAGTACAAAAGTTGTGAAGAATGGGAAAACTGTGAAAAATCAAGAAGTGTTTGGAAAGACAATAAATTCTCTAGCTTTGAAAGCAATTGAACTCAAATTTCACTCATGCTTTAAAAGCAGTTTAATTTGCACATGCATGAGTCTACAATGAATTAAGCTGGTGTCTTCAACATGGGGAACTCAGATTTTTTGTTATCCAGTCCAGAAGTGGAAAATATCTATCATGCACAGATCCAGTATAAAAGCACTGCAGATCCTTCTCCAGTACTGAGCACAAAGCATTCATCAACAGCTAGGGGAGAGAGATTCTGACTAATTGCAGTGCAGAGAGCAGGCAGCTACCCTGCAATAATTACTATGAGTATGGTTAATGAAGCTCAAAGTTTGGGATTTGTTTAGTTGTGTGTTTGTTTTTGTGTTGGTTTTTTTTTTTTTCATCTGGAAGACAAGAAAATGATAAAAAAAATGCTTCAGCCAGTATGTAAGGCCAGGATTTTCTCAGTGTTCTTGCAGTAGTAAACCAATCCCTTTGAAAATCAGATCTGGGGCATGTAAAACAGAGTGGAAGTTTGCTTCCCAGGACAGTATTTAGAAAAGATTTTAAAAGCACTAAATGGTTCCACTGTGACTTACAGGTGATTTATTCAGGAAAAGAAATAAAAAGTGAGAGGGTACAGAAAAGGGAAAAAATAAAAAAGCTAGCTAGCTGCATAAGTATCTATTGTCGCCTAGTGGAAAACAGTTGAAATTGTGGCTAACTTAGAGGTACTAAACATACGGAAGAGTGCAAATTACAATGCAGCAATTATGGAAAATCTGTATGTACCAAACCACCAGCTGGAAGTGGGTGGAAATGTCCTGAATAGCTGCCAAAGTTAGTAGCTATTTCACAACATTTGAAAAACAAATGCGTTGTGGATCGAGCTCCAAATGCTTCAGTACAGCATTCACAATGGTATTATTAGCTCTACAAGCTATCAGTGCATGTATTCTGGCACGAGGTTTTCTGTTTCTCTTGGCTTCTTTACTATGCAAAGGAACAATGGGTATGAAATGATGTAATATTTTTACCATCAATGTGATCAAACCAAAATCAGGAAAAGTGTTCAGCATTTGTGGAAAATTAAATATTTAGAATAAAGTAAGACCATCCTATAGTCAATATTTTCCCCGGTGCCCTGCAGCTGGAGGGGAAAAAAAAAAAAAAACCACAACCAATTCACCCCTCAAGGAAATATGCTTCAAAAATTTAACAGCAGTTCAGTTCTTCCCTTTGGATTTTTGTAAAGCTCAGCCTACTCTATTTGTGTCAAACACTAATTTATTGCCTTTAATAAATCATTACTTGGCTGTTTCAGCCTTTTTGAACAAAACACAATAATGAGCGTAGTCATCTCTCTTACACCTCAAAGCAGGCATAAACTTGCAAAAAGGTAACTGAGAAGAGAAATTACTCCTATCCCCCTGCAAATAACTGCATGTGCAAGCTCCATTCCTTGTCCTCCTGTCCTTACACTCAGGGCTACCTTGTTACTTAAGTCAGGTCATTTAGCATCTTTGAGACTCTGTAGGGAACCAGATATGGGCCTGTGGGACAAGAGGACTCCATGCTATTTGTTAGTTTATGGACTGCACTCAAATTACCAGCAAATCCCTGTGAAATATTTGCCTTTTGTAATCTCATTTTCTTTCTCACCTGTTTCAATGCAAGTTTGTCATGATACACAAGCACACAGTGACAATGAGGAGGAGAAGACCTACTGTCACACTGTCACACTAATGGGGTGTGAGTTTACCTGTTAGCAAAGCAGTGTGCTGCTGACACAACCCAGCATGTCTGAATAAGGGTTCCACCACAGAAGCTCCCTCCAATATATATTGCTGCTGTCCAGGGATGAGATCCAGGCAAAGATGAAGATCCCCCAATAATCCTAGGTCTTACAAAACTTCTTTTTTTGTGTCTTCTTCCACATGGTCTTCTGGCAACTGCAAAAGTATCAATCTGGTCTGGAACTGGTGGCCTCCTTTCCCTGCTTTCTAAGATATAAAGGGAAATGGCATCAGACTAAATCTTGTGATTTCTAAGGACTAGAACTTTTAAAGGAGTTTAATTATCATTAAATGTTCACATACAAATGAATCTCATTCAGTTCCTCAGGAAAGCTGCAAGACTGAATGCTATGCCTATTCCCAATGGTCTGGCTACACATGTACTAGTGTAAATTAACTGTGCCTTGAAAAATTCCTGGACGCTGTTTCATTTACCAGTACAGATATAACCTTTAGTGATGGAAGAGGCCCAACACAATGCATAATACATCGCATCATCGTGTTCAGATTCTGGAGCTTTGCCACTGCCATTCTAACAGCAAGGACTAGTATGCTTGTATTAATGTCATCAATCAAATGTATTGGAACCATAAATGGAGAATAAAAGAACCATTTTATAAATTGACTTCAGATTAAATCTCTGTTCTAAAGGTCAGCTTGAACATTAGCAAGAATTTAATATAGCTTTAATATTAACAACTGTTTAATTTAGAGGAGAAACAGAATTTTTAGTTTTCAGAATTACTGTGTCATATGTCTTCAAGATCCAGTCCTCTATTTGCTCAGAGGCTCATTCACCTCTCTGAGCCTGCTTCACATTTGCAACAAAGCATCATTTATTTCTGATGTCTTGCATGTTCTAGCAGAAATTCTGTTCATATCAGGATGATTGCAGAGGAAAGCAGTAGTGTGACACTGCTTATACACACTATTGTAGGGCAAAAATCACAGATTGTATCACAACTCCAAAAAATGCAAAATAAACTTGTTGTTTTCATTGGATTTACTGCAAACAGTAAAATATTCTATACTCCTTGGAACAGTAGGACATTCAAAATTATATAATGAAAGCTTGTTCTAGTATCAATAACTCTTTCTTCATTAATTCATAACATGGATTTTAAGAGAACTTCTACATACCACAAGATGGAATTCTACAATACTCCCAAGACAAACTGTTGTCCTTCATGATGTAACACCATGGCTTCTCATCTTCATCTGGATTTCTAATTAATTAGGGGGAGAACAAATTGCAAGCATTAACCAGTGTTGTTCCAAGCTGCGTGGACATTTTCTGCATTTTCCTCTTGCACCATGCAGAGGACAGGACTCTTGGGTTTGAGCCATCTAACAAAGTGCTGAAGCACCTGCTAACTCTTAAATGGGTTAGTAGCCTTTCAGTAGAGTTCTTTATGCTTAAAGCTAGTAAAAAATAAAGCTCTTTAGGAACTAAAATACAGCCACATGACTAAACATCTGTAGAATTTGCCTACAAGTATTCAGATGCATGAGCATATTCACTTGGTTTAAATACAGCCCACACTGAAGTGCTTCAACAGATACCAGCGCAGCTATTTTCAGGACTAAGTCCCATGGGAGAGATTCCTTTTTTTAGATGAATTTTTTAAGCAAGGAAATTCCACCACAGGTAGATTCATAGAAAATCCATAACAAGAATAGCTAGCAAAAACGAATTTGAGATGCTCAAGTTCACATTCCCTGGAGAGAGTCTGAGGAAATGAAAGACTACCTCGAGAAAATACTATGCTCCTCAGAAAGAAAGGGGGAGGGGTGGGAGAGAGATATCACAGTCAATTTAGTCCTTTTTTATTCTGATGTTAAAAAGATTTGGGGTAGATTCCACTAGGATTTCTCCATAGTACCATATAATTGTCTTTATCAATGATCAATGTTACTTAAGTAACCAGAAATTTGCCCAGTTTACTCCTCCAAGAATGTAGTGAAACTTTGAAGACCCAGAAAGATCTTTAGTAGGCCAAGAAAAATAGACAAGATAATTCAGGGCTCTGGATAAATCATAATTCTAATTTCAGTTGGATTTATCAAAAGCATTATGTATTATTTTAAGGTTCTTCAATATTTTTTTCTTTTTAACCTGACTGCTATTCAAAAAAAGATTAAAGCACTTTCAAATTTTCAGAACTGAAGAAGCAACACAGGTTGAGTCATCTTCCGCCAACAATGTTTCTAAATTAGACTATTTGAAGAAGAAGATATCTGCAGGATTATATAGTGCAGCAGAGATATCCCAAGAAATTATAACAAGCTGACAAAAAAAAGTGAAAAGCTTTTTTCTCAGCTCTACAGAACATGAACACATCAGCTCCTACACCATTTTATTCTTTGCATTTCAAACCTGCAAGTGAATATTGTGCTTAAATGATGTAAATTTGAAGGGATCGAGATTTATCAAAGCACAAAATAAATGCTGAATAAATTGCCATGATGTGCTAGGACACCAAAAATCTCATACTTAAGAACTTGAATCAGGATCAAGCCTTGGAAAGCAAGCCAATTTGGATTAAGGGAGGGTTTAGGAACTGGTTATTAATTTGTTTTAGATAGAGAAGAAGAGATACTTTGAGCGTGCATACATGCTTTTTATCACCAAACAAATCAGGAAGTGCAGTGCATTCCAATCTTCCTGAAATACTTGTCTAACTTCCATTCAAAAAATTAATTAAAAGAAAAACAAAATCCTAGAAATCAACCAGCAATTTATGGCTATGCATCTAAAGTTTGGTGTTTCTTCCTTTTGCTCAGCTCCAGGATTGTGTCTAAACTGAAACATTTATTTTATTTATGGATAGCCATTGATTTCATGAAGAAATCAGAGACAGGGGAACATAACACGGCTGAGGAGAAAGCCTATATACTACAAATATTTTCATTATAAATGAACAGAAAACTTGAGCAGAAATGTAGTTTATTGTACATATGGTTCAATCAAAATTGAAATGCCAAAATTTTACTTTGCAGTAATTTCATTTTGGAAGAAATATAAGAAAGAATTTTGACATCCCATTTCAGCATTATTGAAGTACAGCAGCTTTGATTTTTTTCATTTTTAAATAACTTTTCACTCTTAAAAATGTTTTCCTTTATATTAAATATTTCACAATTTAAATATTTGAAATAAAGGTTAACCATTTCAGTTTGAACAGTGCATTTTTATCTCCTTTTGGATAATCATTTATGAACAATCTCAAAATTTTTGCACTATCGTTTGAATAATAGTCTCATAAAAAAAAAAAAAAGTCTCATCTGAAAACAAAAAAAATCCCAGGAGAAACAGAACCAGGATTTTCCAACATTAGATTGTGTCTAAGCTTCTCTTGACAGATCCAAGTTTTGATCTAGCCTATCTACCAGATCTTGCCTTCTGCAGGCTTACATCTCTTGTTTCAGCCTGCTAAGTCAGTCCAAGACAAGGTGCCATCTGCTTTGATATTCCTGCCCTTTCTCCCTTCCAAACATGCTCCCACAATACATCCACCTTATGGTTTAGAAATACAGGGCAAATGAGAACCTTCCTCACCTGCAGTAAGAGAAGGGCCCCAAGCCTAGCTGTACTGCTTCCTCAACACCGTTGATATGAAGCTCTTGGTAGAGTAAGTCTGAATTCCAGGGCAAGCAGCTGTGTCCAGAAACAGTCATGTTGTTGATGCCTCTGTACCCTGTGCCATTGCCACGATAGCACACTTGGAAAGGAGCTGGCAAAGCATAGGAGACTGGTCAGGATTTGGTTCTAATTACCTGTTAAACACTTATTTCACATCTGAGGTCCTAGAGGAGAACCAGTGGGCCCAACCCCGTAGTGCCTTTCATCTTTCCCAGGAATTTGTTATATCAAATTAGGATTTTTACTCTTATTTTTAAAAAGGATTTAAAACTTCTGTGTAATAAGAGTAGTGAGTTAGCCTCGTTTTACGTGTGCACAAATAACTATTAAACAGGCAGAGAATTAGACCTAAAATTTTTGCTGTGTACGGAGGATTTTAGTCAGCAATCTGCAGTGAAGTCAGCAATATGGCTGGGATTCATCCTGTCTAATTTTAGACACGGCTGAGCTCATCACTGGAGATTCCCGTTTCAATTAAGAGAAACAAGCATTTCTAGCACCAAACTGATCTAGCTTGTTTGAGGTGACTTTTCTGAGATGTGATGAGTCTTGATATATGCCCTTGACTATGTTGACTGAATCTTCATTAAAAATAAAGGGAGCTTAAGTCAACCAGTTCAGAGAGAGACATCAGTGTTGTAAATTAGTGAAAACAATCCTGCCCTGCCAGAAAGTGCTTAAAAGTCTTGTTTTGTAAAATACTTCCTTTTTGGCCTCATACATACCCATACATATATGTACCAAACCCATATATATTATACATATTTTTAGGTAGATACATATTGGAAAAATCAATTTTACAAAAACGAAACCAGCAGGTTGAATTTTCATATTCTAACCCCATTTCTTTGTCACCTGCACATGAGTTATTTCTTCAGATAGGTCTGACACATACTTATTCCATGACCCGTGTACTGAGCTGCCAAGATCTACCAACAGCACGTACCAGCATTATGGCTGAAAAGCATATGGGGATGTATTTGTATACAAATAGCTACACTGAGCAGAAAGTCTACACTTCAAAACATGGCTCAGAGTATCCCAAAGGAAATGCAAAACCATCCAATATACAAAGAGTATTAATTGTGACCAAGCCTGAATGGGTTTCTTATCCCAGCCATGCCAGTATGACTTATCCTTGACATCTGCAAGGCTAGTGGAAACTTCTTGCAAAATTATAAACATGCTGAAATATATAAGCATCACGATACTGCCTGAGTGTTGAAAAACACATTATGAGGATGATCAATCACACTGCACAGTGTGAACAACTACTGCCAAAGATCTGTTTATTTTGACCGAATAAGGTGACATGCGAACCGGGGCATGCAACCAGCACCGAAACAGTGAATTGCCGCAGCAAACTGCTGATGTCAATTATCCTTACAAGTTTTCAGTGTAGCAACAGACCTCAAAACCACAAGCAAGCATATGGCATAAATATGGGAGCTGGAGGTCAAGAAGTTTGGTGGAAGAATGTACATGAGTCAGCATAGAAATAGTTGGCAAAATCGTCTTTCTAGCTTGGCCTACCTAACAAAAGCACCTGAGATGGTGAGCCTACGTTTCCTCCTCCCACCCACCCCTTAAATCAAGCTCCCTTTATTTCAATAACAGGGGAATATTACATTCAATCAAACGAATGTTTTAACAGCCATAATCTCAGAGCTCACAGGAAAGATTTTGTCTTCCATTTGTACTGTTAGCAATAGTACCCATTTCTTGGCAACCTGCCATTTATTTTCTGGGCAAGTTGCAAGTTAAGCTGCTTTGTTTGCCTGAAACAGTGTCACGAAAATACCACCATCATGCTGCATGCAAAATTCTTTCATTTATCCAAGGAAATGCCAGGTGCTGTTTTTATTTGTGGTGTATTTATTACATTCAGAAACGATTTAGAGTTGCTTGCTTTTATGAGGATGAAACGAGATTCTGCTTCAGTGCAGAACTGGGGCCATATTCTCCAAAACCAATGGTTTGGACATCTTGCAGATGGTGTTTACAAGTTGTGCTCAACCTTGTCAGGCTTAAAATCCAATGCATCTATGTTTCTGCATGTCTGCCAGTCATTGCTAAAGCTGCCAGAAAGTTATAACTGGAAGAATTTGGCCCCTTTCTAAATCATCCCTCATGTTTCCTCCTCTAAGAAGTTTGGATTACATATTGCACTTGTTGAGAGGCACAGTAATATCTCTCAGACACTTTTTCTTTGGTTTTGGTTTTCTAAAGGGTATTTTTGGCACAGGAGTAAAGTAACTTAATCTCACATCTTGTGGAGAAGCATCTGGGTTAACGGAGTTGTTGTTTCCTTGCATTACTGGCTTGCATTACCACCACAGCACCCCCATCACAGCTCATTATGTATGTAAGGCCACTAGGAAGTATTCACAAAGTTTAGTACATTTTATACCTATAATTCAGGAAAAACAGTTCTCAGAAATGTATTCTGGAATGAATGTAGTCTTATAGATCTTTGGCTTCTAATAGTCTTTTTAGAACTAGAACTGAAAAATCTCCTTTTGCCTCTGTCAGAAATGGTGTGTAGGTGGTCTGCTTTCAGCAGTTCTTAATGGATTGCTCTGACTGGGAGTTGTTCCTTCTGAATGCTTTATAGCTTCTGCAACTTCCCATAACTCTGAAATGTATTTATTTTCCTATGTGGAAGAAAGTAATGGAGAACATAATATACGTATTTTTCTTGTTCATTCACTTCCCTGAAGTACTGCCAATCAGCCTTAGAGTAGAAGAGGCCTGAAGTTTCAGATGAAACTTCAGTTTGATGAAAACCTAGATCCAATTTACTCTGCAGACCCATACCACTATCATCACTGTTTCTTTTCAGGAAAAAGAAAATCATTAAAATTTTAAAATAATTTCCTGTTATATTTTGAAAATCCAAGAGGTTTAAACAACTCACATAAAACATTCTTATTGTGTTATTGTGGCATGTTTCATCAGCATGTCACACCAATTCATTGCTTTTTAATTTTCCAGTAAAAAGAAGTTTCGGGTCCTAAAATTAAAAGCAACCAAAAATAGCAGTTATCCAACCAGTTCTAACTGATAACTTCCTGAGAACATTTAACAAGACCTTTTTGTCACCAGACCTTGTATCAGGTTCTGTAGTTACACACCTGAATATTTTTGAGAGTTTCTTTTGGAAGCCTTTCTGTTGAAAACAATATAACTTTCAGATTTTTTCCCAAATATCTCATCAACAATTTTCTTAATGTTTTTGACCTTTGACTGTATTTTTCTTTCAGATATACCTATGTTGTTTCATTCTGTTAGTAATTTTTTTTTCCTATGGTGGTCCTGATCCTGGGGCAGGATAGCTTTAAGTAACCATTTCATTCAGTAATGCTTTATTCTATCCATGAGCAACCTATAATGCTTTTATCAAAGATAATGTTAGATGAGTTTCATTCTATGTGAGCTCGTGGCAGGAAGCGAGAGAGGTAAGAGGACAAAAGTCCCCTCTCTGCTTTAACTTGCCCTTACAAGATGTCTTTTCCGGTGTCTTAAATATCAATTATCCAGACAGAAGAGATCTTTAGAAATCATAGAAAAACAAAACCTTGGTAGAATTAGAACATCATCCATCCGGAGCTTTCCTGGAGCATATGCCCACTACTGTTTAAGTGTCTCAGGAAGCCCCAGAGCCAAATGCATGCTCTACTACCCCTGTGCTGGGCAGAGTGAGCGGTTTGGCACTCACTAGACAGCAAATTGTTTGCAAGACAGGGCATTCATACCTGTCTGAAAACTTTGCAGTGCATCTATCAATTTATATTTAAATGTCATGTTTCATCTATTAACAATGAAGATGAATAGCAATGAACGATGAAGTTTTATGCCTCAGCATAAATTTATTGCTTATACTGCCTCAGCATTGTTGCTTCCCAAGGAGTCCTTTACAGTCAAGTTTCATTTCAATATGAGCTCAGATTCATTGGATGCCTGCAGAAGGGCTTGTCTTTTCTTGATCCACCCAGAGGTTCCTCAGTCTCCTTTCCTGGGTAGCTGTGAGTTCCCAGGTTAAATGAATGTGTGACATAAAAGAGTCTCCAGCATTTGTACAGATTGCTCATACAGGCATTTCACTTCATTGTATAAAAACTGAAGAACTCTCGGGTGTTTTGAGAGCCACAAGGCAGACTTGGCTGGGTGAAGTGAAGCAAACACCATGCTGAGAGCTATGAAGGACCTGTGTTAACCTGGCACTGTTCTTCGTCACCCTCCCAAAAGAAAGTCTGGTTCTTCTTCAGAACAAACTCTCCCTCCTTGTTCCACTGAAAATCTCCGTAAATAACTAAGAAGGTGCCAGGTGGGCACAGAAAGCAGTTGCCATCTTTTTCACACTATCATGAAGAGAATATGAAGTCTAATGCACAGGGGCAGCAGCCCCAGGACTAGGCTGTCCCTGGCTTCAAGCAGTCTGCTTCATTTTGCTATGCACTAATCCCTGTCTCCAAAAGTAAGAATAACAACAACTACTGTCGCTTTCAGAGTTTGCAAATTAATGAATATAAAACACAACAGAAGTATAAGGGAATTCATATTTCCATGTAATTCTATCATATATTTATAATATTTACCTATATCTCAATATTTCTATTTGGGCTTATGATTTAATACAACAAAAAACAACGCTTATAACAAATTTATAACAAATAATCGATTCATATTATGTGCTGCTTTCCAGTTTGTTGAATAGCAATAAAACCTTCAGTCTGACAGCACCTAACACTGAAATAAATCCCCACTGAAACCACAGCCTGATTATGAAACACAAAAACAATCTCTCTGAGCCAAAAATGATGCAGCAATGTAGAAAAATTGGCATCCCTTTGTAATGAATTAAATTTAATAGAAACTTACCATGTGAAACAAGAATGGATTTAGGACTGGAAAAACACAGTGATTTATATAGCACAAAAGATCTTTTTAAGTTTCATCCTAACTTAAGGATTGTACACGCCATTTGCTGCAGCTGGACTTATTGTTTAACATATTTGTCTTTCAACTTATTTTTGTAATCTTGCACTTGCAAATACTTAGATCAACTGAGATAAAACTGAAGGTTTTTTATTTTATTTTTATAAAACCTACTGTATAAATCTACCTTCTGAGGAAGTTGAGTCTTTCTATATAAAGGTTTAAATTCAGAAATCTATACGGTCTGGACAGAAAAAGACTCTCTGGCACTTAATAATGGCCAGTAGATGAGCAGTTGCTCCTTAGAGAGCAAGCAATAAGAGGGGGGTCTCTGAAGCACCTGAAGCACCCAGAGTGGCCCGGTGGGAGAAAGCAGGCAATAGAAGAGGCAAACACTGCAGTGGAGATCCCTGCAGGAATCCAAGGGGTGAGCTGAAAGCTTCTGAGCTCTACCACAATTCTGCATCTTCCTGCATCTTCCCCTTAACCACCTATCATAAGAGTAAGGACTAAGCAGCTGCTTCATATTATCAGCTGCTAATATTAATCATATTATCTTATACTAGGATTATGACAAGACTAATCAACTAAAAAGGCACCAATGCAGGCACACAGAAGGTACCGTAGAAATTTCAATGCCCACCAACATCTGAAAAATACATTTATTTGTAAAAAATAAAGTTCTCTGTTGATCTCCAACCTACTCCTGTCTCCTCAGAAATTTTTGCCTAGTCCTTGGTATTTGCCTTATCACTTGATCTTCGTAAAGTTAATCTTTGTGATACCCTATACCACTGATAGCATAGCTCATTAGCTTTCTCCTCTGTAGCACAGATTTGCTATGCCCACTGTAAATGACTGATTCACAACCTCCATGCAAATGGTGCTCCCTTCTTCACTTGCATTTTCCTCTATAAAAGCCAAGATCTTTATTATAATTCTTAACTCTGCAAAGAAACCAGACATATCAGAGTAGCCTCTCTGTCTCTGCTCACATTCATCATCTCCATAAACAGTACCTTATAAATATTGCTTTGTGAAGCCACAGTTGTCACTAGTCTCCTGTCCACCATCTGCTACGTGTCTTAGTGCAGTGAATCAGAGGTGAGTTCTCAGCTGATAATGACATGCTCATGTACTTCATCTTCCAATTCCTCCTACCATTTACCATTTCAGATCTTAGCTTACTAGACCTAGTTTTTCCCCATGAAAGTGGCTCCAGCAACCTTTTTGGAAATAATTCAAAACCTGATAAAAATCCAAACCACCTTTACCCTACCAGTACCTTCTGCAACAGTACCCTAGGCTTCCTCTTCGTTATCCTTGCCTTTATAAACCTTGCCCTAACCTCGTACAACCTCGTAGGGAACTCATAAACTTTATGCTTGCAAACCATCTAGTAGCTTCTCCAAACCGTATCAAACCGTAACGATGCTTTTTTTATCTTCTATTCCATCCATTCACCCACAACCATGGAGGCATATTATTCTTCTCCATCCTAGTTTTATTACTAATCGCACTGCTCCATGCGTGCAAACAACACACAGCATCCCAGCCCCATCTGTGAAGCCTCTTTAACTGTTAATAGCAGGCCTCAGCGGGTGACCAATTGGTTGAATACTCACTTATCCTCATCAGCCAACTGACCTTGTTATTATACTTTACCCTCTTTTTATCTCTCGGGATCATAGAAAATAAAAAATTAAACACTAATCTGAAAGCATTCCGGTAGATTATAGAATGCCCTTGGTAAACATAAAAAGTTTTCATTATCTTCTCGCTATCTTCTTCAGAAGGAAAGATTTAAAACTTTCCCTCCACCCTCCAGAGCTAAATTTCCTTTACGAAAGTACCTTTTTTAGCAGAAAACTGCAAACACACTATTTCAGTAAAACAGCCACTAAGAGGGTGGGTTTGCTGTCTTTTTTTTTTTTAACTTCTTTTATTAACTCAAACACCCCCAGTTACTCAAAGATGTGGCCAAGAGTTTTTCTTGTATATAATTATATATTCATCTATTCTGTCATTTTACTTTTCTAAAATCCTTCAACCTACTTCTGACATAAACCAACACATCTCCTTATATAACCATAAACCTTCCACAATTAGCATTCCAACTCATACTTTCTTTAAAGCTATGTTGTCCCTCTAATTCCATTACCAATAGCCTACAGGGAAAAAAAAAAAAAAAAAAAAAAAAACCACCACTGGAAAACATAGGGGGTTTTCAGAAATACTTTCAATAACCCCGCACTTTATCATGAACAAACTATCAGCAAACACCATTTCCGATTTTTTAATACACAGCTACCTAAATTTTGTAAATAATTCCACAAGAACAGACCCTGAATTATTGCTAAATCCTAATACAACAACAACAACAAAAAAAAACAGCCATCAAAAACATTGTACCACCTAATGAATAAATTATGCACCCCCAAATATCTAGTTAAAAGCTAACAAACCATTGACGTTTGTAGTATGAAACCCACCTCAATTATCCACATATGACTGCAAGCTATTTCTCTGCTCAGTGTCAGCAAAACAAAGTCATGTGTAGATGACTTTTTGTGGAAGTGTTTCAGGAAAAGGCTTGGCAAATAGAGTATAAAGATAAAACACTAACATTCACCGATAAATTGAGAATACATTTAAAAATTCCAAGGAGACCAGGAAACTAACTACCAACCCAAACCCCAAAACAATACTAAAGCAAGCACTCCACAGTCAGACAGAACTGTTTCTGTTGCAGAAAGGGAGCAAAATATGCACCAGTTTCTACTTGCACGTCAACTAAGGCCTGCAGTATAAATACAATGGTGCTTTTTCGACCACAGAAGCCTAAAGGCACCAATTTCTTAAAAATAAATAAATTTAAAAAAAAATCTATGTCTCTTTCCTTCACCCTCCAAGTCCCTTTAATACCTGCATAAATGCCAAGTATAAATGATTAATCTGTCCTCTGTCCAAGTTGCTCCTCATTCTTTAGCTGTGTGTCCCTCTGTGTTCAGGGAACATTTCTACCATGGCTTCTCTTGGTTCAAAGAAACTTGAAATATCAAAGTAATTTTACAATTACATCTTCATAACTGTTTGTCATGAGTTATTGCCTCCAATTAAGTTAAACATTTCTCAAGTTAAACATCTCCCGCAGCATCTTCACAATTCCCTCCTTTCTCCCCTACTCTCTATGCCAGCTTGGGCCACAGATAAAATATCACCCTTACATGACTCTTAATTTTCATTTCTTTCTCACATTTATCACTGTAAAAGTGCTGACTCTGAACCCTTTCTGACTTTCTCTGTACAGTAAGATGACCATTGCTACTCATGATTGGATAATTAATTGTGTATTTTCTCTTAAAGCTTAGATTCAGAGCTCCCTCATCAAGAGCTAAGTCTCCAAAGTCTCTTAATACAAAATACTCTGTTAATACAAAATCCTTTCTTTTTTTCTTTTTTTTTTTTTTTTAATTTACAAGGGCATATTTAAGTGCAATTATTATGAATTAAGCTTAATTAAAAGAGGATACTTGCATAATTTTAAGCAGCATCTGTTTGGGGAGGGACTTTTTGGTGATGTAATCTATTTTCCTTTCCCAAAATCTTATGCAGAAACTGTGTTAGAACATTTTTTAAATGTCAGGTCTTTCTTTAATAATGATAGTTTCTTCTTTAAGGGTTAGAAAATAAAGTATTATTACAAAAAATAGAAATCTATATTAGAAACTGTCTTTTGTATATAGATCCCCTTTGTTATAGACATGTCCTATGTTATATTTGTCACCACCTATATTTTTTTTTTAATCCATCTCACAATTTGCCAGGAACTGCATGGCCATTATGAGAATAGCTTGGCAATACGATTGTCTGCAAGAAAATGATAAAAAATTGTCAAAAATGATTTTAAGCTGTGATCAAGACCCCATAGTCTGAAAAAGAGACCATCAACAGATAGATAAATAGGTACCTGCAAAATCACAGAAGTTACAATTATTCTGTTACTCACAGTACAAAGTGGGGGGAAATGAAATTATCAGGGAGTAGGTTTTAAGCTAACAATAGAAAATACTGTTTCTCTTCACATCTATTTGAATTCTGGAACTTCTTGTCATGGCATGCTCTGAAAGGTGAAAGCATAAAGTTCTATAAAGTTTAGACGAATTCAGTGGAAAACAAGTAAAGGCCTATTAAATATGAATGTCCAGTGGTCTGCTGAGAAATTCCTCAGACCGGAAGTATTTCTCAGTAATTTCCTGCTACTAACATTACTCCTTAATTATCCTCTACATTGCCAGTGCTCAAGGCACAACCATACTTACACTTGTGATCTCACCCAGGATAGCACTGCATTTATTTATATTTGTGCGTACGGTGCTAAGATAAATTAGCTGATTTTCTATTAGAAATATATGAAGATTGGTTATTTTTTGTTGAAGTCAAGGGCAGAAGACATCACAGAGACCTCAGTCACATCACAGTCCAATAACATTTGGGGGTATTTATTGTTCATTAAATAGTTTTGTTTTGTTTTTCTTTCTTTCTTTCTTTAAGGCATCTTTGCATCACAACTTGGGTTTAAAGTTGCCTCTACAAATGAACAATTTAGAATAAAGTAAATTTTAGAGACACTGGAGCTTTCTCTGAATCAAGCATTATAACCAGAGGCTACTGAGATTAAAGTGTAACCTCCCAACTCAGTCCTGTGAGACAAAGGAAACTACAAGACTAAAAAAGAACCCTTTAGAACACATTACCCTTGTGTGGTGGCACTATCAGGTCAGTAGACTCCAGCACTAATTTATTTGCATTTATTTAGAATGACTAAATCCTGGCAAAGAGGCTTTTTTTTTTTTTTTTTCATTTTTATACTTCTTTGTAAGCCCTTGACACACAAACACAATCCTTCAGTACCCGTTTCGTGTGGGGGTGTTAGGCAGCTGAATGCAGATGGATTGTAAGCATCTAAAGCCATTTGTTTAGCAAACCAAATGTTTGCTTTTATTATTTTCAAGTAATCAAAGAGCACCTGCTTATTTCTAGTTCTGAGCTAGTCTGACAGAAACCAGTGTTACAGCTACAACACTGCCATCCTGACATTCCCAATCCCAGCCATGCTGGGTGGATGTTTACGCACAGCATTGCAGCTCTGGCCATGGGAAGTTGATAACTAAATAGGAATTTGGAAAGTGATTTCATGTGAAGCAGTGTGCAGTCCTCCCCAGGATGTTAGGTTGCCCTATACATTTTTGCCCTATACATTATGTTACCGTATACATGCAGTCCTGCCATCCAAATCTATGCAGCAGCAAAGCCCAGGAAAAATCTCACTGGGGCAACAGAAGGATAAAAACAGAGCTACAATGAGCTACTTCCAAGAGTCACAAACTTGTTTTACATGATTAATCAGGTATCTGGTGAATGAAGGTTCAGGACCAGTTCATAAACCATTCTATTTGCCAATTCTTTCCTGTTATTTGTTATTCTAGCTGTACTGCCGGTCTCCCAAGAGGATTTTTTCCAGTTTGAATAGATGGCTGCACCATTTGTTAACCACCAGAATAACAGAGAAGAATACCAGATACCAACTTATATATTAGTGCTATCATTTTTTGTTTGTTTTTTAACTCAAGCACTCAGTCAGACTAACTAGGTGCCCACTGTAGCTGCCAGGAGACTTGTCTTAGATTCTGATGAAATCTAGTCCAAAGTCTTGGGGTTTATGTACTGAGAAAGCCACAGCCAATGAGTCGGTGGGATCACAGGCTGGTATGACTGCAGGTCTATTACAAATTATGCCTAACATCTTTGGTATTTAAAAAGTAGCCACTGATACAAATTAAGATTTAGTGTTCAGGTGAGCTTTACAAAGAGATGTAACCCTTGCAGTGAGAAATGTTAAATCTTCTGCAGGGAAGTTATACCAAAAACGATGCAGCATCAAATAAGAAGCAACATAGAGCTAGCACACAGACACCAAAGAGCAGATTTCTCTGCCCTGACCCACCAGTACAAGTAAGGATTTTTTAGGTAAGCTGTACAGAGCTAAATGTGATATTAATTTGAAGTACAAAATAACCCAAACAAAGGGTGTACATTTATCTCTGTCTACATCTCACAACAGCCTCGTGCTACCAAATATAGCCAGCTGCTAGCTTTTGTCAGAGCACAACTCCTTATTTCATGAGGGGACAGCGCAAGATGCCTGAAGCTGCAGGGAAGCATTTGTATTGGATAACAGCTCTGTGACCCTGACCCTACAAAATGGGCATGTGCACTTAGTTTTATGGACGTGAGTAATTAGATTAAAACTTCTGTGTTTAATTTTCCATAAAGTTAAGGACACGAACAAATATTTTTAGAAGCAGTGTTTCAGTGAAGAAGAGTGTGTCATGTTTTACACTGGAGGAATACATTAAAAAATTGTTTGTGAAGTTCTACATGACTGTTCTGTTATTACAAGAAATGTCTGCAAAGGTAAAATACAACAAAGAGATAAAAAAAATCCCTAGGCTTACACGCACATGAAAATTCCAACCTCCCTGCCCGCCAGTACGTTCTTATACTTACCAATATTGCAGTACTTTCCTACAAAATTTCTTTTGCAATCACATACGATTTCCCTACTGAAGGTAATCATTTTACATTCTCCACCATTCATGCAAGGATCATGAACACAATCTACAAGCAGAAGACAAAGATCAAATCAAAGATACAAGCTATTCAAGAGAATCAGTCCATTTTAACTTAATTTAGTACATCTTCTTCCTGTATATATATTTTGGGGAAGGTTTTCCTTTTTACTCATCTCAGACCTACACCTGATATGAATTGAAGAAAAGGAAACTACGCTGATTTCTGCCCACTGAGGTCTGTCTCATTGCTTTCACTTTTATTGGATAATGTCAGCATAGCTATTGAAAAATATTATTAATGAATAATAGATAAAAGGGGGTGGTGACTGTTATTACCAGTGGTGATGATGCTGGCATTAGCATTTTGTTCTGTACAGAGGGTTCTGCCAATTCCAAGTTTGCCACTGAGCTGTGATGAAATTTGTCATAAAGTATCTAGCAGGAAGCTCAGCCAAATATTTAGTGTGTCCAACAAGGAAATATGAAGTCCTATAGAATTTACGAGCTCTCCCAAGAACTCCCAGTGTCCTAAAAAGCCACCAACTCTCTCCATACTTCAATTTCCACTTCTGTAAGGTGGGAATAAAAGCACCTACTTACTTCAAAGGGCTTCTGTGAAGCTTACTCGGTACTCTAAGTTATTTGGGAGTCTAGGGGGGTGGATACAGTCAGCCGGACTGAATAACACAATAGCCATACTGGAGCACACACAGAGATGAGGCATACTGCTTTGCTTCCCACCATCTATCTTTTCAAAAGGGAGGTGCCATGATGGCTTCACCAGATAGGTGACAACCTGGAGCACATGCCCTGCAGCTAGTTGGCCAACTCTGTCTGGCACCTGAGAGCCCAAAACAAGGTGGAGACTTCACAACTTAAGCATCACCCTGGCTGGGAATGGGTATGTTGAGCCTAAAGTCATGGGGACTCTGGGGTCAATGCAGGGCAATGGGATCCTGGAGGCAGGTAGTTAACACACTGGGATAGGCTTGGGAAGAAATCTCAGAGGAAACAGCAACTTCAAGTAATTGTAGGTGCGCAGGGAAAGAGTAGAGGAGGGTGTGCCTCTCAGGCATGTTACAGCTTTGGAAGAGAGAAAAGTCAGAAATTTCAGCACTTCTACTGTATCATCTGTTGCATATTCCTATGCACCGCAGTTCAGGATTGAATCCCCGTCAAGGACAACACTAAGGCTTGTCACTAAAATTCAGCTTAATTCATTCAATAAAGATGGACACACTAAAGTGATTCCCTGGGTCAGCATTATTGCTCACACATGGAACGATGCGACACTCTTGGGGAGGGCACGTGAATTGCAATAGCAGCCTGGCTGTGGTAACACCACTCAGGCTTTGATAACCTTACTATCATTTATCCCCACACCATGCAGGTCAAGAGCTGCAATACAAAATAGTGTGCTTACGTTCGTGTTTGATACTCTGGCACTCGATCTGGCCGTCCACACACATGCACTGCTCCACAGCTCCTTGCTGGACTCTGGACCAGGTCATGCCCACATCAAAGTACTCATAGAGACTGTTGTCAAAACATTTCCCTAAAACACAGTTTAAAAAATATCACAGGCTTTCTGAGGTTATTTCTTGCAGGAGGCAGCACCACATACCCTTTCTCCCTTTTTTCCTGTTGAATTGATGTATGTTTGTTGACAGCTGGTGCTTCTCAAAGAAGCCAGCCTCCAAGGTGTGGCTGCCCTAAGCCACAGCTCCAAGGACATCAAGGCAGAGGTGGCTTTCTCCTAAAGCTCTATGAATGTGACAGCATCCCTTTAGCCCTCCCAAAAGTTCAGTCAGCAAATACAAAAAAATAAAATCAGAGGTGTATCACTGTGTCTGTCACACTTTATGGTGTCAGTCACAGGCGATGGACTATGCTGGAGACACTGGAGCACCAACACTGAAAAGGGCATCCTTGTTTATGTTGGGAGACAGTCTAGAGCTGCAGGAAAAAGCCTTTATTAAACAACAGCAAGTGTAACTGAAAGCCCTTGTAAAAGCCAAATTCCTCTCTTGACGTGCAGTAAATTGGGAGTGACACCACCACAAAACTGGAGAAATAACCCAAGCAAAGTTCTTCACCTTGGCTCTCCTCCACCTTTGGGAATGACTCCCCTGAAGGTGGAGGAGCTGCACAGGTGTAAGGCTGACATCACAGGAGAAGCTGAAATGGCCCCATGTCTGCATATGCATCGGGGTAAGGCGTCACCTGAAATGCTGCTGCTTTTTCATGTCTCCCTGCCCTACCTACTGGATGGTATTATTAGTGTTCTCCAAACATGTAAGTGATATTTAAATCTTAAAAACAGCAAAGGGAGGGGAAGAGGCTCTTTGTGTTTCCCATAACTTAATATCTCACTGGCTCAGAGCATGCTTGGATTTATAACTGTATAATCAAGCTATTTTCAGCTGTCCTGTCACTAATGGATTGTCTGTCATAACCATTTGGAAATCCGCCTACACAAACATCCATGCTGCAGTGGTCTCTCCCATCACAACAGCACTACCTTTTCATTAGGCAAACTTTAATGAGCTCTACTTACTGCTCGTATTTCATGTTGTAACACTCGTGTAAGAAGATACTTACTCATCTGGCAGTCCCTTCCCGTGAATTCCTCGGAACAGGCACAGTGGTACATCCTATGGCCGTGAGCGAGAAAACAGGTCCCTCCATTTTGGCAAGGGCTGTTTGCGCAGTAATCTAGGCAGGCCACATAAGAAGCTGCTGTTAATGACTGCCAGATAAGCCGTGCTTTGTTGTGTTAGGCGTCGGCTTGGTTACCTTAACCATTCTGGTTCGATGCACAGTGGTTTTAATACCACCTATGAATCTAAGACGGTGTTTATCCAAACAATTCACATTGTTCTTGTTTTAAGCTCCAGAGCAGCTATACTTACCCAGCTTTTTTAAAAAGGAGAGCAAACCGCTGTGCTGAACCTTCTCCACCAGAGTAACTTGCCCCAAGGTGGTGGGTTCAGGCACGCATGAAGCTGTATGGTGAGGAAGAAGATGGGCTGAATGCCCACAAGATGGAGCTGTGCCTTTGCTCTGGGGAGGGAAGGCTGCAGCTCTGCCTCTGCCCGGATTACCGCCCTGCATGCTTCAAATTTCAACAGAAATAACCGGGATTATGCATCTTCTCTTTCGAATGACATGAAGGACGAACCTCGACGGAGGAATTTGCTATGGATTTTTGGATTATGTCTGAAATGAAAGGACAGCCGGAACGAAGGAAAAAACTTTTGAAGCAAAACAAGGGCACATCCAAATATATCAGGCCAAATGAAATTGAATTGGACCGGAGTTGTGTATCTGTTTGTATGGGAATTTTCTAAATCATGGGAAAATAGGTTGGGAGAGGAGGGGGTGCACCAGGACGACTCTTAGCCCTGCGATGGAAGCTCTACTTCCATCAAAGCAAAAGTTGTGAGTCTTGCTGGCCACCTGGAGTTCCTGATTCCATACAGTATCCACGTCTGTATCTCCCCTGAAGTCAACCAACATCACATTTTACACCTGTGGAAGCACTGGCCCAACAGCTTGTTTGCATTTCAATTCTTTTTGTTAAAGCTAGTCCAACACTACAAGAACAGCTGTAGAGATACTCAATCCGAGTGCTCCTTCGGCTAGAGTGTGATCCTAAGCATGGGAGGTAACGTATGAAGACACAGGCACACGCATACAGAGCTGAGGTGAAGCACGAAAGGCAGATCCTGAATTTGGCTATGGCAGTGTAAATGTGAAGGTTCCCCTGCACTTACCAAAATATTTACTTCAGGACAGAGTGGTGTAATTGGTGTAAATACCAGCCTTGGGTGTATTCACTGGTAGTTTCACTCCAGGATAACATCAAGGGAAAGCAAGTAGAGGCAGTGATGATTCTCTTGTTCATGCTGCTTGATAGTTATGAAATTTGTAATGATGTAATGTTTCCTCAAAGGCAAATTCTGTATTTTCTATACCCGTCAACTCCAGATCATGACTTGGTCTCCAGGCCATCTTCTGGTGCAGCAGTGCCCAGTACCCTCATTAAACTTGCAAAGAGCATTTCCATCCCTTCCTTTCCTTTCCAGTCTGAGTCCTTCACTGTATCACACCCACACACTGCCAGACTTCCCCAGGCTATTCCGCATCCCTCCCCTCCTGTCCTGGAGCCTAGGATCAACTTCTACCTCTGAGAGGTGCTCCTAAACACACAGACAAGTCACACCTCTCTGTAAGGAATCCTGCCCACCAGTAACCAGGGAGCACCAAGTCCCTGCTTGTTCAGCCAATGTCTAAAGCCACCGAGAATTACCGCCCCACTCTCATGGGAAAAACACTTTTGTGTTTGCTAGCAGTCACCTTGACTTCAGCTTCACCACTCTGAGGCTCTGCTGAATGAGCAGCAGCCTTGTCTTGCCTTTCTAACCGTATCTGCCCACAAAAACTTTCTGTTTCTGCCACCCACTTTTCCCAGGGGCTGCTCTTCCTCACAGCCCCCCCTGCAGTGGTGCCTCTTCCTCCTGCCTGCGCAGCCCACACAGCACTAGTTCTCTAATTCTTCTTTCCATATCAGTCCAAACATCTCTTAAAAAAGAACTTGGTGTCTGGCTGTCTGACATTTTTTTCCAAATCAGGGTTTTGGCCATTCGTCCAAGATTTCCAGACATTCAGCAGCCTGGGCAGAGCAGTAATATTAACAGACTGCCCAGGATCTGGAGGTCCCATACATAGGGGCATTGTGCCTTTATGCCTATATACTTGTACATATATATATATATATATGAGCTATGCATGCACAGCCTGGCCCATGTCCATGAAGGTGCTCACCTCGGGCGGATACTACACAAGCTCTCCAAAGGATTTCCGGGGCAGGAAAGGCAGATCCTCCAGAAACCTGAACAAATATCTCCCAAAGGCAGCGATAAAGCTCCTGCTAATTTCAGGGGGTTTTGAACAAGCGCTCCAGGTGTTGTTTCTGTGAGCTCTGGCTCTGTACTGCGCAGCGCTAACATCTCCCTCCAGCAGAGCCTTTATACCCAAGCTTAACTTCACCCTGCAGCTAAAGGCTTGTTGGTAAAACTTTCTCTGGAAGTTGGCAGAAGTATTTTTCTGGATCGATGCCTCAAATGCTTGCTTAACACTAACTTGTAAGCAGCTTCAATGGGTTCAAGTAGACTCCCCACGTACACAGGGCATTCTGGGCCTGGAGAGAGTCCATGCTTCAGCCTTTGATCCTTTCCATCCCAGTTTGCACACTTCTCACCAGTGTCTCAGCCAAGGACATTTTCTCCCCCCAGAATTTCACTTTTTACTGCTTTTCGTGTGCCTATAAAGCAGCTGAGACTCCCCCAAAAGTGTGATTAGGTTAGATTAATGGGATTCTTTTCACAATAAAATGGTATACTTTCCATGTTTAGAAGATCAGCATTATTCAGTTTGACTCCTGCCCTCTTCCCAGTTATTTTCCCCAGCAAGTGAACTTCCCTCCCTTTGCTTGAAATTCCCTTCAGCCATTTTGCCACTTCTCCCTTTAGACCTCAACATAAACCTTTACTCTTTAACCTATGGCTGATGATCTGTTAAACCTTTTCCAAGTCCAAATACAGTGCACGCTGCTTAAAAAAATATATTAAAGAAATAAATACATACATACATAAATAAAATAGAACTATGCTAATAAATAAACATCTCAATACTTTTATATTTAATTTTACAAAATCCTTAATGCTTCTAGGAATAAAGTGTTTTCTTTGTAACAGCCAGCAATGATCCCATCCCTCTCTCTCTTTTCCTTTTCTCTCTCACACATATAACTCTTGTTTTCTGGAGAAGAACCAGTAACCAAGGCAAGCCCTTACTGGAGTTGTAGTACGCTGACAGCCCTCATCAAGAGGCAGGCTGGTGAGGTGCCTTTCTTTTTGCAAACCACCCTACAGAGAGTAACAGCAGAAAATGAGATGGAGAGTCCCAAAAGGTTTGCTCACTTTGGAGACAGCTGCTCATGGGGCTGCCAGGACCACAGTGATGGGCAGGGAGAGGGACAGAGGTGGCACAAGGAACCCCTGGAGGAGCAGTGGGGAAAGGGGGAAGATGGAGGGCTCCCCAGCAAATCCATCCTCCACTGGGGATGGATGCCCCACCCTGGCCAAATGGACTATCTTGGGTCCCAGAAGGATGCATGTCCTATAAGCCCTGTGTTTTTCTGCATAGGAGGAGCAAGTGATGCCAGGGTGGTCTGGGACCCATTCACAGCAGTGAAGAAACAGCACAACAGAAACTCTACCCCCAAGACTGCAGAGAGAAATGGAAAAGGGCTGAAAGATAAGTCCTGAGAAGAAATGGAGGGTGGAAATAAACACTGTAAGGCTGGGGAGAGACAAGAGAGGGGCAGGAACCCTCCTATTATATTCACTTTAGGTAGGGCCCAGGGGCAGTTTTCAGGTGCCGAAGAATCACTGGTGGGGCTGGACCTGAGTTGTGCCTGCCGGGACGCTCACTAACATGGAAATGCAAAGCACAGGACTTGGAGAGCTGCTTCCTCAGTCACTGAAACAGCCTCCTTCCATCAGCCAGACACCACTGTGACATGGTTTCACTGGAGGATTAAAATAGTCATGAGTTACTGCTTCCAACACTTCACACTCTGGGAAGGCACTCGTGAATAAGGAAGTGGAGCCTTCATGACCTGACTCTTGCAAGCATGAACTGTCTATAAAGTCTGTGTTCATGTCTGGCACACTTGCATTACAAAGGCACATGCACTGCTGCTTGTTTTGGGTTAGGCCATTTGTCTCTGATCTACTGTTGATCTGTTTTAAAGCCAGGCTGGAAAATAATTTAAAGTTGTTAAGTTTTAAATGATGATGCTGCGTACTGCTTAATTTGAGACTCTCAGGATGATTCAGCCAGCATTGGCTTTTCAAGTGCTCTGGTAGATTGTAATATGTTTGACAATGAGTCTCCTGACGGGATGGAGAAATCCCTGCAAGGGGATGGCAGAAAATGTCCTTTGTTTGAAAGTGAGAAGGGAACATGCAAGGTTGTCCAGCCAGATTCCACAGACTAAACAAGACAGGTCACATCTGAAAGCAGTATCAAGGAGAACAGAGGAACATGATCAACATTTAAACACAGATCCAAAAATAGACACAGGGCATCAAGTCTGATCAGTGCTACACCTGATTTTTCAACACTGCTCTGTCACTGTATAAATTGAGAACTAGATGTGTATGTTCCTACAAAGTGAGTGAGTTAGATGCTTCAAAATGAATGTTAGATGCTGCCAAATGAGATCCCCAAGCAGCCAGCCCATGAAGTTGGGGAGACAGCCATGCAGGGGCCAGCCATCGAGGTAACGCTGAGGACAGGGATGCACGTTCCTCACAGGAATGCTTGGGACGTGGTGATTTCACCCACTGTGTCAATTAGGAGTGACTTAGATAGAAAGGAGAGTTTACCACAGATCTTGGCTTCTCGTTTTAGGCAGACTTTCACAATGAGGTAATCATAGCACTTGAGTGGGGTGATCCACATGAAGAGGTAGCACTGCTCGGCTAAATAACCCTTTCCTTCTCCCTCAGTTCTCCTGCAATGAAGCATCTGTCCTCTTGTATTCTCTGAAGCAGCCCATAACCCAAGGAAGCCTGGTTTTGAAGGCCTACTCCTTACTCTGAGATCTTGAGGCAGGACAGCTGTAAAGTCATGGCTGTGTGTTGTACACAGCGTGAAATGTTTCTGTACCTTCTAAAAATTAATGCTCAGAGAGACAGAAAATGTAGCTGATTAGATGAGGGGGAAACTAAAAGGCACCTCCAAAGCATGAGGGAGGAGGAGATGATCACCTCTGTGCTTAGCAGGAGCTCAGATTTCCATATTGGCTCTGCCATAATTTCTCTCCATGGCTTCAGGTTAGTCAACAGTGAATTAAAGACTCTGTGATATTCACAGCCTCATGGTTATGAATATTCAATGGCTATGAATTCACAGCTATGGTCATGCAGAGTCACAGACAGACCCCAGAAATGGTTAGTGTGAAGGCTTGTTCTGTGTACACCAAATAAAAGCTTCACAGAAGGCACTGTCCCCTCTTACTGCAGGTGGAAAAGTAGGATGCAGGTAAATGGTGTGACTAGGCAATAGCTTGCCTTACCTGGCTGCTCTTTGGACAACAACTTACAGTACCCCCACTTCCTGTCGCGGTCGTAGTTATGTGTTGTTGAACACCTGGAAAGAATTAGAGATGCAGCTTAGAGCAGCTTCAAACAGCGTGGATGTTGCACCAGATGAAGCAAGAGGACCCCTCACAATCACAGAGAATGAAAGGCAAGCATGGGAAGTTGTTTCACCCTGGCTGTTGTTGGAGCAATCTGTGCACAGAATATTGGGAATTTTGGCTTTAAATAAAGATCTTGCAGAGAAGAAGATGCTTATGAGGGTTCACAGGCTTAGGGCTACTACAGACCACTGTGCCCCTCAAAACATTGCTTCATTATAGCCAGGCACCTTCTTTTTGCTCTCAGTCCAGAAAGACCGAGAATACATTTTTACATTGAAACTACATGGCCTTTGCTCTTTGGCGATAAGTAAATTCATACTTTTTTCCTAGTCAGCATCTGTTTCATTCAAACTCTCTCAACACCAGAGGAAAATATATGCCTTTTTGTTGTTGTTGTTAAAGATGCTCTGCCCCATCTGTATCAAACTAAATACAGACTGAGATGTGGAAGCAGAACCTGAGATCCCCAATGAATCCTCCAGAAAAGGAAAAAAAAAGAATCTGCTTTCCATTTCTAAGATTAGAAAACAAAAGACAGAAATAAAAACCAAAACCAAAGCCAATAAATTGTGTCTCCTTTATTCATTACAGAACTAGCCAAACAGGACCCAACCCATTTCTGATGCCTGCCAGTTACCTTTAATAAACTGTGGAGGCAGGAGACTGTCCGCAGAGGGACTTTCTCTTGGCTTGCAGCAGCAAAGATATTTTGCACTCAGTTCCTTTAAAGTATTTCTAATTTTTAGCTTGCCTGACAAAATGAGGAAATAACTGACGTATGGGTGGTTTCCAAAGGCACGGATAAACCCTCTGCTTTCTGCAGAGCAGCACGTTGAATCCTGCACCCCACACTGCCTGTGAGAACCCTACCAAGGCACCATCCATCCAGACTTTGATGGTCACATAGTCTGTGCACTCTTCTTGCCCTTATCTGTCTGTTGCCTCCAAAATTCATAGCACTCCCACGAGCATTAAGTTCATATTCCCCTCTTGCAGAGGTAGACTTGCAGGTTTCCCTGAGGTCATGCAGGGAGTGCGTGACTGAACCGAGGCTGAACCCCAAAGGTCCACATCCTGTCCCAATATTCCATCCACCAAAATATCTTTCTTAACTGGACATGGCAGTAAGGGACACAGTTTAGGGACATGGTTTAGTGATAGGGCTCGGTAGGTCAGGTTAATGGTTGGACTTAATGAACTTGAAGGTCTTTTCCAATCTAAACAATCAAATGGTTCTATGGTTCTGTAATAAATATTAGTTGTACTGTCTGTCACCACATAGGGAAATGTGTAGCTACAGGGCATTGGAAGAAATAGAAGTTTGCTTTATTTAACATGTCAAATAATCTGGCTTTATTATTTGTATTTTCATCATACATTGAACAGTTGTGGTATTAAATTATCTTTCCACCCTAGGACCCCACAAGCTAGGTCAAAATTTTATTGTAGAGCACATCTGCTTTTTTAACTGCCCTACCTTGCTTCTACTAGATGCTACGTGGTATTTAAAATGCTTTGGTTCCTATGGAGCGACTGAATAGGCCATGTATGTTAAGTTAGGTGACCTTAATCATATAAGGTACATAAAAAGAAAGGTGCTTAGTATTCTAATGCAAAATAACACGTTCTTAAAGATACTGCTTTCTCACAGGCATTAAGGTCCATGCAATTCTGCTGGGAGTTAATGGAAATTTCCCTGTGCTCTTTTGGTGGCAAGTGGATCATCGTACTCTTTTAAAGGATGGTCTACAGCACATGAAGATCACAGCGAGTTAAGTGCTTCTCAGCAGTGTGCTACTTGTGTTACTGTTGGCAAAATGGCCTCAGACTTAACATTTCATTTGTGCCAGTAATGACGGGGAAGGAGAGTTTTCTGACTGACATAATTATTGATTTAGCAGAGTGGTGTTACACTAGCAGCATGGGGGAGGCAAATGAAAAAGGTTCTGTATACATCTAAAAGTAGAACTGAGTATTTGTCATAATGAATTTGAGCAAATTCCTGTCATTAGGGGGAAAAATTATACAAAAAGTAATACTCTCTGGACTCTGTCCAGCAGGTGCCAAGTTAGAAGCAAATAGAGAACTCCATTTTTTTCTTCCTAAAGGTTTTTTGTCGTAAGAGGTCCTGCCATTGCTTCTTCCACTGGCTTCCTGCAACCCACTGATCCTCCCACCTAAAGCTCTTCACAACCTGTCCCTCATTCCCTATCACCTCACAATGACTACGAAGACATTGATCCTGCCCTGGGCAGCCGGGCTGCCTCCTCAGTGCCAGGCTTCTTGCACATTTGTATAAGCTTTACATATTATACCGTGTTTCTCTTACTGTTTGGGAGCTAGGCACATCCTCAAAGCTACCTCACTATTCTCCCTCCTTTCCCTTTTTAATATCTGTTATTCACTGGGAGGTTTTCCAAAAATGTGATAACATTTTGGTTTTTCACAGGCTGTTGCCTCCAGCAGGCAGACCAGCCAATATCAGCTTATTATTTCTTTGTGCTGGTTTTACTTATGCCCACTCTCAAAATTTATGGGATAATAAATGTCTTTACATCAGCCTGTCACATAAAATTGTCAATGAAAAAGTGAAAACTTAAATACACAGATATTGAACTACACCAGAATCAGTAGTAGCACAACACTGCTAGGGGTTGATTAAACCAACACTTTAACCTATGTGCGATAAACAACATGGGAATGCAATCAGGAATGGGCAGACAAAATGGTGGATCACAGATGTGGCCTAACTGACAGGTAGAACAAATGGAAGAAGGGCTATTTTACCCATTGGGAGTATTTTGGGAGCCTTAATAATAAAACCTTTTGGAGACCATACAAAGCACCAAGCTGGAGCCAGATAGGTGCAAGGAAAGAGCTCTGTGTCATGCCTGGTGCTATCACTGTGTTTGAGGCACGGAGGTTCCCTCTGGCCTCCTTAGGCATTGCCCTGGCCATGAGAGGTGGCCTGACTTTGCCAAGAACCACCAAAGCAACCACCACCAGCACCAGCAGAAACAAAAGCCTGATGCCTGGTGTCTCCTGGCTCACCCAGGATGTCCTTCTCCTTTCATCAACTGCCATAAACTTTCCAGCTTGAAATTCACTACCTTTTGCCTTCTGCCAGCTGGCCGAAAAGCCCCCTTTAGAGGGCTTGAGCAGGATCTCAGGGGAGCTCATCCCACCACTGGCGAAAGGGACAGGGTGCTGGCAGCAGCCCTGCAGCCTCAGGGTTGGCTCAGTCACAGTTCAGACCAGCCACTGCATTTGCTCTAACAAATGTCCCTGGGACTTTCACCCCCATTTTGTCCATCCCTACACTGCTTTGTTTCTGGAGGTGGGAATGAGCTTCACCACCAGTTCCAGCTAATTTTTTTTCCTCTAACACAAAAGGCAAATTTACATGACATCTTTAGTACCTGGTAAGAGAATGCTAAATAGGAATTTATCTGTGAAAACAGATTATAATTAAAGGGGAATGCAATACAGGATGCTGTTAAAGGAAGTTTGTTATTTGAATACTGCAATTATTATGTCTCCTTTCCTGTGTTTTCGATAAATATTTATAAAGATACAACATTGTTTGTTGCACTCAGAGTTAAGTAGGGAGAGGTTTCTGCAGTCAGAACTCTGACTTATTTTGAAATGTTTAATGCTAGAAATCATCAAGGTCATGTCTGATCTTCTTACCACGTTCAGTCCTTTTAATCAACATCTCAGCTTTCATAAGTGAGATATTCTGCATTGTGTTGAGATAGACACTGATCTTAAATGCTTTCTGAAGCAGGACTGTCTTTTTATTAAACCTAATATGATGGGTTAGCACACGATACCTGTGCCATAGGTAGTGTAAGAATGCACGTAACAAAACTAAAGCCAATGGAAGCAGGCTTTGGCTCATGGTATAAAGTCTGGCCTTGAGTCATGCCTTAAGGTTTGACCTGAGGAGTATGAACATGTACTCATTAAGTGCATACTCTAGCACTCTCTTGGGCTTGATCAAGCACAGAAAGCCAATTATTACAGAGAACCCTTGCAGACTAAGCAAAATATCTAAAAAGGAGCAATTTCTCCCAGTCTGGTCTCATTCCCAAGAGGCAGGTGGCTCCCAGCCTCCCACCATCTCCATCCTTGCTTGCAGCTCATGGGCAGACAGGAGCAGGAAGGAGCTGAGCCTTGCCCTCGCCTGTCTGTCCCCTGGGACCAGTCCTTCACCATCAGCCCTGTGTGGGCTGGTGCCAACACACACAAACATGCACAGAGCACATTTCCCAACTGTTCCTCAGGGCTCTGTTCCTGGCATCTGTGTGCCCAAAGTCACACGCTGCGTTGCTTTTATCTTATGAAAGAAGAGTAAACACTAGCCAGAAGGTCAGCCATGGGGTTAAATGGCCTGTCAAAACCAAACAGCTCCAGCTGCCCTCCTCATCTACCCGCTTGTAAATGGCTTTTAAAAAAATAGGAAGTACAACTGCAAAGTGTCCAAGGTCAGCTCTAAAGTATGCTTTAACCTTGGATCCCATACATTCACAGGTTTTCCATTTCTGTAGCCTAACTGGCTAAAAACAAATACACAGAGTGTCACGTATTAACAAGACTCATCTTAAACATTGTGTGAGATTAAGTGGGTCCAAAGGTCAAGCTCATTGTGGCTGCAGTCCACCAAGGACAGGTTTCACACTAGATAATTATTCCAGTTCCCTTCCTTTAGTGATGACGTTCTTGAATCCTTGAGGTGTTTCTTGTCTGGATTGTATCTTTGGATGCTGAGGACAATCAGATATGCTCTCCTAACCTGAAGCTCTGTGTCCATTTGCAACACATGTTGTGTTGTTTGTATTACACCAGCCCTTGCACTTGAAACAGATGTGCCATCAGAAAGACAATAAAGATCCTAAAAAAAAATTAGTGCAACATAAAACCTGCAAGTTCTGTCCCACATGGGCCAGCAATACACGCTCTGCAAAGCATCTTCATCCTGAAAATGTGTATGTATGTGCCTTTCACATAGGTCATCTGTGCATATTTTCTTACGTTAGTGGTGCCCATATACTCTCTGCTTTGTTGCCTTTGGTCTCTGTTAATACACTCATTAGACAGGTTTGTCTGCAAGTTAGTCTTGTTTATTCAGTGCTTGTTGCAGTAGGGTTCCCACCTGACTGCCCTTAACACTACATGAATAACGAATACTAACAACTTCCACGTGTGAAAGTACAACCTTTGCTCAAAATTAGGAGACCTGGTCTTAAACATACTAGTAGAATAAATGTCTACTCAGGAATAATGCACCATGCAAAAGGAGCCTGGTGCCAATCAGAATAGAAATTAGAGATATGGGGAAAAAGCCAACTTCCCTCAAAAATCAGCTTCAAAAATCAGCTTGTCCCTGCTGCACTACAAGTACAGCCCACAAAAATCAACCAATTCCTTAACAGAGTGTCACTTCTTACAGGTGGTCGTATCTCTCCCTTTGCCTTCAGCAGAGGGTTGCTACCTGGTAGTTCCTCATGCTGGCTTGTTCTGTACCAGCTCTCCCACTGATATAATTACAATTCCAATCTGAGGCCAAGGAAAATAACATTTCTGCAATTGTTGAAATTTATGTGGCCCTGGGGACCCCAAAACTGGGTTCATCCCCCCCTTTGTGCACGAATATTGATCCAAGGACCATGAGTATCAGCAGAGGAACAGCATTGCCCTCAGTGGGCACAAGAACGACCCCATGTTAATTATTACAAAAACAAGATTAAAATACTAAAAGCATGACACTTTCATTTGAACATTGTCTTCATTTGTGAGCAATGTTAACTTACCATTTCTTTCGGGAAAATATATTTGATAAACAAGAGTGGTAAAGCCTTCCGCCATACCGGAAAGGAAATTTGCATAAATTTCCATCCTCTGTAAACACTGCAATACAAGAATAAAAACCTCATCATGCACTTGAACACCAGCCCATAGGTGTATATATACATATTGTATGTTATTATATGAAATTGTAAAGATAGGTAACTTCGGGTTTTTCAGCTGCGCTTTGGATTCTGTGTCTTTGCAACTTCCATTGCATAAGAAGAGGCCAAAAATCCTACATAATGACTAAGTCAACAGAGAGCAATGGGCTGTGTGGTAAAGATCGCAGATCATTTCAAGCTCAAAATACATTACAATTTCTGGTACAGCAAATGCCAATTATATTCATTAATCGCAATTTTCATTTCTAATTACGGAGTATTGTAATAGCACATTAAATTGATTTCTGAAGTAGTATCCTTTCAGGCTACCTTTCACTTTGTAACATCTGTTTAAAACAATTAAGGCACCAGGCAGTACAAACTGAAATAGAAACAGCCAGGGGAAAGAAGGTTTTAAAGGTTGTGGGGAAAGGTTAGGGGGTGATGGATAATTCTGTATCCCTTTGGGATAAATGGAGATAAATCAGTGGGACTGGTGTCTGAAAAGGGCAAGTTTTACGTTTGCCAAGTCAGCGATAGTTTTGTAAGGATGGGTGGTGGGAGTCTAACAGAAAAAAAATCCTTCAAGATGAGTGTTGAGAATGAAAGAGACTGAAGATAATAAAAGACAATGGAAAACTGTCAGAGCTTATTTAACCATTAAACTAAAAGCAATCCATTCTGAGAACCAGGAGCATGAATGGGAAGCCAACCGCTGTTGTAGGTGAGAAATGGGGCGTACAACCAAGCCTGCAGCACGGCATGTTTCCATTTCTTGGTGACGACGTGCAATCGCTCCACGTCCTGAGCTTACCCTGCAGTCACGGCTGGAGCTCCTGCACACTCTTGCAGTATCTGTTAACCCTTTCAAGCCCTGACATATCATCTCAAAGAGCTGCTGAGGCCAGTTGTTAGCACTATGGAATAAAGTAACCCAGCCTTGTGGTCCTAGCCCTTTCTGGCCAACTGGAATTACAGTCACCCCAACACTTCTGCATTGCCACTGCAAAATAGCTTCCACAAGACCCTTTGCTATCACTTTTTGAAACTTGGTTTTCATTATCTGAACGAATTGGGTAAATGTTCAGATATTTACCTTAGCTGCCTGATAGTTCCCGTTACATGTAGCAAGGACAGTTGTGAAAACACATCCATCCAGAAGACATATTTCATCCCATAGGTTGCTAAAGACTGTTCTAAGCTATAAAGGCACCACTAATGGTCCAATTCATATAATCCATAATGGCAAAAGCACAGGGCAATAAAAGCTTTAAAACTGGAAGTCTGCAATGCCTGCACACAGCCAGGACATCTGATTTTTAAGGTGACATCTAAATAAAGGCAGTGCAGCAAATTGCATGGTACTCAAACCCTCCTCTCACACAGAGATCAAGGACTGTGGCAGAAATTGAACCCCTACATACAAAGAGCTCATGTACTTTAAAGTGCAGGGCAGACACAGCTCTGATTAAAATAAAGGGAGTTGCACATCTACAGCCTGACCATGTTGTGAGAAAACATAAGTCACACCAGCTCAAAAAAATGAAAATCCCATCAGCACCTTCGCATTAATCCCCACCTGAAGGGAAATTATCTGAGATGCCTGAGCTAATCCCAGATTCACCTCTATGCAGACATTAATATTGTCATAACCATTCCATAATCCTTATTCATGTTGAAACAAAGACAGGCTTACTACCGGCTTGCAGCATGGATGCAGACAGACAGATCATTCTTACTGTCAGGAAACCTATTGGATTTGACTTAGTACCTTGTGGGTGAGCGAACTCATGTTTTGAGCCTCTTCCTGCCCCAGATTTGTAGTGCTACAAAGAGAAAAAGAGAATGTGGATTGGAGAGAGAAATTCACTCTGGGAACCATCCTGTACAGATAAACATGCTTTCCAAGGTGCCCTCAAACTGTGTTTCTCTCAGTTCTTCTGCAAAGATCTCATTATTTGCACCTGATTTTAGCTGGGGCACAACCTGATGAACCAGGATACGTGAACACTGGCTAGTGAAAGGTCTCTGTTAAGCCAGGAAAACACAAAAGGCTGAAGCCCTGCTCCATTTTATCTTTCTACTGCCAAGAGACACATGCCCTGTTTCCCTGCAGAACACATATATGCATTTTGGGGCCAGCTCACAGCTACAAATAATATCTCTTTTTTTTTTTTTTTGAAAAGTCAAAATTCTGACTTTTCCTTCCGTTTAGCTGTATCCCCCGGGACATTAGCTAAAAAAGCAACCTCTGCTTTATCTGGGTTCGCCAATCAGCAAGCAAAGAACACTAGGCTGAGCTGATTTGAAGCCACAGGAAATAATAAGAAGGGTAATAGACCTAAAATGCTGCTGCCATCAAAGGTGCTGACAGTTGAACCATAGAAAGATAAAAATATAATGAAAGCAGTCAAGGAAGCAGCACATCACGAACATAGAGCTGTGCAGAAAATGTAGTAAGTAAGCAGTAAAGCCAAGCTGTTGCTAAGATATATAGGTAGGCTTGAACAGTCCTGGGGAAGAAACAATTTTTGCACTTGCCCTCTGCACTAATTCTGTCTGCACTGGGAAGTCCCTGGTGGCTTCAGCCAAGGCTGATCTTTGTCCTAGGCACCGTGAATGTCCCTCTCTGCTCCGACCTACAATGTCTATGGAAATACTTGTGGTGATAAGAGACTAACCGTGACACGCACAAGTGTGGGTGAGGGCTATCAGCTGAGCAACTAGGCCATGGTGGATGCCAGGCCACAGCGGGGTTCAAGCAAACTGGCAAAGCCAACCTGGCACGGCCATGCAGTGCCACAGCTGCCTTGCAGACATCCCCCAAAGAGGACACAAAACATGTTTAAAACACTGATGGGTACGTCACAAAAACAGTAATAGGAGGAGATGGTTGCCATCAGGTTGTTACCAGCCAGCAGCAAAGCCTGGTGGGGTAGCACTCTCTTTCCATGCTATTGCAGGTAGCTGCTTGCATCAATACACTTCTGAGATGCATTTTCAAAGTATTACAACTTTGGTAGTCCCTGCTCTCCCTCGCTCTTCCCCCTAGCAAGCATGCACATGAACAATTGCTTTAAATGTATAGGGACGAGCTATCCTACAGGCCCCTGGTTAGTCAGCATTGCTGCGAGCCCTGATCTAACAAACCCGTTTTGTGTTTCACTCGAAGCACTCTTCCCTTCCGTCTGGCCAGCGGCATCACTCATTCAGCCCCTGGGCAACATCATCCTGCCAGGCAGCACGTAGGAGATCAGCCACTCCAAAGCAGAGGAATCACACTTACCATCCTCAAACAGTCACCACTCAGAGCCAGGGCCAAGACAAGAGCGAAAGCAGCACAGGCTTTCATCTTCGCTCTCCTCTCACGAAGGTTTTGCCTGGCAGAAGGAAGCTTCCAGGGCTGGGCTGGAGCAGGAGGGTGAATCAGCAAGGAGCTTTCGCAAGGCACTGTGATTTACTTGACTTTAGGGTATTTTAGTTTTCTAAGTAAGCAGAGCTCTTATCGTTAATCATTAATGTCTTTGTGGGTAGATAGGAATGCCATGGAGTGAGATACTCTGCCTAAACCACAGGGAGCAAAGAGGTTACAAAGTGCCTGTCCCTCTCTGATAGACAGCAGTGTCCTCCCTTCCCTCCCCTGGGCTCATTAAGTGGCTAAAGGCACCTCCAGAACAGCTGATCCAATGTTGCCTGTAACAGAAATCATTTAGCACCCAGTCACTTCTCATCTTCCCTTCACGAGCTAATTAAAAGCATGGTATAGCAATAACAGGGAGCTCCCAACAAGCCCACTCAGGAAATGACATTGCATTGCAAAATATGGAACAGATCAATGCCAGTATCAGACAGAGGAATTACTCATTAACAGATGGTTACCTGCCCAGCTGTGACTTACAACAACAGCCCTGCAGAGCAACAGACTGGGAAAACTAAAAGGGGAGAGAACACACAGCACTGACAAAACAGTCGGTGTACCAAAAATCTCCCTTCTGCAGCCACCTGAGCAAAACCATCTGTCCGGCAAGTGCTCGGCCACGATAGCTGCACAGAAGCTCTTCTAATGGGGATGCAGAGTATTGCTAAAACTGAGATTTCACCAGCAGAGGCTGTTCCAGCCCCACCTTGCCCCACAACCAAAATCCACAGGTTTGGCTGGTATAACTGTGCCTGTGCTCCAGGCTCTTGCCAGCCATCTGCTGTCAATCAGGGACCGCACCTCTTCACACCCTAAATCCACAGAGCCACAGCAGCAGAAGGAATAACATAGCCCTTGCTTAAGTTTTCTTCTGCCCTTTGAAGTTTTACCAGCTCAGCTATGGAAGGGGCATGATTTTTTGTTTTACCCCAACACGACAATGGCATTAAGGCCCTGGGACTGAGAGGCACGATTTTTCTATGACGGTTTATCATGTTGGAGGGAATTTCCACTGGATGTGCTATCATGCTGCTGTGTCTGTCATCACAGTAATAGCTCTTGTTAGTACAATTATGCAGATATAGAATTATAGACAAAACTTTCCTACTGTCAGTAAGGCTTCAAACAGCAGGAACCACATAAATTTGAGACCGTCTCCTTCAAAATCCAGCAAAGAGCAAACAAGCATAAAAAGATTATGCCATTATGCACTGTTTGTTGGCTGAAGAATTGAAATTTAAAAAAGCTTCAGAATGGACTCAGAACATATCTAATTTTTCTTCTTTTTACAAATAGGAAATAAGAGGTAGAGACAGTCTGGTCTGTCTGGAGACACCTAGCAAAGCTGGAACACAGGTTTCCACTTCCTACCCTCATTCTTGACTTAGGTCATTAGATTTCAGTCTAGTAATTCCTATCCAATGACTCGCAGACATCTCTTAGCATCTAGGCTCCTAAATTGTGGAGAGGGCGAAGGGGGTAGAGGGGAGCCATTGGTTGGTGTTCCATCCAAAGTCCCCAAAAGCTCTGTAGAAAGAGAAGAGAGTGAGGACTGGACAGCAAGAGAAGGAGGAAGATGCTTCTTTAACACTAAAAATCTCCTTCCACCCATTTCCAGAATAAAAACCATCCACTTCTGGAACTAAAAACATTTCAGTGGTGACCAAGACAGGTTGTAGGAAAGCTTTTTCATATATCTAAAAGGAAGAAAGTAGAAAAAGAAATGATTTGTCCCCCTTCAGTGTGTCTGCTCCTGGTTGCTGTCTCTTGGCACTGAACTACAACCAAGAGTTGTAGAACGTCTTTCTGGGGAGTCACAACTCTAAGCCTTTGGCTGAAACTGGTTCCTTAATACAAGGGAAAGAAAGAAGCAACACCAGGGATGTTGCAGGCAGAAGGCAAAAGAAGACATCAAAGCAAGCAGTTGCCATGGCTGCTTCCAGGAGCCGCCCAAGGAGCACCACCACGTAATGGGAATCACCTCTGAGCTCTGAATCACCCAACAGTGATTTCAGGGTTCTGACAGATATGAACCACCAAAAAGCCCTAACTACTACAGGAACACTGCCTGCATTGGTTCAGCAGAGAGGTGTCTGAGCAGATCTTACTGCTACAGAGATAAAGCAAAATTTGAGATTTTTTTTTTTAAATAATGTTAAGTGATTAGTGACCCTATGGCTTATTTATAACCAGGAGAAAGTCTGCCTGCCTTTGTCAGGCTTTTTCTAGAATCTGTAAAAAGCACTTTTTAAGAGGAAGAAATATTTAATTGGCAAGGAGCTACTCAGAAAACTGGAGATTCAATTTTGGTATTGAATTCTTAGAAACCTCACAGGGCATTGGGAACTTGAGACTTCATGAGAATGAAGAACATTGGAGGCTGCAGATATTTGTGTCTTTCCACCTGAAGTTTTCGGTCATGAGCAGCCCAAGAAGCATGCATACAGGGAACACACTTTGGGAACAGATCTGGGGAAAGAGAGTTCAGATGTGTTAACATCCATAATCCTTTACACAGTGCTGGGCGAGCTGGGAAGGACCCCAAAGGCACCAAGGAGGGAGGACAGCCCTTCCCAGCACACGTTCATGCCTAACTCTTTAACTCTCTCCTTTAGAGAATCCAGCTGCACAGGGCTTCCAGCATGAAAATAACAGAAATGGGTACAAAATCAGCAGCACAGAACTTAGGACTCTCCAGCAAGTGCAGCCTATTTTATTTACTCATGTACATCGGTGCCGCAATCCCGGGTGCTCAGGCAGTTTACAGGAATTGCAGCGTGACCTCGGGACTCGACTAACCAGAGACGGAGGCAGAGCACCACACGACGACCCACGGGTCAGGCAGACCAGCCCGCCGAGCTGCTCTCCTCTGCCTTCTCAAACCGCTTCGTCTGTGACTCATCATTTCCAGCATACTGCAGGAAACTTTCCCTAAAGGGAGAAAACAGTTGTGTGTGGACAGAGAAGATATCATAACATCAACAAGAGAAGCAGTGATGTGGAAACAGTCCCTGCCACTCTCAGGATAAAGTCCCTAATGTTAAATTTCAGAATTCTTTTAGTACCTGTTTCAGTTGAGGCTCCATAAAACACTGAGAATATATATATATATATATATATATATATATATATATCATCAGTGTTTATGTTATAGAGGAATATTTATGTTATAAATAGAGGAATAAATTATGTTACAAATAGAGGAAATCTGAAAATAGGAAATAGAGGAAAGACCTGGTGTTGGAGCAATGTTATTTGGCAGCTTCAAAGCATGGGGCCTGTATTGCAGCTCGTTCCACCAGTGAAACTGCAGCTAGAGTCTGGTTCTTGTTTTCTAAGAAAATTCCATTTTCCTTTTAAAGAAAGGCATGTCCTGATTCTTAAATTCACTGCACATAATATTGAACATTTCCTGTGGAGCACACATAATCCAAATGCATTTAGAGCCAGCTTCTGCTACTGCTGAAGTCAATGAAAGGTTTCAAAGAAAGACTGGGAAGTCTTTATCATGTTTGCAGGCTGTAATTCTTCTGTATCAAAGGCTAAAATCCCTCAGTTTCGGCAGTCATTTTCCCTTTATATTAACATCATCATGGGAAAATGAAAAGGCAAATAAACACACAATAAATGAGCAGAAAGAGACAGAAATGCTTGCTGCAGGGGGTATATCACATACTGATTATGCTGCCTCATACATTTGTCTTTTCCTCACTTCCCACATCGCAATGGCTTTTATTTCTTCACATTTAGCAATAATTAGTAAAAGCCCAGACTGAGCCCAGACTCTGAACTACTTAGTAATAATGAAGCAATGTTAACAACCGTCCTTAATCACTCGATACTAACAAAAACTAAATTGAGTCAGGCACCAGCATTAAATAATAAAATTGCAATTTTTTTCATCAAGGAGTTCGCTAGACGTAAATGGAGAAGACAAGTTCAAACATACCTGCATCCATTTACATTCACACCTGTGTATCAGGTACTGAGCTGACTGGGGGAGGAATGTCCCATGGCTGAAGGTTCATCGGTGTGCTCTGTTTTTACAACCTTGCTGTCACTGCTGGACAGGATTACCTTTATCTCTGTGGCTTGAGATCATTCCCATCACCTGCTTTTGGGAGTATTTACCAAAATGTGGCTGTCCTTCTTAATGACTATCCTAATCACCAAAACAGAGGTTAATGCTCCTAGGTTCCAAGGCTAGTGATTTTCTAAAGATTTTAAAATAAGACAAGATGGGAATCCTGGTGCAGGGGACACAGGTCAAAGCTGTCTCAAGAAACAGAGTAACCTCAACCTGATCGCTGACATCCAAAACCAGGGTCTTCACTGCTGGGCAAGAAGTGAGCCTCCACCTCCTCTTCTCTGTTCTGGAGTGGAGCCCAGAGAAAAGCCATTGCTCTCCTTCGCTGAGGCCACGTGCAATGCAAGAAAGCTGAAATCATTTTGTTTGTTTGCTTACTTCAGAAAAAAAAAAAAAAGCTTTGGCTCAAACCAAGCTGGAAAGTGCCCCAGACTGATGAGCTATTCATACGGACCTTAAATAGCGTAGCACCTGAAAGGCACCACTTTCCACATGGGCAAACTGCAACCACAAACACCCCTAGGTGTCACGTCTCCTCTCCTCTCCCTGGGAGCTTCAGGAATCTGTGGGAGGGGAAGGAAGGGGGAATGTTGAATCTACATGGTTTTGGCTTTTCATGTTTCATCCTCTCCTGCAGCAGGCTTTGCTGTTAATATTTGCAGCCATTCATAACCTCAGGCACACTGTAAGAGAGCAAACCAATCCCTTCCCAAACTATCCCCCCCTCTCCAAGCAGCAGCAAAGCTGGTAAAAGTGAAGCTGCAAAAGTCTGTTTTTTGGGCATCTGGGATCCAGCAAACACGGATTTGGAGCTGCTGCACTGTAGCAGATCCTGCTGGGATTGAAAGATACGCCTTCACCCAAATGTTTACTCCTCCTCAGCCCTCTCACCTCCCACGCTCCTCCAGCGCCTCTCCTGGCTTCCCTCACCCATGAGCTCACAGCTCTGGGGTTCTCTGCACCGTTTTCCCTTTTCTCTCCAGGGACTGAATCTGTTCTCAGATCTATCGTGTTTATTTTTCATGTCAGTCCCTCACCACCCTCATTCCCCACCCCAACACACTGGCTGTGGATCTCCCATTCCAGACTGTGACCTCCCCAGCAGCCTCCACCACCTCCCCAGCACCCAGCAGGTAGAGCAAACATCTTCTGTACATGTGTTACCTGGTCTTCCTCTCACCATTGCCTTGTGCAGGGCTTGAGTCTCTCCTTTGGAGGCTCTGCAGACCTTTGTGCTGCCGTCATGACTCCCCATGGAGACACATCTGTCCCTGGACTCTGGGATTATCTCCCTGTGGTCCTCTGCCTTGCATCTCACCATCCTTGGCGTGTTTTTGTTAAATGTCACACTTCACCAAGCCCCACATCCTGCTGCTTACCTGCCCCTTCCAGCCCTTTATCTCATTGGTATCCCTCAGAAGTCACCTCTTTGGTCTTGCTTTCCACCAGCAGTGCAGTCCCTCCCCAGCCACATGGTTGCTGTGCTTGTCTCCCTTCCCCAGCCCAACCTGGCCAGCTCATCGCCTGCTCACATCAGGAGCAGGCATACAACCCTCACGTAGCACCCAGCAGGCCACAGCCTTCCCAGCGGCAGCGAGCACCCCTGGGTGCTACTAAGCAGTATGTAAACGCAATCCTGTGAGCACCACCTTCTGTTTCACTATTTTTCCCTTTGGAACACCTGGCTTTGCATTGGTAGGATGTGGTATCAGACAATATCCTGCTTGTGATTTTTCTCTTTTCAACTGGCCGCCTTTCTGTTTACTGATTTTGTAATGGCCTCAAGCTTTCTACTCTGTGAAATCACATTTCAGCCACTGCAACTGCAGCTATGTATTACGAGAGCCCTGCCTTTACTTGCAGCTGTACTTATGAATGTTTCTTTCATGCATCCAAAAAACATTAGTTCTGATCTGAAAAATCAAGTCATATAAAAGTAGCTGAGCTTGAGCTTCAAAAAGGAAACCAGGCTGGAATTTTATACCCTTAATCACACAAATCTGTGAGTGATTTAAGACTTTACTACAAGCCACAATATGCAGAACCTTCATTGACACAACCCAGACGTGAATCCAGTTGCAAAAACTAACCAATATTTTAGAAGTCCATTTCAAGATGATACTTGGATCTGTTAATGCAGCCAGATGCCACAGCATATCTGAAATACTATGCCTGCAACCAGTCTGGGATGTGTTTGCATGAAGACACTGTTCCTCCTACTGTTTGAGTAAGAGTGGAAAGTAGGGACTTTTTGATATAAACCTTTACTGATAACCCTGGCTGAAACAGCAGGTCCATATAGAGAGGCGTATGATTTTTTTTTAGCCGTGTACTCACAGCAAACTGACAAGAAGAGGTGTAGAGGCACCCACCTTCCACTGATGCCAACCCATTTAGGTAACTTCAGCACAGGCTGATTTGCAATTGTTAGGCATGTACATTTTTAGCTGTGCTCAAATTCCTGCTCTTCCACCCACTTTCTTCATTAGCATATTAGACGCCCCCATGGCGTACTTTAAAATGGTCTATAAGTCAGGCATGTGTGAGGGAAGGTGGCTCCACTTCTGCAGCTGAAGGCAGCTGAAATATTCCCTCTCGAGGCTGGAGAGAGCACTGAGGGGTGAGGGACAGCCCCACAGGAAGGAGGCAAGCTCTGCAGCTTGCCTCAGCATCAGGGCTATTGCCTACGGCAGGATGGGGAGCAGAGGTCAACAAGAGCACTTTACTTATTCTGATTGCAGCCCTAATAATAGCCTGTATGGAAACCTACACACATACATCCATATATATTTTCCATATTTTTTCCATATATATATGTATGGAAACCAGACGCCTTATTAAGCATTCACTTTGTGCTTTGCAGGTAGCTCACGCGCCAAGCGTTGCAAGGGTTGGAGTGCCAGGCAACATCCTTTGGAGAGCCTCTGACTGTGCCTTTTGAGTACAGTGACCAGGCAAGGCCATGCAACGAGGTGTCCTCTGCTAAAGCCACGCACAGGGAGCACACCCATCATTCAGTGTCACTGTGGCAGCTGCCTAGGGCCAGCATGGATGCTGCAGTGTCACCATAAGGATGCTCGCTTTGGATTTATTAATCTGTATTTTCAACCTGCTAATTTAGCATAGTGTTTGCCTGGGTTTTCCCTGGGGTTTTTACATTACAAATCTTGTGGCAAACCTCTATGGGGATGTCCTCAGAAGGTATTTCTAATGATGATTTCAGTGACAAATTGCCATCTCTTTCCCCATCTGTCGTGAATGCCCCTTTTCTCCTTTTCTCTTCCTGCCTCCTCCTCACATCGCCTTTCTCCCCACCTGAGCTCTTGTACCTACATGGAAACACGACCCATGTCTCTCAGTGCCATAGATCCCAGTGCATTTCGGAGAGCTAGTAACATAATGGAAAGGTGGGGAGGGACATGGTTGCCCCTCAGCCAGGGCTCCCCTCTCACTGACTACTAAAAGCCCCCCTACTCATGGCCTCTCCTTCCACTGTATGACCTCCCTCTGCCATCACCTGTCCCCAGACTCCTTCTTTTGGAGACTGCAGCATAGTTGCTCATTGCCAGAGGGAGTGGCTGAGGCCAAAGGCCTGTGGGTTCAAACCCATCTACACTGGTGGTAGAAAATCCTGTTGAGGTCCACCAGCCCTCAAGAGGTCAGCAGAGGCAGAAGATGCCCCAGGGCTTCACATTGCAGAAAGCCCTGAAGGTACATTAACTTTCTTTGTTTTCATGTTTCCCCCTCATCATCTCCTACTGGTCACTCTCGCTGTTTGTTTTGTGACCAAAGCAATAGGGATTCTGTCCCTGAAAAAGCCTAAAGGACCCTTTTTCTGCACTCCCCCAAAAAAGGCAGGGACAAGCATACAAGGAGGAGATTTGGGGTCCCTACCAGTGAGCAGCCCTCTCTCTGATACACAACGCCTGACTTCAGAAATGATTTGTGTACCACTCACTGTCTCACGGCTTGCCCCAAGAATAGGTCTAGGCTACAGATTGCACGATGTGGCCAATATTCCTGCTGTGTTTCCTTCTCTCTCTTTTTTTCCCCTCATTTCCCTGTAACTCCAGTGCCACTCCTTGTAATTGCTGCAGAAATGTAATTGCTGCTCTGTGTAATTGCTGCAGAAACAATCTGAGCTGTCATTGACTTACATTGTTCACACATCAGGAGAAACTGGCAGATCAGATTCACCCCACCTAACTTCAAGGGACCTGCTGCATATGTATCTACATCTAAGGCAGGGATTGAGGTTCCAATGGAGACCTAGAAAATAGAGAAGAATGAAATTTAAGGTACAGATCACACATCCAAATGTATGTTTCAACTCCTTCGTTATATCCACAGACAAGATGAACTGCACCTCTATCGAATACATAAAGTAACACCTGTGTTCAGGGCACAAAGGCAGCTTTAGAGTAGACACCTAAAGTTAGGCAAGAAGATCCCAGACAGTGTCTCCTAGGAGGGAAATCATGACTTTCAGATCAGCTCTGTTATGCCTATTTTGAATTTAAGTGGACTTACCTTTGCTCTCACAAGGGCCAGTCCTGTTAGTTACGGAGTTGCATAGCGAGGAATAATTATGTCTTATGCCAAGTCCTTTCACCCTCTGCACTGGTGCGGCCTCACTTAAGTACTGTGTGCAGCTGTGGGTGCCACAGTGTAAGAAGGATATAAAACTACTAGAGAGTGTCCAAAGGAGACTAGAGACTGTCCAAAGGAGACTCAGTTACAAAGATAGTGCAGGGTCTGGAGGGGGAGGTGTATGAGGAGCAGCTGAGGGCCCTTGGTTTGTTCAGCCCAGAGCAGAGCAGGCCGAGGGGAGGCCTCATGGCGGCCTGCAGCTCCCTCACGAGGGGAGCGGAGGGGCAGGCGCTGAGCTCTGCTCTCTGGGGACAGCGACAGGACCCGAGGGAACGGCATGGAGCTGGGACAGGGGAGGGTCAGGCTGGGTGTTAGGGAAAGGTTCTTCGTCAAACAGACAAGATGCAATGGGAGAATCGGCATTCTGCAGGAAACTGGCATGGTGTCAGTCTTGTGAGGGCTGGTTTGGCCATCAGGCACCTTCCAACAAGAAGATTGGCACCTGTGTTTTTCTGCCTTCACCCCCTCGCCAGGGAGCACAGTTGTGGCATGCATTGTGCTGGATTTTCTAACACACACATGCACGCATTTTACTCAATGCTCCAATTAGCAAGGACAAGATCAAAGATATGTGCCCACCACCAACAATTATCTCCTGGTTGCAAATAAGTTTCAGCTAACTGCTTTACATACAGAGGGCTGATCTCAGCCAGGCATTGCTTCATCCTAATTGTAGGACTGGCTCTGGAAACTTTAAAATTGTGGAAGAGATGGAAGTTATGTGAATATCATTGGTAAGTGAGTTTATGTCATTCATAAAGTAGCAAATATGGTTACTGAAAGGGATTCTTGTGCAAGTCTATAAATGAGGGAGAATAGTAATTAAAGGGTAGTTTCCCCTTAACATGGGTTCATCTTTTCAGGAAAGACTCAAATCATTAAGACCCCAGTTCTCTCTCACAGGACAGGGGACAGACATTAGCTTCATTTTTGTGCAGTGATTTAAGTTTTCTCCACTCCAAGGGGATTAACTTAAATTAGATCTACTTCTAGCTGGCCTTTCATTTCTTTGCCAGCCTGCTCCAAAACTGAGGCTTGAGCTAAGTTATACACTGTTTTGAGACCATGAGCAGAGATGCAAGCAGAGAGATACAGGTCAGTGTGTCCTGGCAAAGCAGTCACAAAGTATTTAAGAATACCTGGTGCAGGCTATAGGTGCTTGGAGTTGCTCTTGTGTCTTTACAGCTGTGCGTACATGCAGGGGAGGGATTCAGCATCATTACTGGAAAGTGGAAACTGGTACCAGATTGTCATGCAGATAACACAGTGTTGGCATGGAATTTGAAGAATTACTTTTCATCCCATCCCCATCAGTCATTATTTTCTGCTGTTAGTACTCAAATTGCTGCACAGACCCTTGCTCTGGCAGAGTGTTCAAAGCACAAATGACAAGGGCGGTGAATGAGATGGGAACCATTTAAGGACTGTCACATCACTGATTAACATCAGTGTACATAAACACTGACCCTCTGAGCCCCAGGTTGTTCCACGCTTGATCACTGGTAGATTAATCATATATTGCAGCTAGGCAGAGCAGTTTTGATGCATATGTCCATGTAGAAACTGCACAGATGGACAACCCCAGGTCTATGCTAAAGAACAGCCAGAGGGGGATTACACTGTACCTGGAAAACATGCAGCCACAGCCATACCTTAGGATTGCAATTCCTTTGTCTTGCTAGAATAGAGCAAAAGGAATTAATTAAAGGCTAAAAATCTAACCCACTATTATTAAATTCCTGAAGATGAGTTATTTTTAAGGTATATAAATATTTGGAAGGAATTCTTAAAAACTCTCTTTTAAAGGAATATTTTTATGTAAGCCAGGTTTAAGGAGACTTCTTTGCAAGTTCTAATAAAGTGCAGTCTGCTTCCAGGTTGTCTTATACTTTCATTAAAGCTGTGATGTACGTAAGTGCTAGGTCCAAATGGCAGGAGGTCCCATCAGCTGGGCTGTGGGGACAAGAGCTCACTGTGCATGGCTGCCAGTGCCTGGCTCAGTCACACTCCACCACAACCAGTGTTGAGGACAAAATGCCAACTTTCTAAAATGCATCAACTTAAGTTAAAGTACAGTATTCATTATAATGTAGATTTTTTTCCTTGTGAATAACTGAAAAAAAAAAACAACTCACTTTTTTTTTCCCCTGCATTGAAATTAGATGTCAACAAACCACTATCAGTTTCAGTGGTATAAATTATTTATTTAGTAATACACAATTAACATTTCAGATATTTGACACACTCAAGATCCTATAAACACATCATTGTGCGGTACAGATCTCTCAATACTTTGGAAAGACAAGGCATGAGAAATTAATTCAATGTGCATTTTCATATTAGAAATCCATTATAGAGAAGTTTAAAGTCACAACCACAAATAAAACAAGAACACAAATCAAAATCTGTACAACACAATATTTAGACTATTCAACAGAATGATCGCTTAGGATGAAAAAATATAAACAATTTTCTTTCCTTATCTTCCACACAAGCAATTTGGAAAGCACGTTCATTCATGTGTAACACATTGTATTTGCTAACATTTTGAGTAATGCAGGCAAGATTTGCAGACACCTGATCATCCAGCACTTCCCAGCAGATAAATGGTCTTCTGAAAAATATCAAGAGGGACCTGGCAAAAAATAACGGTGGGTCTACAGCAGGGAAATATTTTAGTAAGATTAATGAAAGTTTTTTCCTGTGTTTTAATTGGCATTGGGTTATGGTTCACAAATCCACCAGTTGTTCAGTACCCTGCTACCACAATGCTAAACTTGGGATGCTATTCCAAGAGCACAGGCAGAGGAGTATTTGGATGTGCCACTTGTTTTTGCTGCAGGGCAAACACCCACACCAGCCACAGAGAAGCCCTGTTGTCACAATGGCTTGTAACGTTCTCACAGAGCTTGGAAATCTGCCTGGTGATACAGAAAATACGGCCGTTTCTAAACCCAGCACAATGAGCTGCGGTGGGGAATGAGGAGTGGCTTGGACTTGCAACAGTTTTGGCTTCTCACACTTATTGAAAAGGTCCTGCCGTTGGGCTGGGGCCTTTCTCTAGCAGAGCCTTTGGAAACTTTTCAAAATCTTTGAGAACTGGTGAAAAGATGCCTTAGGCTGTTTCATTGCAGATGCTGCAGCATGCTACCACACACTAGTCTGGTCTCCCAGCCACAGATGACCTTAAGAGAGATGATTTTTAATGACAATATTCACTAGCAATACCGTGTCAGAGATGGTATGGGCAGAAACAACCCTGCTGAGAAACAACTACAGTCAAGGATTTCAGTTTTGTAGTGAAAATCAGCTACTTCCAAAAAGGCAAAATTGGCTCACCATTATCTCTGTGCCAATGAAACAAGGAGGCTGCTGGCTGAACCACTGTCTTTTGGCAGTTTTCTGTCAAGAAAGTAAATTCCAACACAAGACGAGGAGAAATCAAACAATGCACGTGACAGCAAAGGCAAGAAAAAGAGTCCAAAACTTTCAGGAGGGGAAGTAGTGCAAGAAGGACCCAGCATCCTTGAAAGACACTAAATAGACCCCAGAAGGGCATGAGAAAGTGCATGGTGCAGTCAGGTATTGGCTCCTTCCCACGGAGCAGTAAATCTCTTGCAAAGTCCCTTTGCAAATCCTGTTTATGTGCCTTCATAAAACAGCGGTTATTTGTCATGCAGTCCCCAAAAGCTAAATTGCGCAGCGGTTTATTTTGCATGTCTGTTATATCACAAATCTGTTGACAAGGCACGCTGCTAGAGTAATCCTGAGGGGAAAGTCCCTTTTCAAGTTTGCCTATATGTGTATTTTCTATTCTTCACAGAGCTTTTAAAACAATAAACAAGAAGACTGACAATGTTGTGGAGCCTGTGAGGCTGCAACCACTACAATATGAAGCTCAGATGCCATGACAACGAGTGAAATACAAGAGAACTGGTATACTAAATAAAATTTAGAAAGCTATAGGATTTTCTAAGTGTTTTGTTTTGTTTTGTTTTTATCACTGGCATTACTATTTTTTACAGTTTGAGGCTATAGGTCAGTGGATCTCCCTCATCCAAATAAAAGGATGGGAACATCAAATTCCTCTTTTATGTGTCAGTGTGGCCTTAAGAGGAACTCACTTTATAAGTGGAGTTTCAACAAGGGAAAACTGGGAAAAGTAAAAGAAAAATAAAGACACGTAAAGCCTGATTATCTTTAAGAACTAACTGGCAAGATAAAGGATTACACTGTCAAAGAGTGCTTCAAATGGGCTGCTTTTTTACTTGCAAGTAGATTTCATTAGTAGTGGAAACCACAGGATAATGAGGTAACTTAAAGTCATATTATAATGCTGAAGTCACACAGTAATTAAAATCGGACAACATCCTTAGCAAAACTGGGGAAAACATCAGCCAGAGGTAGGCTCTCCACATTTGTTTTTGTTAACTCCATGATCTGTGGCAACTGATTCCAGCAGGTTTGGTTTTTCTTTTCTGCCAGATACTGAAAAGGAGAGCTAATATTATTATTTCTAAGTCCAAGTAGTGAACTTCCGCGAGTCTTACCTAAGAAGTCATTGTTTTAAACAATATGTCAATAGCTGGCATAACAGTGCAGAGCAGGGAGGAATGTTTTTCCCATGTTCCCTTGTTTACAGGATTTCCAGGCATTGTGCCAGGATTTTTCCCTATGTTAAAGAAAATTCCGTTCTTCCACATCCTTCATTTTCCTGCACACAGCCTGACTCTCCTTTGAATCCTTGATATAGTCAGACCCAGTTTGCTGCACTCAGTATTTAAAAACAGGTTTTTTTTTGTTTGCCTTCTTTTTCCTCAGCTTATCAGCTTTCAGAAAGAAAACAGACCAAATTTCAGTTATCTGGAGTTTTCTTGGATCCCATGCATTTTGTCTGTTTAGAAACCCCCAGTAGGTCTCTTTCAACTGCTTGCTAGTGCAGCCCTTGCAACCTTCCCACCTCTTCAGTGTCCTTTGGAAAGGGTCTTCACCATTCTCATTACTGGGGTGAAGAACCACCTCTTTGAACTGAACCTTCTACCAGCGTCACCTGATGGCCCCTAACTCTTGTCTTAGAAGAGAGTGAACAGTCTGTCCCTATCCACCCTTTCCATAGCACTCAAGGTTTTTAGGACATCATTATACTTCCCCTCAGCTGTCTCTTTTTCCAGTTAAAGAACTGTATATTGCTCACCAAACACCACTTAGGCACACTTCCACAATGTAAGATGGTTTCATCTAAAACACTGATCAAGGATTTATATAGACAGTAATTATTGTGTTTGAGTTTCAAGCTTTTACCTGTTTGAGGTCAGGATTTGATTATCCAAAACACACAAAAAGTGCAAAATGGGTCACAGGTCACTGAGCCCTCTCTTGAGTTTTACTGGTGTGATGTTGGTCTTGATTAGAACAAAGCTACTAATTTGCTGGAAGATAGGATAAATGTGGCCATTTATCTGTGCAAAGAAATAGCTTATCACAAGCAATTCTTAGCAAAATGTTACCAAAACAATAAGAAGAAGCAAACATGGGAAAACCACTTAAAAATACAGAGATGTTTTAAACATTTTCTCATAATCACTGTGCTATCACTGCTTTGTTGTGTCCTGCATAGATGATATACAGTATGATACGAAGCAACCTACCCTATAGATCAAAAGGAGCAAACAGTAGGAAGCTTTCCCCTTTTATCCCTTTATTCCCCCTTTATCCCCAGTCCAGGTACACGCTGAGTGCTTGCAAAGCCAACCCGCACACACTGCGCTATGGCTCTGCTTCAGCAGCTCAGTTCATCACGGTGTGCGATCCAGTTGCATCGGTTTCCAAGCCTGTTCACCCACTCCTACCTCTGATTTCAGTTGCTGCCAGCTGTGTTTCCCTGGCACGGATACCTGGCCGCAGTGGGATCTGGGCTCAGACAACCAGCTCATTTTATTCACTGCCATGAGAAAAAAATACTCAGCTACCAACTAGCACTGACAGCCTCAAAAATGCTATTGTGAATTCCCCTAATGTCCAACATTGTTGCACCACTGTGATTTTAGCATGGCTCTCAAATGGGTTTTAATCTTGAAAGTTTTTAAAATACCAGCTATTCTTACAGCACATATCCTCATTCAGTCACGCACTGTGTTGAGACTAATATTAATGTTTCCCTCAATAATAGGAGTAGAATCACTTAATCGTGAAAAAGAATTAAAGTTGTAAAGCTAATGGGTGCTATGTCCTTTTATATCACTGGAGTATGTAATGTATAACTCTTAAGCTTTAGGAACCACACCTTACTGTTGTAAAATTCTATGTAGCTCCTTCTCGTTTTACAAAAAGATATGAGTTTAAGAAACTGAGTAACACTCTCCAGTATTTTCTGGTGTTCTAAAACTTCACAGTTCTTGGTAGGTTTTAGTAAGAAGGAGCAAAGAAAAAGAAGTTGATGAATAATCACAGCTTTAGACTTCCTGCCTGTGCAGCTCTGCCACCTGGGAGCTATGCAATATGACTTTTTGAGTCCCAAAGCAATTTCAAAGCAGTGAACCACCAGAAGGTCTCAATATATATACTTGGTATTGTTTCAAAGAGCTGAACAGAGAGCCAGCACTCTGTGTACACTTTTGCTTGTCCAGACTCATAACCTCTTCTGAAGAAATGAAAAATGAGGAAAAGGAGAATGCGGCAAAGCAACATGTTCAGTAGTACCTTTTCTTCCTCAAAACTCTGCCCAAGGCTAGAGGATGAAGTGAAAGTAGCATCAACGACAAGAAGAACAAGTGGCAATTAACTGCTTACTGAAGGAGCGGTAACAAAAATCCACCTTCCCCCAAAGCCAAGACACCAAGAGCAGCGCTCAGTAGGGACCTGGATGGCTCTCCCACCGCTGTGTAAATAGCACATACATTTCTGCTACGGAAACATCGCCAGTGTTGGCAATGGGAGCAGCTATTATTCCCAGAACAGGATTTTTTTTTTTCTTCTCACTGCTTGTGTAACAAAGGTTTTATTGCATAAAAGCCATGTAATCCATTAGATAAAAGTGAATTTCAATTTCACCTGGACCTCATCCCAAATGTTATGAGCCAGATAAGAAGATATTAATAAAATAATCATAACCTTTTTTCAACAGTAACTGATTTTACTTATACTTCAGAAGTCTACCAACACATAGGGAATCCTGCAGACCAGGAAAAGCATTAGAAGATTAAAATTAAGTCATCTTAAATAAAGAAATTGGATAGGGGAACTTAAAGTGAGTTTGTCTTTATTAAAGACAAGAAGGGTAGGGGTGGAAATCATCATTTTAATTGCACTGTGCAACAGAATCATGACAGGGAAAATGATATATAAACAGTAAGAGAACAAAAGCAAATAGTTCAATACTTTCATCGAAATACTTCTTTTTTCATTCTACAGGTTCTAACTCATATCAGAACAGACTGTCTGGCAGGCTTGTTGAAGGCAACAGGTACTGAAAACAACTTAAAACTCGCAGAAACATGTCCCTAAGGCATATTTCCATTGCTGCCAATGCCAGGTAAAAATACCAGAACTCTTAATTAAAAACAGAGATTTAAACAAAAGTAGCTTTATACTGATTCTCAGTGCCCTTATTCTTCTCACTCTTTACAGCAATCAGAGAGGGAAGGTCTGATGTCCGATAAACTCCAGTCCTCATCCTCCCTTGGCAAGATCTCAGTTCCGAGACATAACCTTCAAAGCTGAGGTTCCCTTCGGACTCATCGCAGGAGCGTGTGCCGGTGTCTTCCAGCTTGACTCCATCCACATCAATTATCCTGTTCACGGGCAACTCCTTGCCGGGGTTGTCTCTCACGCCAGGAGGATTAACACTTCTGCTGGTCTTTGCTTTGAGAGACGTTTGCTCACAAGAGTTTCCTGAAGTTCCCTGTGAATCAGTTTTCTTTTTGTGGTTTGCACCTGATAGAAGAATTAGAAACAAACAGACTAACTAAACAAAAAGCACAAAACAGAAGAGTTAGCTATCTTCTGGTTCCTAGCATTTTCCGTGCTGTGACCTCCTCTGAGGTGCTAAAGGTAGGTCATCAACTGGGACATTCCTCCACCCCATCCAGGAGACTGCCGGAGGTACCCAGCAGGTAACTTAACAGTAGGCCTCAAAGGTACATATAGTGTCAATATAGATCTGTCTTACTTTAGCATTATTCAGAATTTAAATAAATAAATAAACTTCCATTAAAAATAACTACTTAGCATAAATTTGTACACCTTTAGAATGAAAACTCACATCAGCAAACCCAAACGTGAAGCAGGAGGATACAGAACTCCCAGTGGGGCAGAACAGGAGATGTTCTTTGATTTGAAATGGCCTCCAACACCATATCCCTGCTGAGATATTGTTTAACTTAGCTAGAGATTAGTCTTTCTCCAACAGACTTAGGCTGATCTAAAGTCTCAGTTTGCTGTGCTGAAATGCAATCTAGCAGTTATGGGGGACAGCTCACAGGACAGGAAGAAAAGAAATAGCATAGTTTGCTGAAGAGCTTAAGCATTAAAAAAAAAAAAAAATGTTATGTGTGATGTTTTAACCTTGAAGTTTCTTTTTGGTACAGCATTCCTAAAATCACCACTGTTAGGATTTGGGCCTACTGTCCAGAACCAACCATGCCAAGCCATTACTGTCCCAAGTCTTCCTCATTCCCAGCACTGGCTGCCTCACAGACTGTGCAGTGTCAAGTAGAAGCCCCTAGAAATAGACACATTGGGCTTGATATTCGAAGACTTGCATCAACTACAAGATATGTAATTAAACAAAAACATCTGTCAGTGTGCTTTGCCTCATACAAAATATATGACTTTCATTAGTAAAAACAGGAGCAGTTCTTTTCAGAACTGGGATGGGAAGTTGAGGTTAACCCTAGACTAAAACCTTCGGCTCCAAAAAAAAAGTCAGTTTTATTTTAGATATGACAATGCAGTCCACTAGGCCCTTGTTAAACTAATTGCAGATACGTCTGTTCTGGCTGTTTCAACAAGCAACAAGAAGGGAATGACAAAAGAACTGCTTCACGATTCACACCATGACTACCAACATGAGTAGCTGAGACATCCCTGTCATAATGATGGAAAGGGGGCAAAATTTGCAGGGAGAGATAATTTTTACTCTTTACTACTTTCAATAGACCAGTTGCTATCCAAGAGAAAAATAGAAAATCTTTCAAGATAAAGGCAGACATGAAAAAGGGCTTCCATTGCAATTTAATTTCTTTTTTTCCATGTGTAACAGCTGGTCTTTTAAAACATACCGTCTTATCCAACATGCCTTACCTAACACATTTTAAAATGTCTGACCAGCACATTTAGCCACACAGCCCCTATGAGAATTGCGTGGTTAAATCACATAGCTGGCTTGGAAATCTTTTGTGTTTGTTCCATAAAGTAGTCTGTACTCTGCTCTTTGTAAGAAAAATAATTAATTAATAATACAATCATCATAACCAAGAACTTTTCAATACGGAGAAGGGGAAAAATGCAAATGAAAGGACAATAAAGCAATTTCATACTGTTTCAATCAAGTCTCTCTAGGGCCTTCTCAACGGCTAAAGCTTTTATTTAATGAAAATAAGTCAAATTCTAAGTAACACAATGTTATTTCACTGCTTTTGCTATAGCGCAGCCCCGCAAGTAATAATGTGGATATTCCACATCAGAAGTACTTGCCTTTTTTTCACAACTAGAGGAGTTAGATCAAACTCCAAACAAATCAGCCAAGCAGTAGCAGAAAGAAGGCAAAAAGCTTTCTCAGCCCTGCTAGCCCAGCACGACTACCAAATTACAGCTAACATTTAATGGGCCTATATTACACCTCATGTTTACATCTTCATACTGCAAACAGAACATCAGCTTAATTTTAAGTGCTGTTTGCATGGCTGTGGTGTAAAATGCTATTCTTTTATTCTAAAATGTTTATTTTACATGACTGTATTGAATGGTACTCCTGATCTTTTTAATCTACTCTTCTATGCCCTTTGAGGACATCTCTGATTCTCCTTTCATGTTGGTTTAAAAGAGGCACTCGTTTCTAAAAAGCTGTACTAACGATGAATCACAACAAATAGTTGGCATTGACAGAGCATGAATCATCCGGTAGTCTTATTATTAAGAGTACGTCCTTCTACTAAATGTAATGCAGAGCAAAAACTTTGATGGTGGCGTCAGGTATCATAGCTCTGTCGCTCTGAACTACACTGAAATAGTCTCCACAGACACAAGACAGTCCACATTAACAGGGTTCAACGAAAAAACGTCTCCGGAAACTCCTGCTGAGGAAGTATTACTCTACGGAAGGCGTAAGTATGACTGTATTTATTTGGTGTCTTAGTCTTTCTACAGCTGCAGATAAGACACACCATTGAAGTCTTGGATTATGGTGTCACCGAGTCACCACATGGAGCAACTGGGCTTTCAAGTAGTCTGTTAGGAACGAAGCAAAAATCAGGTCAATGTTATCTCTCAGGCTTCACAGGAGAAGCCCATCTGAAGAGGAATAAACCCATACTATGGGCAGTTTTTTCTATTAATGGCCTTACCAGAAGCAATCCCTCTGAAGAATCTAACAAATTACTACTAGAGGCAGGACAGGAACGCAGAAGGCCTTATCTGAAATACCAGTTCAAAAGAACAAGGAATTGCTAAGGGATAATATTGTGAAGGTGGTCGCTCTTTTCCTGGCAGGGTAGAAAAGATCTTGGCTCATCTGTGCTAAACTGGAAGGTGATTTCAAGAGTAGTGTTACACTGAAAAAGGATTTTAATGTGATTTTTTCCACATGTTTCAAAACAAAAGATTTACAAAGGAAGTAAGGCTATTCAGCACAAATAGAGATTCCCCAAAGTAGCATGTGTTAAAATGTATCCCTCAAGTTTCAAAACAGACTCAAGATCTGCATGTACTTGGTGGAGCTTTGTAACAAGGCTCAAATGATGCTTGCAACACTTCTGTGCTGGTCTCCTCATAGTCTTGTTTTGAGTAGCAAATGCCTGAGAAAACTCAGCTACACAGGGTTATATCTCTGCAGAGCAGAGGGCTTGCACAGATAAAATTTCCCTTCGCTTTTTATTCTTGCACTGAAGTGATGAAAACTTCCATGGTTCTCACTGCAGGTTGCTTTCCCTTGCGCAAAGCACATCAGAAATGGTATTTTATTTTCCTGAATATCATTTCTCAAGCACCCTACCTAACTTCAGAAGGGAAAGGAAGCCAGTTCTCACAGCAGTGCTTGCACAGACTGCTCTCCAGAGACTGGAGTAGCACAATCCCGTCTATGGGTAATCCTCAGCTCCCTCGCTAAGCACTCCATGCAGCTGTAAGGGAATCGTCTCATGCATCTGATCCTGTTAATATGTTCCAGCTGGTCTGCAGATTGGACAATGTGCTTGTCTTCTTCAGCCTTTAAGCTTAAGCTGGAGATCTGCTATTTCACAGATCCACAGGTAAATGAGTGCTTAGAAGGCTGTACATACATTTTTCTGCAGTTTTCAAAGGGTTAATGATTGGGCAGCATTTGGGCTGGTCTCCTGATTTCCTTTACAAATATTACTCTTTTCCTGACACTTAGATTTTGTGTATTTTCTCAAGCTCTCTGATTTTAACATTATGATTATGGAAAATCTTCCTCTGTCTTAATAGACAAAGGGAATTTTTGCTCTTCTGTATAAAATATTCTTCAAGATCTAGGTTAGATATAAGCAAGATATTGGAGGACATTATCTTCCAAGTAGTTTAAGACCAACAGAGTGTTTGGTCAAATTCCAGGCAAAGACGAGTTCAGAAGACCAGAAATTTCAGGAACAGCATTAACTGTCACATGTAGATAGGATCAAACAGCCATAACTGCAACGGAGATGCTTGGGATTTATAGGTCCACCCACATCTTCCAATGGATGCAATGCAAATACTGATAATACTGATTTACTGAAATCTTATTATCCTATAACTCTGCTGATTTCTATACCATTGATCCCAGGCATTCAACTTCTAACAGAGAGAGGATCAGATTTTCAGTTAAATATAATGAGCTCCAGTTTAATGATTTTATGATGACTTACAACAGATAAGAATCTGTTTCAAGTCTTACATAATATTTACATTCTAATTCTCATGAAAAGAATCACCAAAGTTTTCAGGAACAATTATTGGAACCGGTTATCTACCACCACCAAATGTAATCAGTCATTTTCAAATGACCAATCTGAATTCATAGACTCAGGTGTGTTCTTTAATGTGGGAGACTGTTGTGAAATGGCACTCCAAGATGTTAGGCTTCCCAGACATGGATTTGTTTAAGAGGTTGATCAATGACTTGCACACTTGGTCATGTACTGTTAGTTTCTTAAGTGATTCATGCTTCAGAAAGGAAAAGGATACTTCATGTTTAAGATTTAGGAAATTTTTAAAAGGAATTTAACCTGCAGAATTCTTTCTTTCACCTCTAAACTGGCATAACCCTGATGAAAAAGAGGATTTAACGAAATGATCCTAACTACAGTTTACGCTTAATCTTTCCAAAGGAAATTTGACTTAATATTTCACTTGCGTGATAAAACACCAACTGTGTCATAAGCCTGGTGCCTTGAAATCTCACTCCCAAACTATGATGGCATCGAACTAGGAAATGGATTACCCTACAAAGGGGCAATCATCTGCATTATCAGCGTATTTACTTGTGTCGTGGGCAGTTCTGGAACACTTCTGCAGCATCAAGTTTAGATACCTGGGACGGACAGAAGTTCTTCCCTTGCTCTCATCTCAGAAGAACTCTCAAGACCAAAGCACGAGATGTTATTTGGAAAGCCAAAATCTGAATATGACAAAGAAGAGGGAGCTGGTAGGACTGCTGCTGCTCACGTGCACTAATTACGTGTTCACGAGGGTTGTGCCTAATTAAGAAAGGACACAAAGCACCCAGTGCTCCTGGGGGCAGTGGCCTCTTACATGGCTATGGCAGCAGTGGTAGGGAACAGCATCGCTTAAAAGCCAGGGGCAGTACGAGAAGAAATAAAAAGAAAAGCCCTGAATTTCAATCCAGACTGACCTACACGCCCTCAATAACTGGGCAAAGTGCTTAACCTTGCTGTTCCTCCTCTCTTAAAGCTGACATAATTGTCACAGCATGCTTTCCAAGCGAGACATGACAAAACATCTCTGCCCTAGTCTACAGATATTTGTCCCTCAGTTTGATCTTCCAGCGCTTATTGGTAACACTCGCTTTGTTTTTCCATCAGAACTTTTTAACAGTAGGTTTAATTATTGCTGAGGGTAATGCTATCCGTAGGAAATAGTGGATTGAACTACTTGAATCAGTTTTAATTTAATCTGCCATTATGTTATTCTTCAATTAAATTCTAAAATGTGGTTTAGCAGGGCTACCAGTTAGATTTAACGAATAATTACCAAACTCATTTTGCTCTCCAAATGTTAAGTCGTGCTTTTGAATAGATCTGATTTTAGCCTGGGTGCATTCGTTTCAAAGAGAAGTTGCAATTTCTCTAATGCTTTATCCAACCAGTGAAATAATTTGTTAATTCCCTCTACAACGTGTCTTGCTGTTTGACTGAAATAAGCTTGCCTTTCAAATAATTATCCCTCAAGTCCTTCCTTGCTTCCTGGTTGTCTACCCTTAACATAGCTCTCCTTCTCCTTTGTTTATTATTGATCTGTAATGTAGTACATGTAATTCTCCCTTTTAATCATACTCTGATTAAAAGGGGATTAACAGATTCTGGCCTTAACATTCCTGGATCCCTGAGTACTTCTTTATATTGTTCCAAAATCCAATTATCTTCTATAAAATTACACATAACCAATAAGGATATAATTAACTGCCGGACAACAGCCTTTGCTAGTAATCATGATTTACACTAATTTTACATCTTTTAACTAGAATCCCTTCCATTTCTTTTATTTATTTATGTTTTCACTTATGTGCTTATTTACATAGGAAACATCACTGGATTGTCTCTAAAATATGCTACCATGAATTAAGGGGTTATGCAAAATATAAGTTATATAAAGTATTAAAGAATTTATTACAAAAATAAGCTTATTTTGCATCCTTCTTGAAGATATATGTGCGAGTTTTTAATCTCTTTAACTATCCCAAAGTTGACTGCACTTGGAATTCATTACCCTTGAAGCTGAAAAGTTTAGTAGACAAAAAGTCAAAGTCACAGAAATACAGCTGCTATCATCTGATCGCTGTTCCCTGGCTACAGTGTCCTGCACCCTTTCTGTGAATAATAAAGAGCAGTTGGGATTTTATTTTATTTTTTGTCATTGGGAACAATAGCCAGCCCCAGGCTCTGAAAGCCCACACAGCATTTTATTTCTGTGCAGGCACTCAAAGAGAAAAATCCTAGCACTAGCACTAACTATCCTGCTTCTCAGAGTTCTTTCCAATAAGAAAGGAAGCAAGTTTATTTTGAGGATAATGCTGCTATTTCAGAAACAAGCAGCATCTTCAGAACAAATTAAGTAACTGTTTATATAGTCTAAATTCATGCTTTTCTTACATACCCATATTATTACCTTACACATCCAAGTATTATTCCAAACAGAGTTCACCATGTTTTTGTTTTCCCTAGCTGGTTCTCTCTCTTAACCAATGACATTATGTACGTACAAAAGGGATTTCTGAATAAACTCTATATTCAATTGAATTGCTCCACCCAGTCTATATATCTACTCAAAAAAATACTTCCTCATTTGGTAGACAATAATTCCATGGACTAAAATTTCATCCTAAGTATATTTCTCATATTACATTAAAAAAAAAATATTTTTTTAATAACAGAGAGAACACCACCGATGGAATGAAATCTATAATCGATGTGTCCTAATTATTGCAAGTTATCCTATTTAAAGATAAAATGATACTTCCTGAAAAAGCCCAATTGCTGCTGAGAAGAAATGCCCACCTAGGAGCATTCCACAACCAGAGAGTAGGAGAGTCCACAACCAGAGCAAACAAATTGCTGGCCCCATGGAATACCACCGAATATACAACCCAGCGCAAGGCTCTGGCCCCTGAGGGGACCGAAGGATTAAAAAACTGCCCCTTCCCACGACACCTATTTTTCACACGGATAGTGAACGTGCCTAACCACCAGGGAAAAACTTATGGATATGGAGGGCAACAAAGTACCTAGATTATCCCATGCAATTTAAAAATTAATAAATCCAAAGAGATAAAATCAGTAATTTAGCACTTTCAAAAACGAATGCACTGCTTCAAGCCAATTACACCACACAATAATTATTTCTTCCACAGCTGGATACCACCAGCATTATATGTAGAAGCATGAAGTTAGTTTTTCAGAATTAACTTTCCAATCCAGAAAGCCCCAAATTTTATAGTGGGAAATTTGCCAGAACTAGTAAGCTCGTATGAAAGTCAAGAAATTTTCTCTTGCTGAGTAACACAACTAGAATCAGTAATGATTCTTGTGTTGCAAACTGATTTGATAATGTGTACCTTATAGCTAAATATTACTTCAGTAATATTTGTTTCACTTACTTAACGTTAAGTTTAACGTTAACGTTGTGTTTGCAAAATTATTCTCAGAAGTTCTAAGCACTGCAAACCTCGTTTTGCTGGTTTTCACCATTTATTTTGCCTTCTAGATCTTCAAATGAAAACACCTCAAGGGTTCCCCCTTACAGGGAAATATTTAGAAATTGACCTGGCTTTGCTCCATCAGCCTGAGGTCAGCAAATTGCCCGCCTACAAGATTACACACAAGGGGCTGCTTTGTACGGCCAGTCTTCATCACCCTGACGCCCTCCCCGCATATATAAACCCAAGAGATAAAAGCTCAACATATAGTGTAAGCATGCACACCCTTTGCTGTTACAATCAATTTGAAACCAACTTTATAGACAACTTCAAATTATGTGGTCATTGTTTTACATTTTCTCCCAAGATTTCAATTTAATAAAGCAATTAAAAACGCGCTTTCTACCAATAGGACATTATGAACGGAGAACCATTAAAGCACTTAAAAAAGCAACCATTATTAATGATTTAGTCCGTTTAAAAATTGATCATTGACTGGAGATAGTCTCCAGCATTTTTTATTGTAATTGCTGAACGTCATTTAATAGTCCTTCCATGCAATCTCCATGAAATCATGAAAATAGAAAACTTTCAATAAAGTCAGGGTTGTTTTTTTTGTAGATCACAGTTCCCGTAAAACGGTAGTGTACTGCGAGAACAGTATAAAATAGACGTAGTGTATGCATCAAGTTTGTAAGAAGGAAGAAAGGCATTTTACATTATTTTTTTTTACTTCTAAGAAAGAATTTGTTACAAAATTAAGAGAAACGAAGAATTTCATTTTGCAAAATTATTTCGAGCACTTAAAGCTCTCTTATAGGTGACTATGACAGAAAAAATAAAACAATCACCAGAGAAAGTAGAGTAGACCAGTTGGAAAACATGAAAATTCAAATCTGTAAATGAAATTCTGAAATAATTCAACATACAGGATATTAGTTATTTAGTGTGTAAAAGGCTGAATGATTTTAAAAGGGGAACTGCAACAGGACATGAAGTGCTTCATTTTATTTCATGGAGGCCCACAGCTATGTGGGAAAATTTTAGAAAAAATGTCATTTTCAGTGCCCAGAACACAAAGGAGGCCTAGGTAACAGCACTGCAAGCTTCTTGCTGTTTTTTTTTTTGGTTGGTTGGTTTTGTTTTTTTGTTGTTGTTGTTTTGTTTTGTTTTTTAATTTGGCTTCACAGTACTGTTATATAGGACCTATCTCTAAGAATAAAAAGAGTAGATCAGTCTCCAGCACCCATCCAACCCTTCACTTCTTAAGCAGAGCCTACCAAATCAAGATGTTGTTATATTGGTTACTCTACATCAAATGAACTGAGATCACCAGCTCATTTATCAAAGACAAGGGATGAATTGCTTGAGCTTAAAATAAGAAGAAAAGTGATGAATATAAAGTTTAGCCCAAGAGCCCAAAGACAGAAGAGACTCTCCTTTCAGGAGTTCCTGTTTTTGACTCATTTAAAAGAAATCTCCTGTCTTAACTGCCTTCTGGTACACATGTAAATGCTATGGATTTAACATGTGACCTACTGGCACTCAAGACAGCATTTACCTTTGATATTTAGATTATTAACAAATATTATGGTTGCCAACTTTGTCTCATGGTAATTGCTAGTTCATATCAATTAAACTGTTTTTTATTAGAAGACAATTTTGATCATAATTCTTAATCCCAGGACTAAGAGAACTGCTTTTCAATAACGAAGAAAATCAAAGCTTAAAACCAGTTTGCATAACTAGGTCTAGAATTTATTACTCCTGAGAGAACAAAGATACAAAATACATGTGAAAACTACACAAAGATTTCTACAAAGTAAAAAGTAGAAAGCGGGAAAAGGGAAAGCTACAGTTCAGTGGTTACACAGAAATGTATGGCATGCATTAAAATACTGTAAATTCATGAAGTTTTCTTTTTTTAAGTGCAAATGGTTTTTTAACAGTTCTCACTGAAAGCTATGCAAATTGATACCTACGTTGTACACTTGTCACATTATCAGAAAGACACCAACACATATCTATGCATATACACATCAATACGTCTGAAGTACATTTTGTGGTTTTGTATTTGTAGGCACTGGTTACAAGTCTGTTCAATACTCAGTTTCAGAAATTAAGTAGTAGCGCTTATAGAACATTTCTCAAATACTACTAACAAAGGGATTTCTTTCTCAAATACCAAGAGAATGAAATAATTTGCATTGCCATTTATAAGCATCCAACAATCAAAGAAGTATTTACAAATCGTCAACCATACAGATAAAGAACAGTATCAAATACTCTGTGTAAAAAGATAAATAATTAAAATGTATATTCCCACATCACAAAGAAATGTGATCATACAAATTATGGCACCATATGTTTGTGAAACATCAAAAATAAATGTAGAACATAGATACCTCTTCTTATATTTTACATTAAAATGCACAGTACAATGACTGTAAAATGTCAATGTCACAACACCCATCATCTTCAAACTCTAGTTTCTGGTAATAGCAATTATTATTAGAGTCCGTGTTTATAAAGAAATGTCATACTTTAGCCTTGGGCTAATATTGCTCTGTGGTATTGCTAGACCATGAAACTCGCATCCTAAAAAAAGTTACATATTTTCTTTAAAATGATCTAATAGAAAGAGCTAATTCACATGTGGCTGTTGTGGGGTCAAGTGTGATAGATGCAGTCTATTTCTCTGGGTAGCAAACTATGGGTTAAAAAACTTTTAAATTTTTATATTTAGTCACAAATATCTATTAGAGTTTTTTTTTTTTAATTAAGGTTTATCCACTTTGAATTTAAATTATAAACAGTCCTGCAATTTTCAACGCATAATTAGGGTTCCTGCTAAAGCATTTAAACTTCTATACCCTAATCATGCATCTCATTATGACAAATGGATCAGAAAATCTGGAATGCAGTGGTGTTATGCAACTCAAAATGCCAATATTCTGTTTTCTACTCCCAGACTAAAGAATGATATAATTATAGCATATGGATGTATTTTAAAGGTTTGTCTGCACGTGTCCAGTTTTGACCACATGCAAAATCCAAATAAATGCATGTTTTTAAAGGCAACCAGAAATATTACAGTTAGCACAGACTAAGGCAATGAAAATCTTTATTTTGTAAAAAATAATAATAATTGAAAAAAAAAAACTTAAGGTGCAGAGAAAATTGTCTTGCTTGCTTTAATGGGTGCCAAATACTGATTAGCAGTGCCAAGGAAAAGTAGTTTTACATAAAAGGAAAGACTATTAAAATCTAGAAATACCTGAATTGGATCTTTGATATCCAGATTTTTCCTGATTACCTGCAAAAGGAGTTGGGGGTGGATAGTTGGCTTCTGTGAGTTTACTGATGTCTGACGGTGGTGTTGGTGGCGGCGGTGGTAGCAAAGTGCTGTTAGGGCTACTAATATCTCCTTCAGCCACAAGAGTCAAGTCTGCCACATTCTCATCATCTACCATCTGTATGCCTTCAGCTTGTAACTCTCTTGACTGCCTTTTCCATATTGTTGCACTGTTTTCGTGTGCATGTGGAATTGGAGACAACGTAGTATTAAAAGGAACACTGAAAGTCTTCTGACTGTGGAGTGCTGTCAAAGCAGATTTATGTTTATTTTCTGAGTAACCCATTTTCTTTACTGAATTTTCATTATAGTTTTGTACGGACTCCTGTTTTCCACTTGGTGATGTACATCCGTCCTTGCCATCATTTTTTGAAACTCGCTTGTTGAGGCCTTTAGGACCTGCTGGTGTAGATGAGGACGGTTCTGGTCCGGTGGGTGGTAAACGAAGAAAATCAGGAAGAATAAGGTCTTCTTTCCTTAGCAGTCCACGTTGGTCATCTGCTCTGTTACTTTGAGCTTTGGATATGAGTTCAAAAAATTCTATTGGGGAAAAACCCAAAATTGACAAGTTTTTGTCAGAAAGTGCAATGCCATTAAAACGTAAATTTTCAGCATATTTATTTTCCATGAAGATCTTCAATTCTTTCAATGCTGCCTTGAAATAAGATCCCATGTTAATTAGGAACTTTTTCAATTGCAGCAATGTTCACTAACATCACTATAATTAAGACCATCAGGATTGCTATTGTAAGAGTTTTGCAGTTTGGAACAGCTGCAATTCACTGAGCCTTGAACACATCTTCTATTTTTATTTCCTATTTTATGCATTTAATAAATCTGTACATATACAAGATTTTTTTAATTCTTTATACAAAGCAAGGCTCTGGTCTTACTAACAATGGGTGCACACTTTATATTCTAGATGGTTTTTACCCATCTTAACTCAAAAATAGCCATACCATTTGAAAATTCATAGATTCAAAATGTTGCAAACTTCCTTGTTAATATTGATTTCTTCTCAGTTTAGTAATATTTTATCACAGTTTAAATTCAATTCACGGTGTAGTTTTAATCCAGTATATTATCATCACAGGGCATGATCAGATGATGATTCAAGTAACCCCATTTTACTCTGAACTGCAATGAATCAGTAGCATATAGATAGTCGATAGCCATCAAAAGAGCCATTAGTAAGAGTGATGGGGAAGGTTTTTTTAATGGAGTTTTTAACACAATTAGAAGTGATTTTCTGATCACGTCCTCAATGATGTCCAATGGTTTAATATGCTTCTATATATAAATAATACCCAGAGTAAATCACCATTGTTCTAGAAAGCCTCAAAACTTGGCAACAAGAAACTTATCAGTCATAAGCCAAGAATTATACCACTCCTCAAAAAAGAAGCATTGCAACAATAGACAAACTCTTTGGTAGCAATGATAAAAATATAAAAATATGTAACTCTTAATATAGGGTCTCTGCATGTCCTAATTTTACAAGAAAAAAGCACTGAGACTATAGAATATTAAAGATGCTTAGAAACGCCATCTCCAACAGATGAATTAAAATCAATAGTTTCAACCCAGCTTATAAATAGTTTGAAGCGAGAGCCATTACAAAAAAGCACAGAACATTATTATCAGTGTTAACCTAGCATAATATAAAGTCATACACTTGCATTTGTATGACCTCATTTATAATCTTCTAATCATATTTGGCAGGCTTTGCAATGTATTTGTAAAAATGACTTCTTAAACATGCTTTGTCAAATGCCATATAATCTGAATGTAGCCAAGATGGAAGCTTCAAAATGCTTCTTATTGCCAAAGTTTTGCAAAATGGCGGTATGCATAATAAAACATGCAACATTTCTGAAATGTGTCATACAAAAACGTTCTTTTCTGAAATTTCAAACTTCATAGAACAGGGTTGTTTTTTTGTTGGTTTTTTTTTCATTAAAAAAACAGTCTACAACACTCAGTAAGTATTTTCCGAACTTAGACAAATTTCACAAAATTCAAAATAAAATGTGAAAGCCTCGAATTCTGAAGTTTTCAAATTATGTTAATGTTTTACTCAGCCCTAGGAAGAAAAATGAAAATATTAAAATATGGAAAACAATTTAACAAAATAGTAAGCAAAAGAATATAATTTAAAACGCACTAACATTTTGTAATAACACATCAACAAACATCTATTTTGCAATAAAAGTTTTAGTCACAGCATTTTTTTTCATTCCAGTCAGTGGACAATTATTCATAGACGAACATTCATGTGCTCTATAACTGTGCATAACCAGGCTTTGGATATGCATATTAGTTAATATCAGCAATAAATTTTAATCTGTGGGTATATTCTCTTTATTCTTTTTTTTTTTTTTTTTTGGTCTGGGGAAATTAATGCCCTAGGATAGAGTGGTGGTATATCAAGATTTCTACTTCTACATCATTTTTATTCTTCTGTCTCCCAAAGACAACTTTCTACAAGAAAGTAAATTCTCTTATTTGTTCATTTTTGGTACTATCATCAGAACTCTATAAAGATTTAACTGTAAGTAAAAATGGGACTCAGAATACACAAGATGACCAATAACCCCTTTCCTCACTATTACTTGTAACCACCTTTTCAGAGCAGTTACTGATTGTCAGCTTAGCTTTTACTCTTGCCCATCACATCTCTTCACCATCAGATTGTACTACCTTGACCATTATAGGCTTTAGTAAAACATTTTCAAAAACTCTTACCTGAGTAAGTTGGTTACCTGAGTAAATTAGTTCTGCACAATTGTGCAGAACACCTTTCACTGAGTTACAAAATTTTATGTAAAAGTGGACAGAAAGATGAAATTTTACTTGGCTTGTAAAGTTGCAAGGGGTATCAAATGGGATATTCAGCTGCAATTGAGTAACTAATTCCTTTTTATTTTACTTGGAATTAGGCACTTCTCACTTTTGAAAATCCCATTAGACACCTATGTCTATCTTTAGGTACTTCAAAATTATTGTATCTGGCTTTTACGTAGTCTTAAAATTTTACTTTCAGTTTCAAAAACTTTACAATTCAAAGAGTATCAAACAAAAATACAAGGATCATGACTGATTTTCACAATACACTATTAAATACATGATACCTTTTCCTACACAGATATACAATTCTAATTTTTCCAAGATTATTTATGTTATTACATAAACTATATAAAGTTCACATACCCTCTGCTTCATCCAAATTTATTTTCTGACATTTTTTTTTCCCAATCTTTGCAATAGAGTCTTCTCTTTTTGACAGTCGAACTTCCCTAGCATTTTTTCCATTTTCGCCTTTCATTTTGATAGAATTAGACTTTCCTAGAGTTCTTCCCTCTCCCTGCATTAGAAGGAAAGTTAAGGTACTACTTACATTTATACTATATCATTGTGTACATAATATAGTCTAAGTTATAAATAAAGTTATTTTGAAACGTTTCTCCAACACCACCACAACAAATGTTTTAGTTTAATATTGATTATTGCAAAAACATTTGCCATAATACTCCCCCAAAATGTATAAAGAATATTATATTGTTTACTCTGAGGAATTCACATTACATAAAGGGTCTATGAATTTCAAAATAACTTATCATTTTTGAATATAGACAAGCCAATTAGATGCATAAATAAATAAATAAATACATACATACATTGACGGAGCCTCACAAAGACAAATTCTCACACATATATGCTGTTGACAGTGGAAAAATACTGAATGAATTACAGCTATAATCAATCTGGTTACATAATTTGGCTGATTCAAAATTATGGCTGAATGCAGCTTTACGTATACAATTCCAGAAGAAAACAAAAGATGAACTAAGGGACAAAAATCATTGCAAAAGACTTACAGTAGTAGATACTTGATTTCTTGAAGTAGTCACAGTTACACTCTGTTTTACTGATGCACCTTTTTGTTTATCTGTAAACACTGAACATAAACATTCTTTCTTTAGTTACAAATTTATAATTTCCCAAAGAAGTAACATCTAAGTGACTATGATGCACAAAACAGATTTTTTTGATGTAAAATTTCAAAGGTATACTTGGAAAATAGAGTGATCACAGTTGATAATGCTGACACTTTTGAGTCAAAACCTACCATAACCTCCCTCCACCTCTAAATTTTTTATAACACTAGCAATATTTTTAAAGTTTGAAGATTCTGAAGTTTCATTTAAGTTCTCCTATTCTTCTGTTAATTTAGATCAAATCAAATCTCAATGTACTGTTCAGTTTGTATTTCTCAAAGTTAGAAAACTCAATTTAAACAAGCAAAGAAAATCCAACAGAAGAGACCGTTGAAAGGTCAAGTTGAATTTTCTCCAATCTGTTTCATGCATCAATTGTTTTCTAGACTTTGCCATATCCTCCTTGTCTATTCATACATTAACTAAACAGCTCCTTCAAATTGTCTTTGGCTACATACAACACATATACAAACCTAAGGCTGAGTCTCAAGCAGATAATCATAATCCTTTTTTTACTGGGAAATGTCACAGAATCAGCCTAGTACTGGAATGATCCTCTATGATTTAGGCTTTTATAATAACTGGAAGCACATTGGATTACAATTGTATTCATAATACCTAAACTAGTTATCTTTGAGAGTATTTAGATTATCTTTTTTTTCAAAATGACAATTGATGTTGTTTCCTAGAAAAATGACAAATCTGCTTCTCTTCAATAAATACCTCCAAATTTGTTCTCCTAGTTCTTCCTTGAAGAAGATCTCTGCTCTACATCAATTCAATTTAACCACATGTAACTTTATTGTTAAAGCTATATGTTGTGTATCTGTAATATCTTCCAGTGAAGCTGAACCTTCTGTGCATGGAAATCACAAATCGTATCATTTTTAGCATTATCTCTGGAAATTATAGTTTTAAACTGGAGAGGTAAGCTCTGCTACTTTCTTATGTTACAGATGGGGTTATCATAACAATATATACAGCTGCTGCACAAACTGCATCTGTTTTATGCATACAGAGTGCTTCTTTTTAATTAATTGCCAAATTTACAGGAGTTATTTTGCATTTTTTTCTCATTTTTATCACTAGACTGTATGTCCTTAAATGTGTGTGTAGTACAAAGAGTGCAAGTAATACTGTGTATTCAAATATTACTTGTGTAAAATTTCTTACAACAGTAAAGAACGTGACATCAATAGACGAATTTAAACTTCAATCTTTAAGTAAAAAGGAGTGAATTTTCTAAAAATAATACATGCTACATGTGACATATCAACAGAAGAAACTAACCAGTCACGGTTTATGAAACTGACTTTACATCATAAATAAAAGCTTTCATACCACCTTACCTCTACTCTTTGTTGGCTCTTTTTCATCTAAAACAACCCGCTGACCATCCAGATTAGATATAGGGACACCAAGATCAAGTGGTTCCTGCTCACCATTCTAAAGTCGGATCACAGTTTGTATATAATAGAAAAAAAGCTGTTTTCAGAACAAATTTACAGTCTGACTTTAAAAAGAAAAAAAAAAAAAACGAGCAAAGTATTTTTATGTTTCAGTATAGCCTCAATAAATCCTTCTTCTGCCTTCCTAAAAATATTTATTCCATTAGTGTTAAATTACTTTGATTACAATAAGTTTAGCCCATTTTTACGAGGGGAATGGTATTTGGAGAGAAGAAGATTCAAGGAGACAAAAGTCATCCAATTTGCAAGCACAAACAAATAGTCTAGGACTATTACTGTATGTGCTTAGAAAATCACATTTCTCAGAGGCAGTTTGAGATTATTTTCTATTCTACATTGGGCATGTTTTGTTAATTTTGTAATTCCATTACATGAAATTATCTTAAATAGCAATGTATTTTTCAGGTATTTGGAAACCATGGTGTGGCTCAGCCAATACATTCTAGAAATGCTACAAATTTAACTTTCCATTCCTTGACATTTCATCATAATAAAATAGAGGAAATGCTAGGTGAGTGTTTAGTCATGGACAAGTTCAGTTAGTCTGCTTCCACAGAAATATTCTCTGTAAGGATTTGAGGCAACTTTCATGATTCCCAGGATAACGGGATGACAGCTTTAACTAATCTCACTCAACTTTCCCCCAGCTTACAAATGGAAGAGTCAGGCTCTGGAAGAAGCTATGTTCAGGCTCCATTATTTTAGATGTTAGATTTATTCTGATTGAGAATATATAACATACAGACTGAAGCTTTCAGGTAGTTACTATTAAGCACAATGTTTATGACTACTATTCATTTTCATCTCAACACGTGGTTATAAATACAGATTTTAATGCCTACTTATAAGGATAGGAAAAATTTCAGAAACACTTTTCTCCAGACAGAAAATAATACAGCTTGAATTACATCAAAAGATACTTACTAGTCTTGCCACAAGATCATTAAGATTTAATCCATATTTTGCAACCACAGGCCTTAAGACCTCTGTTACTGGTTTGGTGGGTTTAGCCTTCAAACCAACTGATCGATTGATTGGAACAAGATCCAGCCTGAAACATACCGGTTGTCACAGTAAGTATGAACTATTCTAATAAAACATAAAAAATACATATAAATTCCAACTTACAGCACAGTTACACTGGTTTAAAAACAGTGACCCTGCATATAGTGAAACTTCACTAGCACAAATCTGTCCTTACCTGAAGGGATAAAGCTTATTTAATACAAATAAAATGTCCACTATTTCACGTGCCAGAGCTGAGTGAAGGCATTGTGATGGCACGGTGATCCTCAGACCAATTAAATGCATTATATGGAACTTTTCTTTTTCCCACTGTGATTGATCTGACCATTCTGGTCCGATAGCGCTTCCAAAATTACTCAATACCTGTGTTGTAGCAGCCTTGGATGCAAGAAATACATTTCTTCTCATTGTCACAATAGAGACTCACGATGTACTACTATTCAACTACTTTGAGATGGACATGGACCAGCTTTTTTTTTTTTTTTTTAAATGTGGGAACAAATACAGTGGAATTCTAGAAGATGTTAATTTCTGGTTGAATGACACCATATCATAAAAACTTGCTGTAAGAGGAACCCATATGCAAAAGATCTGTCCTGTATGCTTGTTCAAAATTGCTTCAGCTTGAGCAGTTAAGACTGAGATCATAAAAATATATAATTGTCCCTAACCTGGAATACTGGCATTTAAATTCCACTTGAATCTATGACAACAATCAAGAAAACTTCATCTTTCAGTGTTTGAAATTCACCAGTTGCTGCTCTAGTCAGTTCAAAACATTCCTGTAGCTCCATATTTCTCCTATTGATCCTTGCACTGGTTGCCCTGATCTGAGTTACCTTTTAGAGGCACCCTATCTCACTGTCACCTGAAGAGGAAGCATTTAGATAGTTCTAAATCTAAGGGAGATCAGTTTAAACACAGGCAGACCACCTAACAGGCACACGTGTGCACTCAGAGAATGCCCATGCTAAAGACATCTCTCCTGTGTAAGTTTTATTGCAACCTGAAGTAAAAATGAATTACACTTCATCCTGGTTTCAGCCAGGATAGAGTTAGTTTTCCTCCTAGTAGCTGGTATGGTGCTGTGTTTTGGATTTAGGATGAGAATAATGTTGATAACACACTGACGTTTTAGTTGTTGCAGAGCAGTGCTTAGACTAAGCCAAGAATTTTTCAGCTTCTTACACCACCTCGCCAGAGAAGAGGCGGAGGGTGCACGAGGAGCTGAGAAGGGACAGAGCCGGGACAGCTGATCCAAACTGGCCAAATGGATATGCCACACCATATGGCATCATGCTGAGCAATTAATATGGGGTGGCTGGACTGAGGGGGGTGAACAACACTGCTCAGGGATGGGATGGGCATCAGTCCATCAGGTGGTGAGCAACTGCATTGTGCATCACTTGTTTTGCACACTTTATTATTATTACTATTATAATTATTATTATTTTGTTTCTTTTCTATCCTAATAAACTGTCTTTATCTCAACCCACAAGCTTTTACTTTTCTTCTGATTCTCTCCCCCATCCCACAGGGGGGAGGGTGAGCAAACGGCTGTGTGGCGGTTAGCTGCTGGCCGGGTTAAACCACAACACACAGAGTAAACTGCAAGACATGGCTATCAGTCATTTTCAGTCACAAATGCTGGGTCACCTTCCTTATTCAGATTAGACTATTTGCTTGATACTACTGCCTATTTCTTCTAGTGTGTCTGTACAATGGATTCTGGATTATAATCCAAAATATTGCCTTGCGTGGCTAACTAGATTATTATTTTTTTAATTCAGACTCTAAACAATTCTTTTAGGCATTAACTGCTGTTTCATTGCATAGGCAACTAACAATTTACTTTAGTGCACTTACAAAAAGTTGGGATGGAAAATGCCAGAAAAAGATAGCATTTTTGACTCTTACCGAAATAAAGTGCGTTTTTCTAAACGTAGGTCCCGAGACTCCAGGATGCTACTGTCTTGGTGCAATACAAGCGGCTAAAGAGCACATCAGGAGCAAAAGGAGAGAGAATAAATGAATTTTAAAATATGTAATAAAGAACAGCTATGAGATTAAAAAAAAGCGCTGTTCAGATAACTCAGAAAATTACTAGTATAGGTTGTATACATTCTAATGGATATTAATTTACAATAAGCAAATAGATTGAGGTCTATCTTTCTTTGTCTAGTTGCAAGACAATGACCAAACTTCAACTTCTACTGCAGTAATCACGTATTCAGGAAATTGGTGTTTTAAAATAATCTTAGATCCCCCAGCTTAAACTATTACATAGAATGAATGACACATGAAAAAAACATGGAAAATTAGCAGTCATTGAAATATTTAAAAAGAACAGGCACATAACTATGTACATGCATTAATATTTGCTATCGTAATCACCTAGATTGATCATAATGACAAATTCAAAAATATTAAAGATTTCACATCCACAGCTGCTCTTTGAACTGCAGACACATCTGTTGAAGTGCTATCATCCCCCACCAAGGTAAGCTGCTGCCTTGGAAATTTTCCTCAATATTAAAATATGTACCTTAATTCTATTATGAATTTATCTTGTTTCAGCTTTGAACAACTGAATGTCATTATGTTTTTTTGTTTATTTTAATGAAGAACCATCTACAATCACATATGTTTTCTATGTGGATACTTCTACACCCTAACCCTTTTCCCCAGGACAAACTAAATGGACCAGATACCTAAATTAACCTATTATTGTAAGGAAATTAGAATCACAGAACTGTAGAATCATTTAGGTTGGAAAAGACCTTAAAGATCATCAAGTCCAACCATTAACCTACGTTGCCAAGCCTACCACTAGACCATGTCCCGAAACACCACATCTAAATGTCTTTTAAATACCTCCAGAGATGGTGACTAAACCACTTCTCTGGAGTGGTTCCCACTTCCACTGTTTCACAACCGTTTCAGTGAAGAAATTTTTCCTAATAACCAACCTAAACCTCCCCTGGCTCAACTGGAGGCCATTTCTTCATGTTCTAAATTCTCATCATAAACTTGGATTCTAGTTTCACTAAAATTGTTCTTTAACTAACTAGAATTGCCAGTGTAGAGCTATCGGTAGAACCAGGAGATATATGTTACTATCGGGAACAGAAGTTCTTATTAGTAAAATGACTATGAAAACTCTTAAAAAAAAAAAAAAAAGGAAGGGAAAGGAAAAAGAAAGCACAAGAATATGCCCTACCTTATCGCCTCCAACTAAAAAAAGGTCCACTGCAGCTATGTTAATGCCATGTTTCTCACAGAGCCCAGATAGCACCTCTTTGATAGAGAATCCAGATTTAACAGCCATTTTGCTGGAAGAACCATCTGGAAGGTTTACACAGCAGTATTTGGGGGATTTCTCTTTATCTGGTACAAATGCAGGTAATCTAGAGGTTTCAGACTTGACAAGAAAAAGAAAGAAAAGTCAATGCCCAATGGGAAAATACCACATTCTTTCATTTCAATGTAGGTAAAATAAATTCAAAATAGTAAAATAAATTATGTTCTATTATTAATTTTGCATTTGATTAATTTCAGACTGTGAACACAGAACACGATGGTTAGAAATCACAGCATCTTCATGGATTATTTCCCCACATACGAGCACAAAATCATGAGGCTTGTAATTCCCTACCTCTCTTCTCTCTAATTTCAGGAGCAAAATTAAGTCATGATGACAAGAAGAACAATTCACAACTTTAAAAGAAACAGGGAGGAATTCTGGTACCACAGAAATCAGCCTAACACAAATATGGGTCAAGCAAAGGGAAAGCTTTAATGGGTAGCTCTTCAGAAAAAGATCTCAAATGTCTGGTAGATGGAAAAAACTGTTTATAAAGAGCTACAGTAGCTCCCCTTGAAAGGTAAACTTTTCTTCTAGAAGTTTACTGGTGTCTGAAGTTCAGACAGACAGAAAACAGGATACATACAAAGGATATCTTTCTGATAAAAGGACAAAATTAGACACATTTTATGAACACAATCTCTATTACAATTCTAGCATTCTAAAATTGCTTAATACTACATCTTGTCCTCTAAATGTGTCACTTAAAGATGCTTTCCAATAGCATTACTTCAAACAAATTACTTCAGACTTCTTAAAAAAATAATAATTCACTGTTTTCACTGCTTCCCCACTTCATTATTAAGAGCAAACCATTACCAAGTCAAGACTAGCAGTTGATGACATGGAGCCTTGTGATTCCCGCCTGTATGATAACCCATTGGACTGAATAGAATCTGTTTATGGAAAGAATAAATGATCAGTAATATGTTTGTGTTTTTTTTTTTAATAATTTCTTATAATACAGAAAGTTATTGCAAAACATTAGCTCCTCCGGTTAGAGAAATCATTTTTTCATCAAAGGAAAACTCCAAATATTCATCCTGTGCACTGAAGCACAGAAAATTGAAACAATATTTGGTCAAGTTATGCAACTCTTGAACAACCCAATTTGTTTTTATGATATTTTTATATATATAAAATCCTGAAGTATTTTTTTAAATTTAAAAATTAGTTTACCTCTTCAGATATTGTAAGGGGAGATAAACATTTTCTTTAAGAGCAAGTATGGTGTTAGAAAACTGAGATTTTATACAATCACTAGTCACTTTCAAAAGCTTAGGTCTATAATCCTAGTAAATGTCTCTTATACTCGCATATATAAGAACACAAACTATTAATTTGATCAAAGGTATCTTATGGGAGTGTGGCTTTACTAGAAAATAGACAATAATCACACAGTCTAAATTTGGTGCTTTGATGAAATTTCTCTATTATTTTAACTCAATAGAATGAGTTAATCCAACACTTTCATCTCTTCCTCTAGAGACCATGTACTGGTGCATTCTTAGTGAAAGTCTTCCTTAAACTCTTGAAAACAGTTAAGCAACAAAGCAGCAGATTACAAGGGCTTTCACAACTCTGACTCTTCTTCCTTCATTTTAATCAGGAAAGGACTAAGCGGGAAAAGTCCTTTCCTGAATAATAGGAAACAGAAGTAGTGAGTGTGTTCAAAAGTGAATGTACCTGTGTGGTATTAATAAAAGACAGACTGGTAGGACCGTGTCGATGGAGGGCTTTTTAAATAGCTGTAGCTACAAAACTATTTGCATGTACAGCTCCTGAACTTCTCTGTAAAGGGCTGAAATTATCTTACTATAAATATAGCAGTGTTCTGCTTTAAAAAGCAATTGCCAGCACAAAGAAACACAGAGGATACTGTAAAGCAGGAAAAAAAGTCTCTTGGAAGTCAATACAATCAAGTTTAAACATTTTCATACTTCTATTTTTACACCTGTTTCAATACAGCTCCCAGTGACACTATGGCCTTCTGATCTGACAATTTCTTTTCCCTCTGTCACACCTAGAGATGTACTTAGAAGCAAACTCAATATGATGTGATTAGTCATATCTACTGATGAAACAAGTGGGCAACAATGTGGAATGTGAACACTCACCATGTTGATAATCACCATTTTCCTTTCTCTTCTGTGATTTTCCCAAACTCTTACTTCTTGACCATGAGAAAAACGTCCCCCTTTTTTTCTTCTCAGTGTCCTCCTCTCCTGACTCTTCATTTAAGGATCTTCCTGACTTTGATTTACCACTTAACTATCACCAAAACACAATTAAATCATTGGTTGGAACACGCTTGTAAGCATATTACCTATAAAGCAAACCTCACACACTTCTTCCTAAATGAGTGTGATGGTCAGGTTAGTTGTCATCTTTACCCTATCAATAACTATATAGCCAGCACCCCTCCCAGCAGAAAAAAAAAAAAAGAAAAAAAAAAGACAACTGTGGAAACCAAAAGAAATATGTGATGAAAATGTTCTACTAGGTAGGGACTATAATACAGTAGCTGAAAACAAGTCACGTAGAGCTCCTGTAAACATGAAAGAGCTCTTCACAGCTTACCAGTTACTGTGGAAAAGCCTTTAGCCTTAATTTTACAACACAGAATTTCCATTTAGATATTTCAGATATTTCTTCTAGGCTGGGCGTGAACGTGAACTGCATTTAAGACAATGGCAATGTACTGTTTCACACTTATAAATAAATACAAGTATTTATTAATGCTGAAGAATACAAACTTTAGGAATGCATGCTAATAAACTAAACTTGCTTTTAACACTCTATTCTTGTTAGATTATTAGACTATTCTTTAAAATGCTACTTTTAAAGGTTCCTAGTCATAAAAATACATGAAAGCAGATGGGCTAATGCATAGTGATTGACATGACAAATGCAAAGTTATAATTTACCCGTGCAGTTATGTAATACCATGGTGGTATTATCCAGATGAAGAACAAACTTTCAATAATGTTAGGAGATCAGTAAGACTACAGGTCTATTTTTTAAGGAACTGTACCTGCTTTACACAGAATGATCTTAGTTTAGTATGGCATAAGACATTTAAAGAGTATCCTCTTCAAAACTGAGTTAGATTGGGTCAAGATTTCTCAAATAATTTCTGATAAAATCTCAGCTCTCAGCAAAGGTTAAAATACCACATCTCAAACCCAATATTCAATCAAAATAAAATTCTGAACTGATGCATGAAAATAATCCCCAGTTTTTATTTTTACACATATTTAAATTACAATATAGATTTAAAATTATACTCAGGAAGACTACAGCTAAAAATCTGATTCAAAGGTGTGGATTAAAACAATATAAGTATTTTCCTAAGAACATAAATATTTTGTAATTTTAGTATTTGCCAGCATCACTAGACAAACATTCTAATTGTTTTTCATATATTATCTTTGCACTTCTAAAGAACTTGGAAAATGGTATTTAAGACCATATTTTTGATAACAATAATGAAATCAAAAGTAACCTTTTTCGGTGTTGAGATATTGGACTTCTCTGAACTGATACTGTGTTTAGAAGTAGGACTGCTGGGAACACGCTGTGGATCTGGAAGAGTACGACCTTCTACTTCAGCTAGGATGCATTCTTGGTAAAGGGGGGATTTGAGAAAGCGAGTATAGCTATCAAACTTCATCAAGTTAAAAATCTGAAATTAAAATGCAAAAGATAACGGTTACACAAGCTTAAATAACACGTTAAAAAAAAAAGCTATTTCACAACAGCCAATTTCCACAAAATTTAGTACACGAACCAGTAAACAGCAGTAGGCATGATTTTGTTTAGATCTGGTTAAATATATTATACCAATTTAGAAGGAAACAGAATTTGATCTCTTTCTTTAGCACAGGTTCAGAGAAATGTTATGATTTCCATATAGTCCAAAGTTCATAAGAAGTTGAGATGCACAGTCTTGACAACACCACCCTCATATCCATCCTTTACTGTATTATTTGTCTGCACATTCTATGCGAAGCACATAGAAAACTAGCCATTTGGAATATTTTTAAGAAATTATTGCATCAGTACTGTATATTACTTAGGATCTGTTAAATTATACAAGTGTTTTTAAGGTATCTGTAAACAAGAAGAATGTTTACGGTCTAAAACTCAAGAACATGATATAATCACAGTATGCAACAATATATAATGGTACAAGATATACAAGGTTAACTACTGACACAGGGAGGAGCAAAGAGCCCTATACAGCGCTATAATAGCATTCATATACCCAATAATAAGAAACAAAGGATCGTTGGTTTTGGAGGATCCAATGATCAAAGTAATGTATATCGAGACCTTGAAAAAGAACATATTATATAAGATTGCTCCTCTGAGTGAGACCAACAAACATTTTTAACAACATAAGAAGGAAGAAGAACAACGTAAGAAGAAGAAAGCAACTCTATACCACACCTGGAGCAAATGTTCAAGGCTAATTTAGCCAAAGCTAAATTTATGCAAGTGAAGGAAGAAAAGTTCTTTCTTAGCCGCTAAAAGGAACATCAGATATATTGTTCCATTTTTGCAAACCTATAGTTTTAAGTGAATTCATACTTTTAACTTTCTGTCTTCTCTCATGACTAAGCTAACTGCACATGATCTGAAAAAAACGGTACAAATGCCTCCTCCTCTTTGGACATGACTAACTCCCTACAACAGAAGAATGGTACACACCACCCAACTGGCTACAGCACTGACATGAGTCTACGGAGCAGCCCATCACAAAGCCACAGGGGCCCAACTGCAGACAGAAAGCATTCTTCAAACTGAGAGACAATCTCAACAAGCACTAGCCCAAAGGTTTTCTGGCAAACAGCAAGATAATGCAGAGAGAACTTGATGCTGAAGTGTCACGAAAACCTAATCCAAACTGAATGCTGACATCCACGTTCTCACCTCCAGCCATAATTCCATTCCCTCATAGGTGTTGCCTGTTGGTTCTGTTCTATCTTCCAATAAATGGTTCTGTTCTATCTTCCAATAAATGGTTTTCCTATCTAAAAAATACTTACTTTTGTAGGGTTAATTTTACCAGTTCAGTGCGCTGAAACAGCCTAGCACAAAGTCTAGTGAGCCCTCAATGAGGTGTCAAAGAGACAATTCAGTGTCAGTGACCCTTCCCATTAGAAAAACTGCTCACAATTGAGAATCTCCCACCCTGTGAAAAATACAATCCTTCTCACTGTTAACATGGTGTAGTTACCGTGAGCTGAACTTGGAAAGTCTGTGCATGTGTTGCACAAACCAAACTCACCTGCAGTTCTCTGTTCCCAAGGTCACACCACCCACCAGGACCACAAAGCTGACCCACTGTTTTCTAACTTAGTGAAACCAAGATACACAGGGCCTTCAAGGCAGTTCCTTACCCAGCACTTGCCTCAGCCAGACAACACAACATTAGTAATTCGGCTAGCAGAAGTAACTGTCATTACATCTTCATAGGAGGAAGAAAACCTGCATCAGCACAGCCACCATACTAATGAGAACACCATCTGCTCCACCAAGCAAGAAGGTGAAGAAGAATCCAGACATGGAAAGCCAAGATTAGGAGTGCATGAAAATGCACTTTGGGAGCTGCACATGGGGCAGTTGTATGATTCACTGTATGCTAGAAGCTGCCAGACCAGCAGTCAGGACTACCCTTCTCTCCCCATATTTGCAGATGGAGAAAGTTACTACACCCATCTGCTCTTACACCCAAAAGCATGCAATCTGAGGCTGCACTTAGAATACGATTGTGACTTGCTTCATTTATGCAATTAAATCGATATCCTTGGTTCCTAAAAAATATGATCTCAAAATTATTTCTACTACTAAGTCATTAAGGTGGGAGTTACAGAAGAGTTTACTTGGACAAAAAAAAAGGAGAAACTTAAATTCTACAGAAAATGTAAAATATATCCTGTTGTTACAGAACTGTTCTGTTAGGAACATCAAAATTACTTAAAATGCATCTGCTTCAGAGGTCTTCAGACACCAACAGTTTCAATAAGCTCCTTGTTTGACAGTTCTGTTAAAGCATATCCTTCAATAGAACAGGCATATTTTACAAGCCACTTTTACCAAAATTAGATACTATTTGTGTACAGAGTTGTCCATTAAAGGAAAGAACAAGCAACCATATGCAAACACCATATGCAATGGTATTTCATCACATGGTACTATTTACTTGCACTAAATCTTCGTTTCAATGATATTTTTCAGATGATTTAGTTAATGGCAGTTTTCCATACATCCTCAAATGTACAGAAGAACAATCAAGTACCAGTCCTTTATGTAGCCTTTTTCTGTACCACTAACAGAATCTCTGTGATCTTGACTTCTCTGTGTTTGTATAGGTAGTAAAGTACACAGCATGTAAAAATACTTTTATACATTTCAAAGCACTTCAAAGGAAAAGATAACAGACAAATGTACAACAATGTTATGTTTTCGATAGTTACCTGAAGTTGCTGTTCCTTGAACATATCTGGATGTGGGGAATTGAGAATATCATCTGCCAGCTGTGCCTGGCTATCAATATTAACTGGAGTTGTAGCTTTGCTACACAAAAACTTAGTGAAGATCTCCCGAGCTCTGTAAGAAAGCTGTAGAAAACCAATGCTATCCTATTAATTTATATGCAACTTTGCAAATGCATCTTTACACAGCTATTTTTCATACCGATGTATTTCATCCAAAAACATAGAGCCATTCCAATTTCCTAAATATATATAACCTTTTTTCATTTAATGACTTTTGTTAGCTTTAGGAAAGAAACACTTTTTTTTTTTCCTTTAAAATTGTAAATACTCATCAGATATTTCCTAAGTGGTAAAAGATACCATCAAAATAAAACTTAAAATAATTAAACTATGAAATTAATAAAGGCGAACCACAGCAAATGCTATCTTGAGAAGGAGAAGAGGTATTTTATATTTTAAACCTTTCAGATAATGGTTACTATTTACATTAATTCTCTAAGCCTCAATTTCTAGAAGTTAGAAAAATGTAAACATATATTTGAATATTTACTGTTAGAAAATATTCATGTGCTATTTTTATCTTTTTTACTTTGAAACACCTACATTATAGAAGGAATGTAAAAAGCACACCAAACTGAGCTCAGAGCCCTGAGTGTTCAGAAAATACATGGTTCTAAGACAGAAGAAAGTGGGGAAAAAAATGACGGTCCATAAAGGAGCAAAGAGGTACTAGGAAGCTGAATCCATTTCCACAGTGTAAACCTGACTAGATGCAGTTGTGATGTTGACAGCAGTTGTTGCAAACCTGCACAAAATTCATGTAACTAAGATTGCCTGACCAATGTCAGACTGTATTAAAAGAATGACATACAGATTCTCATAATCTGTGAAAAAACATTAATACCTTTGCTGCAGCAGATGTATTAGTGTCTATACACTAGACATGTTAGTTACAAACACGTTATAAACAAATTATCTTAGCAAGTAGAGGCAGTTTAGCTGAAAGAGCACAACAGAGGCTAACTTTCACCTCTCCTTGACATGTTAAATTAATTTGCTCTGCACTCTCTTACACTGGGCTAGACGTTTTTCAACATCCAAAATTGCTTAGCTCATTTTTACAGAACTATCTCTGCACTTCACTGAATCCTAAATATTTTCAGCAACTTCAACCTGGGACAGTACTCTCAGGAGACTGAGAAAATTAGACTGAGGCTCTAACCCTAGTGTAGTGAAATCACAGTAGACCAAGCATAGTTCTAATAATTTCAATAATCTTGAAGAAGTAACAGTTTGTAGCAAGCAACACTACATATTGAAACACAATATTGACTTACCTCTTTTTTATCATGTGCAGGTACATGGTTAAAATATTCACAGGCCTGCCAGAATAAAATATTTTCTTCACTAAATTCCTTCCGCAGAAATTCCTAGGGTGAAAATAAGCAAATAATTAAGTGCATCATAAAGAAAACAAGTTACTTGCAGTTTTGCAGTGATAATAATTCAGTCCAGTTGTAATGCATGTCCAATATATGCCTAGTGCTTTTCCTCTCTCATTTCTTTTAAATGTATACAATTGAAAATAACGCATCGAGTTGCAATCATATCATTTTCACAAACAAAAATAAAATTTCACGGTAAGTAGTATATATACTAGTGAATAAACCTAATAAAAATTTAAATAATGTATAAGTACATTAAAAAATTACACCGTAAACTAGCTGCCTTTAATTGCAGTACTAATAATAGAATAGAATAAATGTTTATCAAGCAGTGTGCATAACCAACTGTGTATTCATTACAGCAATTGCCTGCATCACATGCCCACTACAAGAATATTTCATCACTGCCTGCTTTTGTGTTCAGATGGATTCTCCTTGGAAAAGACATTCTTAGAGGAAAATAAAATCTCTCACTAAAACACACAATAATCATGTTTATATTACAGCATCCAAAGGTCCAAATAAGGACCAAGATCCCATTCAGTTTGAAAATTGTACAAAGACATACTGTCCTTGATTCAAATCTGTATAATTCAATTTTGTCTCAGCATATTTCTTGAAAGCATTTTACCCATTATTAAAAAAAAAAAAAATCACTCTAAAAAATAAACTTGGGCCTCTAAAAACTCTCCAGTGACTCATTTAGTTGGAACAATGCTTGTTTATGCTTTAGAGCTTTACCTATCTGTGTTTAAGTGAAAAGAATTTAGGTTATCACACAAGCCACAACCTTCACTCAAACATCACACTGCTATCACTCAAGTTTCCTTAACATTCAAGGCAGTCTCAGAGGAATCTTCACAGAAATACTTAAAACTAAACCTTATTGGTCCTTTTAGGATTTGCACAGAGTTCAGAAAGTCCAACTGTAAAAAAACGGTTGAGACAGACTACAACACACAGAGCCTAAATGCACTAGCAGCCTCTCCATTTAAACTAAAAGTTTTTTAGATGCCTAACCTGAAAATTAAAAAAAGAAGTAAAAAAAATCCAGAGAGTAGTCAGGGGACACTGGTTTGTTTTACATGTAATTACAGATTAGAAGAGAATCAAACTAGTGAGCAGGAACTGGAACCCAACTCCCTACTTCCCCGCTCAGCGCCTTCACATCTCCAGAAATCTCCTGTTTGCCTTCTTTTTGGCCACATGATTTTGGCACAGCTGGCTGCACAACAATTAGGAGGACTGAATGAAGCCCCACTTGAAACATTACAGAGCCTAGTAGTTGTCAAAATATGGCTGGGAGGCTGGAGATGTTGGTTTGAACCACTTGAGGAGGGAACTGCAATCAGGTCTCTCACTTCCTGGATGACTGCTCTCATCAACAGACTATTATACAAAATGTGAGTATTTGCAAAACATGCAAAATCTCTTCTTCAAGAGTAATTTCTGCTGTGTCACAAAGCTGTCCTCAGGAAAGCCTCTGTATTCTGAATCGCAAATGGACCCAGATGCTACTATGCAATCGTAAATTACATGCTGGTGCTCCGAGGTTCTTGAACCCTGGTGGATATCTGCGCCATCTGGCTAGTTATAAGTGATTTCCTTATGAGTCCATGGGCTTTTAGAATTTCCCTTTGAAGGAATGTTAACCTGTCACTTGCAAAGGCATTTCATTCAGCTACCATGATTCTACTTTACGCCAGATTTCGTGGCATTACAGTATCCAGGTAGCAGGTAAAGTTGAACAATGGCCCTGGATCTCTCCTGGGCCTCAAGAAAATGGTGGTGCACAACAAATTTCAGCACTCCCTTTCTTTAAATTGAGTATTTAACACATGTATTTTTGTAAAGTTGATAAAAATAATTTTTAATTAGAATGCGATAAAAGTGAAACTTCCTGAATTTAATATCTGAGATCACCTTTTGCTGAACTGAAGTGCAATTTTAACATTTACTCTGAAAATTCAATAAACACTAGTTACTTTCAAACTTCTTAATAAAAGTTTGAACATTCATAGTACTGAAAAAGACTGCAGCAATTTCTTATGTATACATAAGTAAGCCTAATGGTGGTTTAAAAGTAATGAGAAAGGACAACTAAACTTTCAGTAGAACTATATCCTTTTTAGGCGGACTCTAACATTCAATCAAAATTGTAATTTTTCTTTCATTATGAGGAGAATCTCAATATCTAAGTAAAAATGCTTATGGCTCTTAAAATACTCTGCTAAGAAAAATGGAAAGACAGGGAACTTAATATCTAGGGTGTATCATTTTGCTTTTACGTGTTCTGTTTCCTCAAACAGGCATTCACTGTTAATCTGTTTTTCATGTTCCCTCACCATTTAAGCTGGAAGTCTGACTATTAATCATTTTAATGTACTTTCATATCAAGTAAAGGAGTTACTGCAGATTCCAGAAATCTACATCTCTTATACCATAAGTTTCTTTATGTTCTGTTTGAGAGAATTATTTGGGCAGCACAAAAAGTCCTTGTACAACATGTACAGAATTGACAACAGACTTTCTGAGCAACAATGCAAAACCATATACACCTCGATTTCCTTATATGTAAAATAAAGATGATACTATTTATGACTTCATAAATGTCCCATGAAGAAGTTTAATTTATGCTTTGCAAATACTCAACTCTGCTCCTGAAAGCCGCAGCTTTAACCACTGCTCTAAGCTACCTAACTACTTCAAAAAATATTTCTAAAAAAGGTTTTGCAGGAAGATAAGCCACTGTATCGTCAAAAAAATCTTCTGCATGGTTTCCAACATTTAAGTAAAACTTCCAAACATTTCAGCAGGCAAATATGAGAGTAAATCATTAACTCTTAGAGAACTACTGAAACTTTGCCTTTTTCTTGTAAAAAGGCAACAGATACAAAATATAAAAAAATAGAAATGTTATACAAAATGTGGAATCTTACTAAAAATTCTGGTACAAATTAAAACGTACCCTCCATTTTATCTGAATCTCAGATAAAATGGAGGATAATTCATGAAAATACGTATTCCTATGAACTCGTATTAAGCTGTGAACCAGTTTAAACTTAAAAGATGTTGAGATAACCACTGTGCAACAATGAACTCCTATCTCTTGTCCTATGTAAGGATAGCATCACAAAAGGAAAAAAAATTACAGCAGCGATATCAGGTAGTTTGAAAGGCCTCTTACTATTTCTCAAACCTTACCGAAAAATATTTAACACCAAGAGGATCCTGAAGAAGACGCTCGAATGAAACTGCCCAGCTTGCAACTCTTCTGTCTCGAAGTCGACGACAGCTCTGTACACTGGGAAGACTAGCATTGCTACTGAGGCTGTTCTCACTGATGCAATCTTTCAAATCAGTACTATTCAGCTCTGTTAAAAAAAAAGTTAATAAAATATTATTCACTTTTACTCTTTCCTCTGCAGCACGGTTTTCTTCATTTATCACGTCTCTTTCACAAGCTCATAGTAGTGCAGACTTCAAAAGCTCTTTGCATTGCTTATAAGGGGCACCTACTTAGAAAATAATAATAATAACCATCTCTCAATTTTCTTCTGTTCAAAAGAAAATTAAATGAGTATCTTATCAACAATGCCCTACCAGAAGCAAAAGAAGCAAGCAGTGGATTCTGCTAACATTCCTCACCACATGGACTGCAATCTTTTGTAAGGTTATCCAAGGAAGATGGGTTTTTAAAAATCTACCATTCACCAGAAAGTGGGAAAAAAGAAAAAACTACTTGATGATAGGAGATTGAAAATTATGAAATTTTGCTATCAGTAGTCAGAGGCTTTCTGAAGTGTTTCATGGAATGAGAGATTCTTGCTAAATGCTGAAAGTTTAGGAGAAAAGTCAACTTAAAATAGTACTATCAATGAAAATGAGCTAGTAACAGATGTCCTCCTTATCCTTGGGAAGCAGATGGGTCAATCCATAAATCCTAATTTGATTGGGGGTTTCTGACAAAAACAGGGATCCAAGACTCCATTCCAAACTCAAGTCAACAATTGGCAACTATCTGGGGACCTCAATGTTCTCCTAGTCTGCGTGATGCAGCACCCAGCGGGACACTTCTGAGAGGAGGCTGCTTCTCATCCTGTCCTTGCTGGGGTATTTGGGGGTCTTCTTGACATAAGTGATCACTAGAAAAATTCTGTAATACCTAAATTCTATAATACCTATATAGCCTGCTTTAGTATAATAATTTGCATATCTAAATATAACATTTTCCTAAAGAAACAACCAAGAGAGAATTAAACTACCAGTGTTTTCAAGCTAAGCATAGGAAAAAAATTAAATATTCAAAATGGGAGACTACATACCACCACTACAGATTCATACACAAAACGTTGAGATGACACACTCATACACTCATTAGCCACCTCATACAAACAACCAAAAGGAAAAAAATAATAATAATATGATGTTGCTTCGATTTAACTACTAAAATGGTAGCTATAATAATATATGGAATAAGTGAGAATAACAGTGGCAGGCTGTGGTCAGCTCTTGAAGACGGCAGGTGGCAAGCAATACTGATTCAGAAACTCAGTGTTACCCTACGCTCGCTCAGTGCCCTCTTTCAGGATGAAGTTGAGAAATGACCCGATACTTTAAATCTCAAAAAGAACAGAAATGGCTTTTGTATTCTGAAAGACAAATAAACAAGATTCCAAGAAAATTTAGGAAAATACAACCTTGTGCAGCAGCATGACTGTTATAACTTCAAGTATTAAACCAAAACCATCTTTTTTATATATCAGTAAATACAGTACACACAAAAAATATTGAAGAATCGACCACTTGCTCACATAGTGGAAAACTGAAAGAAATGACTTTTCTAAGTAAAGAGGAAACTGTATACAGCAGGGAATTATTCACACACTTGTCATTTATTTGTTGCATGTCCTTTTACAAACCACCACTCTCTCCATCTCTCAGCTTACACAAATGTAAAATCGGTATAGAAGTATTCACAGTTACTGATTCACAGAGTGAATCTGAGGTTTAATTGTGAAGACATAACTGAATAAAGCCTTGAACAACCCTGTCTCAAAATGGACCCTGCTTAGAGCAGGAGGTTGGACCTGAGACATGCCAAACCAAATGAATTTGTGATGAAGGGATAAAAACAGGTAATCTTTCAATTCTTTGAAAAATTAGCAGTAACAGATGTGAGAAAATACTTTCCTCAAATAAAATAATGGTGTCTTCAATAATTCTATGCCAAATAGAAAAGCAAAGCTAAAGCTCACTATAAATGCAAGCTGGTTGAGGAAACTGAATTCACAACCCATGAAGAATGGCCTATTCTTCACAGAAACATTTTTATTGTTGTTTATTTTCCTCAGTTAATCTCCCAAATAAACTAAAGCAAGGAGTAATTTCACCAAAATTGCTATTCTATAAGATCTCTCAAGGTCTCCTTTTCCATTATATATTAGGAATGACTTTGCATTTCCAAACTCTATGTCACAAAACATTATTTTTCATCGCTGGAAGTATGAACTTTGAAAAAAAGGGCCACTCAAAAACGGTTACAAACACACCAAAAAGTTATAAACATAATTATAAAGATAAGAAATTTTAAAGACAAAAATAGTTCTGAAACTTCATTTTTGTATGTATTCTGTAGCTTACAAATATTTACTAAGATGTGAAAGTTAACTACTGCAATTTTCTGTAAGCAAAGCTATTGTTTAAGCAAAATGTTGCAAAAAAGATACAGAATTAGATTAGGGGAAAATGAAAAATTGTATTTTCAACAAGGATAATATTTAAGGAGCATAATAATACATTAGGCATAAAAACATTTTTTATTTGCCTAATGGTCATGTTAATCAAAGCTAATGAAAAAGACTCAGCAAATAACGCTAAATTTCCTTATAACAAATATTTATTCACTTTTTCCTGTAAGATATATCAAAGAGCATAACCAAGTCAACTGTTAGCCTCATTAGAGAATACCTGTCACCACAGTGAAACTATTGTGAAAGAAGCTAATGTGAATCTGAAGAGAATTACAGCTAAATTTATTACCAGGAGTATTTTGCTTTAACTCTGCAGGTGGATACGTTTTATTTTACAGTCCAGGATATAAATAGACACCCACTTCTCGATATATCTGGAACAGTTTCAGATGTTACTGCCTCACTACGAGAGGGTTCGACGCCCGGAGTTCTCCGGTGACGAACGATGAAAGTTTCCTAGGCCCGAATGATGAAAGTTTCCTAGGCCCACTGAGGCAGACTCCAAAAGGTAAACTCATCCCACATACCAACCTGCCTAACCCTACGTGGGTGACAGAGGGAGCTTAGGGAGTAGCCACAGGAACTGCTCAGCCCTAAAGGGCAAGTCACAGTGCCGTAGGACTCCCGGGGACTGGGAAATGGTAGGCACAGCAGTCTTTACAGGAGCAGCTTCTCCCTCCTCCCAAGCGTGGCTGTTCAGCTTCCCCATGGTAGGGAGGAAGACCGAATTGCAATTACAGTCCGGGTGTTTACACCAGTCGGTAACTGCTAACTACCTCTAATTGCTAGCAGCTGCTCACTCTCCAGCTTGTCAGAGTTACATTTGCTATAAACTATGCTGGTTTCTCATCCCTCTGATATGCTGCCGACTCTGGAGGTCCCGTGAAAACAAATGAATCAAAATAAGACTGCATTTTCAACAGCTCTGAGAGCTACTGGCACCAGTCCTCCAAAGCGTTAGAGCGGCATTAAAGGCTTACTCATTCTCAGTAAACTGTTTCTGTTCTGCTGGACTTTATTTAGCTAACTCAGATTTTTTTCAGAAAGTACCGTTAACCCTGGCACCGCTTTGTTTTCCCTTAAAAAGGAAATGCAGTTTGCTTTTAGAAGGGGTACAGATTTCTGCTGGAGTACCTGTTAACCTGGAAACAATGCAGAACAAGGTTATTCCCCCGGACAGGGCTTGGTTATTGGTGCTTCTTTAAGTACATGTATCAATGGTTGTAATTAAGTTACAGCATGGTATACCAGCGCGTAATCTAGAATCAGAAAGAAAGGGGGAAAATATCACCAACTCTCACACCAAGACATAATTTATCCAAATCACACTTAAATGAAGAGTGTGTAAGCTGTAACTCCTGTTCCGCTCCGGTTGCAGAGGAATGCTTCCCCTGTAAGCCTGCCGCATCAGGTTTCCTGACACACCACTCGCATTCCTAGCTACACACAGCCCACCCTGCAAAGGAGGAATAGGGCCACTTTCCAACCCAGTCACCTATTTCCTCTATGATCGCTCTGTGCCCTCAGACCTAGAGCCCTGACTCCTCACCCTCAAACACTTCAATCACACGGCTGTGCAAAGCTTCCAAATACCTTCCGTTCTTCCTTTTTCCTTATTGTGCAGGAGCACTGACCCAGCTTGCATTACCTGTAAAAGGAGGCTCCTTACTGAAGCATCAGGAATCCAGGGGACCTAAATTTATTCCTGTTCTGTCTGAGAACCACCGTACCTAGCAAGGAAGTACCACTGCCTGTGCAAACTCACTGGTTCATTTATTGCCATCTTCTAACACAGAACTGAGAAAGAATACTTCCTAAAATTCATACAACCTTTTACACCTTTTGTGTTTACACAAGAAAGTGGTATGTAAGAAAGTACACACATTTAATCATCTGAAATCTTCAAAGTATTCCGGATAAGATGGCTTTGAAAGTTTTGATTTAAATCATGCAAAGCAATAAGTCTGAATGCAATTAAGGATATTTTTCTAAGCGTTTTTTCATAAAATCCATTTATATTTCTCAACCTACTAATACCTTTTTATTATTGTGAGCAGCTCCACATACTCCTAGTAATCATCTGAATGCACACACTCATATAATTAAGATATTCCAGTTAATCACTAAATACATTACCTGGATAAAGCTGATACGAACCACTGTGGTGCCACTTAATCAAATACTTCAAGGCATTCACTGAAAGCCATCCTTCTGAATCCATACCAAGTTCAGCTGTAACGTCCCCGAACCCATAGGGTGAAGGCTGGCCTCACTGCCCGGTACATTGTTCCTCTGCAACTTTGGGATACGGGAAGCTAACGCGTCCTCCTCCAGCAATTCCTGGTAGCTTTTTACACCATTCTAAACAAATCGATTCTTTACCCTCATGGCTTCAAGCAGAGGAAGCCAATAGTATACTTAACACAAAGCACTATAAAAATGCTCCATAAATAATTTAAAGAAAAGACCTTTTGCCACTGCTGCTAAAGGAGCTTGAATTATTTATGTTAGAGTGGAACACGGCTACAGCACGCACTGTCAACGTAACTGAAAAATAAGTTGTATACCTGCTGGAGGAAATAATGCCTCTGTATTTACAGTGTAAATGATAGTGGTTTGTTTTATTTTGGATTTCATTATGGATTTCTTGTGCTACCATCTTTAGTTACTTTTTAGAATAATAAATAACGTAAAAATGTATTTTAAACATCAGATTCCTTTCAAAAGATTCTTCAGGACTTTCTCCTTATGAAAATTATTTCTGGATGATGAACACTAAAACCAGAAGTGAGCTGATGCAACAGCAAAGTGGTATCTCAGGAAAAAGACATGCCTATAGTATCTGATACACTTCAGTATGTGGAAATAATAGACTTCAGCATTGTGGAACTGATCTCTGTAGGGAATAGCAGGTAAGAATTGAGTTAGAGATTCCTAATAGAGCTATTAAGATACCTCACCACGTGGGACCATCTGTCTGGGAGATGAATGACAGTGTACTTTTATTACATGCCCTTTGACCTTAAGGTTTGCCCTTTGTAAAGTGCCGTCTAGGTATCAATAGTGAAAGCCAGAAATTAGCTGGGGACTAATGATCATCCCTGAGATGATTTAGATTGCACTGTGCTCAAAACATCAGCCAGGCTGGGGCATGCTGTGTCAGCACTCTCCTACTCCTGCTCTAGCAGGAACGTATAGTTGCCAGGGTGGGAAGTAGGAGCAATCTGCTAATTACCCATAGTTGTAGTAACATAAAATGGTTTCTGCTGTTCCCACAGCATAGGTGCTGTAACTGATCTATAGCAGTGATCTTGCAGCAGTATTACAGTTTGCATTCTGATTGTCTGCAATTCATTAAGCAGGTCAGACACAGTTAGAGTTGCAGCAGGTCAGTATCTCTGGAAACACCGTTAGCTCAAGGATCTAGATCTTTTACCCCTTTTACAAAGCCCAAGCACGCAGTTTTAGCTAATGACAACATCGAAGCCTTGCATAAGCAGAGTTACCATGTAAAACTTTTACAAGGGGTAGATGGTTTCCAGTGCCTGTCTCTGATGCAATAAAATCCATGTGACATGAGGCTTAATTGACTCTGGGAAGAAAATGTGCAGAGAGCTGTTGTGTCTCCTATTATACAGAAAGGATGTATATAAACACATTATTATTGCTTTTCAAACATCAATTTCCCTTCCCAGACTGAAGCTTAACAACAGTATTTATACCATATACATGTACAAACACTCTTAGTCTAGGGAGGGAAATACACACTGCTATACTAATAGCTACACTGGTGCAAATCTCTCTAATTTAGATGTTCTCTAAAATGTGTAAATCTGTGGATCTATTAACGTATTAGTGAAATTTGAGAAGATTGGAAAACTTTTCAGTGCTGTGACAATTTCAATAAAAGTGAAAGCCTGAAAACGTAATTCAGACGTGAATCAGAGCTTTTACTCAAGGAAATGGATTAGGATTTTCTTTCATTACAGTTGGCTATATTCTCTCTGGTTCTTATTTTTCCAAACTTCTTTCTCAGTATTCAAGCATTTATTCAATATTACTTATCAGAGTTCAACTACTGCATCTTACATAAATTATGCGCTCTCTTCCCTGGGTACCATTTAAGAATGAGGAAAGAGTCCATGTTAAATCTTCAGCACTGGCTGAAAAAATAGTAGGACATACAACTTGGCAGAAAAACACATATAAGTTCCTATCTGTTCTTTCCCCTCTACAGCCTACAGGGCCCTCAGATCTCATTTCTTCACAAAACCGGATAGAATTAACTGTGAAAACACAATTACCTATGGAATATGGAAATGCAAGTAGCCATACTGGAAAAACTGAAAATAAGTCAGATCTTCAAAATAAACTTTCAGCTGGAAGCTTGAAATGACTATCAGATGAGTAATATCACAGGGATCTCCAAGTTTGGGTAGGCAACAGGAGTAAAACAATTTTCATTAATATAGGAGGAGAACCTTCAAGGAAAAAAAGACACAAGCACATTCTACTTTTAGCTTAAGAAGATCAATCAACTTTTTTGCCCCTCAGCACCTGGAATTTAATCCAACTACATCCAACCAGAAGTCTGTGCTTTGTCTTCCTTGATGTTTGTATCAAAGAGGTATCACCCAGGGAAAAATACATGTTTTTCCCCACAAACACAACGGCTGTATTTTAGAAATAGGAAGCAGAACAGACAATTATTTTCTGTTTCATTCTGTTGCCACTTTGCAGATCAGACAAATACATTACAGAGTCTAGCTTCTCATCGGGACAGAAGTACTGTTACAGCAGTGGAGAAGAAAAATACCTTACGATGAGTCAGCCAGCCATTGGAAAATGGCTCTACCCAAAGGACTAAAACAGTAATATTTCTCAACTGTAATTTTAATATTGCAAGAAATCAGAAATTAAGACATGATGGAATTTCGTGAAGAGTATTGCTACTTTTGCATTTACATTTGCATGTAATATAAAAAATTATCCTTACCATTTACAACATTTCTTCAGCTTTACAGCACTGATTAGAACAGTTTGTCTCCTTCATATCTAAGAAAATTGTCTTTTTAGTGTTGTGAAAGAATACCAAACATAATAATATGTATTTAAGTGAATTTCTCTGGAGGATCAATTGAACCAACTCCTGCCAAGCAAGACAAGTGAGAAAAACCATCTCTTTTATACTCTAAACTACACACATTTCTTTATTCCATTAAGGAAGCATACTTAAACTGTTTCAATTAACTTCAAAGATTCAGAGAAATCATCTTCTAATGTTTAACAAAGAGTGGACAGCCCTTTAAAGCATTAAAGCCGTTTTAAAATCAAAACAAACAAGCTTAGGTGACGCAAAGAGCTTACTTAGAAGTACTCCAGGACTGCAAAAGCTTTATGCTGGGATTTTACAATTATCGAATTACTTACCCCCTTCTCAAAAGGCATAAAGAAATTTCAACCTTAACCTTTTCGACCTCAACAGCTTACAACTTAGCAGCTAGTGCATCTCTCTTCAAAAGCCAACAGTGTATGTAAGGGACAATAAAATACAGAAAAAGCCTTTATCTAACATCCAGTTATATGGAAGACATCTAGCTCTGCCTCTTTATTATTATGAATGAAGAATCTTAGTTATAATAAAAATGTGCAAATAGGGAAATACACAAAACACACACACACAAAAAATCAAATCAGTGAAAGCATGTGAACATAATCCTGCAACATTTTCACTGGTGTAGCTCCTGAAGAAGTCACAAAGTGCTATACCACTTTGGACTCTCATCTTGTAAAACATCACCTTATTTACCACATGCTACTTTGCTTAATGGGGAAAATTTGATTCTTTTTCATTATAAAAATAAAAACAAGCTTCAGCTTACCTCCATCAGAGACAGTTGCTGACTGCAATAAGAAAGAGAAAAATAAGTGTTACTTAAGTTTCATGACAAGTATTAGAGATCTCTGAGCTTCACATATTATTTGAAGGGTTAGTTAATTTTATCATCATATTGTTAATACAACAGATAGTGTGAGAGATGATACCAGCTGTTATTTTCTCACAGGTGTTTCCTCCCCACCATGAAAATCTCCCTTGTCCTTTCAACCACTCCTGGAACTTGATCCCACAAATATTTACTGGACAAAGTACTTCCTGCTGTGAGTAGCAGCACTGATTTCAACCTTCTTCTTAGATGAATAAAGGCCATCAGTTGGTGTATGGGAGAAAGCAGATACCTTAAAAGTGACCAACGAGGACTTAAAGTTAAAAGAACACCTCATAGACCTTATTTTACTGCAATATATGGAAATAGGTGGAATCAAAATTAAAATTTAGATGTTTTGGCATTCAGAAGACTCTGAAAACTTCCCCTGCTGATGGTCTCTGACTTCCACAGAGCCAGATAGGTGTTAGAGTGTTTCCAATAAGCTAGGACTGAACTCCTCACCATCTCTAATAGCATCTTACATCACATTTTCAAGGACAATTAGACTTCTTAGTGAAATGTTGAAGTTTGTGTGTTTACCAACCCTAACCATCCCACCTTTGAAAGCAAACTACCTCAAGGCAGCTAAGATTTCTCTGAAAATCAACAAGGTGAAAGCTTCCCAAACGTGTCCTCCAGAGCTGGCACCTCAACACTCAGCTGAGTGAAAGACTGGAAGGACAGCTGATTTTAAAACTGAAGCTTGTACTGATTTTCAATGGCTGTTAAAACTTACTATTATTTTAACTTGGAAATAATCTTGGAGAATCTTTCCTCAATGATTTAAAGCATCATTGAGCCTTAAATAACTTCCTAAATAGTTCAAAAATTAACTCTCCTATTTTGTATGGCTGCTTAAAGAACTAGGAAAGAATGCCCTCTATATCTGTAATATTTCCAAGACAGAAAACACACAGAAGAAAAAACAGGCATATAAACACAGCTCAAGAGAAAAGCTGCCTATCCATAATTTGTCAACCTTGCGAACAAACATTCCCTCTCCCCCTCAAAATCCACAAAAACCTCTAGTAATCTTTAAAAGAATTATTTCTTCTCCCTTCTTTCTTTCTTTCTTTCTTTGTTTCACTGCAGCATTTCATCCTGCTGTTGATGCTGTCTGAAGAACATTGCCTTCTGTAAACTGCTGCAGCACCATCGTTCCCCTAATCAGCAGAGGATCTGATCTAGTTTTTCATAAAAGTATTCTGGAATTTTCAAAGTCTAAACTAATCTCTATTGACAGCATTCCTCCAGTGCTAGTTCAGATAAACACAAATCCATCAAGAAAAAAAAATAGATAACCCTTCTTGTTAAACTACACAGAGATAAAGGCTTCTGAATCTATGAAACATAATAAGACAGTCAAATGTGTGTCTAGGCCTCTTGCTTGCTTAACAGCACTGTTTTGGGTATCAAAAATGCACTCAGTGAGGTGTAGGACATCTTTTCTACTTTTCTTTTGCATGAAGTTTAGCAAGTATATTACGCATTCATAACTTGTAACTTAACTCATCTTCACAATTTAGAAATTTTAATTTACCTTCCTGAAGCCTTTTACATCAAATTTTCAAGGACAATTAGACTTTTAGTGAAATTTTGAAGTTTGTGTGTTTACCTACCCTAAACTTCTCACCTTTGATCGCAAATTACCTTAAGGCAGCTATCAATATAATTGCTTCTAATTTCTTATTTGCATGCTGTACAGACCATAGAATCACAGAATATCCCATGTTGGAAGGGACCCCAAGGATCATCGAGTCCAACTTCTGGGTTGGACCGCCCAAAAAAAATCAGACTATGTGTCTGAGAACATTGTCCAAATACTTCTTGAACAGCTGATAAATAAAAATCAATTTTTTTTTTCTCAAAGAACGAAGTAAATAAAGTAGTAGCATCACTTTACATAGAAGACAGAAAATTAAAAAAAAAACTACTTTCAAAATGTATACATTTTAGGAACAGTCATTTACTTTGGCAAGTTCCATGAATCTAGATAAAAACATCAAGTATGATTCTCCTCCTTCATGTTTGTGAAAGGTAAGAAGTAAAATTAGCAGGGTTCTCATGATAGAAAAAGAATATTTCCACAACTTTTAGAAAAATTGTGTGATTTTGCAGAAAAGCTGAAAAATTACAGTGATAGGACCACTTAATTACGTTCTGTGGACAGTGAGATGGAGTTTTACTTAAAGCCATTTAGCTTTAAAAGGCAGTGGGCCTCCTACACACCATGGGTTGGCTTTGGTGTTTGTTTATTTTGAATGCTTTGGCTAATGCACGTTAATTGCATGTATCAATATCTCAAAATTTCTCTAAGCAAGGCTGCCTTAGTAATCGTTATGTTTAAACATATCAAAAAAAAAAAAAAGAACCCATAGGAAGAACAGAATTTCTCATCTAAATACCAGCCACCTTTTTTTGTTCTAAGATATTCCAAATTCCCTTTGGCTCCCTCTAAAATTACCCAGCACTTTCCAAGGATATCACTTTACTTTTTTAGATCACAGAACTAAATGTATTGTAAGAACATTTCTTTAAATTCAGCTATGCATCTGAACTCAATCCACTTAATTCAACAAAGCCAGCTGGAAACTAAAGCTTGTAATTATTGTGCAAGAATGTACAGTACTATGTTCAAAACATGTTTGTGAATACTTAGAAATCTTAATATAAACCTGTCAGAAATTGCATACAGTCCACATTTAGACAAAGCAGTTTTTCTTCTAAACTGTTCAGCTGAAACTTGTCTAGATTTGTCCACAGGTGTAAGTTGCAAGACCAGATTTTTTTAAATACTATGATGATCTCATTTTAAAAATTCAGTATATGGTGGGGGCTGGTTTTCATTCTTCACTGTTCATGCTCACCACCACTGGAGGCTCTTCAGGACAAAATTTGATCTCCTATACATATAAAAATTGATTTTTCAATGAAATTTAACACTTACCATATACCTACTAAGAACTACCTATTAGAAAACATAACTATTACAAAGCAATAAAATGGAATGGTTCTTTTATGTAGCCATTTCTGAAAGACAAGGAAAGATACAGTATGAGCCTGTACCAGGTAGGGACAAGGTGAAGGTCAAAAAAAAGACTTCCGTTCCAAATGACAGGACATGTATGTATTCGTTTTTTGAACTATATGAACTATCACTCCGAGATAAAATCTGAATTGTATTCAACCCTCAAATCTTTCACAGCCAGATAAGAACTTAAATTAGTTCTTCAAATTACTCTGACTTCCAAACTGGTGTAGGAAAAAGCCCGTGGTGTGTGCCAGAAGCCTGATGGTAACAAGTACCAAAATGTTAAAAAGAAGTCGAATTTAGGAGCACAAAAATGTCTTCCAGGATGTCTCTTCACCAGAACTCTGCTTGCTCCTCCAGCTGGATTAGCAGCTGAGGTGTGCAGACACATGCCAGTGGTGAGGGATGCAAGTCTCTTCCCTAGACTTCAGGGCAAGATCTTGATCCCTGTGATCCAAACGAGGAGCTTAACACCAGGGCGAGCAAGCTGAGCAACGGCTTCCCACTCAGTTAGCACACACCGTAACAGGCGTTTTAGGTCTCTGTAAATCAGCAAATGCTTCAGCATATATTAGATAGCATAAGGTTCTGATTAAGAGAAAACATGTAAGAATTTCTCTTTGGATCACCTCTCTTTGCTAGGTGGAAAAACCAGAAGGGCCCATGAGGTTTTTGATGTCATGTTCAGGATCTGCTTGCAGTACAGCTAAAAGAGGATTAGCTTACAATAATTAACAGGGAGAAGACTACTTTGTGAGTATATAAACTTCTTATTCCAGAATAGACCCAGACAACATAGCCCCTTGCCCCAACAACAGGGGAGAGAAGGAGAGAGGGCATAAAGGAAAATGCAATTCAAAAGGTTGAAGCAGCCTGTACCTGTTAGCTCCCATGGTCTATACCCTGCTAGATGTGTGCACCTCCGCATAAAACTACTTTGAAGACATCTTTCAGTTGACAAAACCTCATCTGGGAAATTTGCTTAGATCCAGGGAATGTCCCCCTTTACATGGATCAGGTCCCAGGTAATTAACTAAGTACCGGCAAGGTCTGCCACAAAACCATGCTGCCAAAAAACAACAACAAAAATACTCTATCTATATCCCAGACTATTCTGAAGAAATAAACCCATGTGTACAGACTACCCAGGTAACTCAACACAAAATGTCCTTTTTCACCTCCTCAGGATTTGTCATCCAAGTCAATAGTCATGCTCAAGTGCTCGAGGAGAACAAAGGGAAAGATGGGGGGACTGGGAGGGGTGACACACGCTAGGAAATGCCAGGCCTTAACAATAAAACGGAGCAACATGAAATCATCTCTGTTAATAGAATGTGGGTGAGTGCCTTCCTGAGGGGAAAAAAAAAAAAAAAGCCATATATATTTTGAACTATTTCTGAGATACACAGGGATAAAAATCTTTAAACAGAGTGAAAAAATATTGTTCTCTGCTACCCTACCCATGACAAAATCACAGACTAAACAAATATCTATTTCTTTTATGGGCATCCAGAAAGATTCGGAGAAAGGGGGATTTGAATTATAAGTGACCTCTGCGTGTCCTTTCTAAAGCACTCTTTCTTTCAACATAGGCACTGACTTTTTGCAGCATCCAGAGCTCTCTGTCTGCTGCCTTTGGAGCCTGTTAGACTGCTGATTACTATATTATACTGCCCTCTCCTTTCCAAAAGCCCCTCTAATTAGGCATTGGAATAGCTTCCCTAGCTCCACCGACCTTCTAAACTGATTTGCTCATACGATTTCAATATACAAAATAACTTTGGGACACTTGTCATGTTCTTTAAGAGACGAAGCACTGAAGATCTACAGACTCGATACGAAAGCCAACTTTCAAACATCCTGTCCCCAAGCTCAGGGAAAGCCTAGCACCCAGCCGGCTGCCTCCTGCAGCCAGCTTTGTTCCAACTCCTCCTCACAACACCTGAAGCAACTTCTCTTCTTGCCAAGGGACGAATTGCAAGCAGGTCCCTAGATCTTAAGAGACACTATTCCAGGACTTACATTGCCTACATGTATTGTTATCCTTTAAATGCATTATAGTATTAACATTGTACAAATGCCAGGAACTCTGATGATCTCTGGGAGGGGGATAATGCCTCAAAATACAGTTAACATTGTCCTAACATTTGAAATCAAAACAAAATCCATATTACTTACATATTAATTATAGATTTTCCTTCTAATAAGTAACCTCACATACATATCTCTTCTAAACTTTAGTGTAATATTATTTTTATCCTCAGTTTAAAATATGATTGCAATTAATTTAGTGATTTAGAAATCTATGAAAAGGATGCCCCTTCACAATGCCTCTTAAAGGAGAACTCTTACATAATTTGGCTTTTCAATTCTTTGCCACCAAAGAAGTGCATTTACAACAGCTAATACAAAAGTATTAGAGAGGTACGAATTCTCAAGGAAAAAAAAAACAAAACTAGTGTACATTTGAATCTATAAATACAACACAGAACAGTAACGATGTGATATTTGGAATTCCTTTAAAAAAAAAGACGTTCAACTTTTTTACCCCAGTCTAAACAAATCTTACGGAACACAGTGGTTTAAATGTCAAATCCATCTTTAAAATTATGTTGGTAAAGACATATACAAAAATACATACAGTTTTACCTACAGATATAATATTGATATAATGGTACAGAAAGCATGCACAACATACATTGCACAGAATTAAAAAAAACAGATTATAAACTCACTGATCTTTTAGCTTTATACATACTGGGCACAGTTCATAAATACATCACAAAATCTGAAGGTTAGCTGGTACAGTAAGGTTCCCTTTACTCTTCTATGATAATATAGCCAAATGCTTGCATTTAGAAAGGAATTTTAAATCAAATACTTTAAAGCAAAAAAGCTGAAAGGCTAAATAAAAAGCATTCTGAAGCTGATAACATTCTTCTCTGTTTTCTTGCCAATAACAATAGCCTCTTCTAATTTCTCACTGCAACGATGCCTTGCTTTAGCTAAATATAATTCATATCACTTACCCGCTCTTCATAAGAAACAGCAGTTATTTTTCCTAACAGTACTCTTCCTAAATTCATCTTCACTTAATATGGAAAAAGCATTTCCTTAGCACATCAGCTTCTCAAAGATTAAACTAAAAAAATCAGCCCTATTCCATGCCTGTACATGCCAGTAAAGTTTAAAGGCATTTCGTATGAAGTTCTATTTTACTCCCTTTATGTTACCCATAGCAACAGGCCAATGCAGGAAGCTGTGGTTCGTCAGGGATTCAGATTAGATCTCAATTATCTCTCACCAGAAAAGCTAGATCGTTTTATATAAATCGAGCTGATTGTATTTTAAAGCCTTTCCTATACAAAAATCAGGAAAATAAAATGAAGTTGAATTGTGCAGAAGTCCTGAGCTTGAGAAAACAGATTTCCAAAACAGTTTTCAGCCAAACATCAGTTAATCACCCTAACATTACTTATAGAAACATTTACGTTGTAAACCATTATTTTCAGAGGTTTACATAATGCAAGCCAGAATAAAATAAGACCTCGGACGGTCGATTCTGCTTAACTTTCCAGTGGTTAACACTGCCAATTGCAGGTAAAAATCCACAGTACAAAGAAAGTTGGCATCTTTGCCAGAGCTAGGTGCAGCCTGCTGCCACTAAAGACAAAATCCTCCTTGCAGAAATCAAGGGATATTCTGCCCTTCCTTCTTCGCTACCCCAGCCTATGCTTCACTGATGTCAAGGCAGCTCTGTGCACAGCGCCTTAAGGAGAGAGAGCAAAAGCAGCTACTTGTAATGCAAGAGGGAAGTGCTCCTCATTTGCTGCGGTAGTAGTGTCTTCAGGAGACTGGGTATGGAAAGTATAGGATATCCTGAAGTTTGCTGCCGTGCTCAAGTAAATAGTGATAGTACCCGACACATCCCTTTCTGGTACTTTTGAAGCGATCAGAATTCCAGTTTTGCTAAAAATAATTGCCAGAATTACAAATTAAGAATGATTAGTGAACATTTTTTTATTATTTTTATGCTAGTGGGATGTCCTTGCAGCCAAGGCGGACTTAAGAGCAGTAGCTTAGTAAGAGGGATCTCCCTCTTTCAGGGCAGCACATGGAATCCCCCACATCCACCCATCCAGTTCCGAGGATCAGCCCTGCTATAAAACCACCAGCAAGAAGGTGAATATTGCACTGAACTGTCACAGAGAGAAACTGAGGCAAAAAGAAGTGAAGAGCCTTTACTCAGGATCTCACAGAAAGACTGGCTTGCCAAAGGCAGTCCAAGCCTGCACATCGTCCTGCTTCTGAATTTAGGATAAAGAGTCTCAGTAAACTGAGCAACTCAATCTCCCAGATTTAATTTAGAGTGAGCAGAGAAGAAATTTCAAGGTAATTACAGATGCAAAGGGAGGAACTATGCTTTAGAGAAGCATTCCAGAGACACAAGCATCAAGCAATCACAAGCAAGCTGCTATGGCCAAGGCTCATTTATAACTGATTAGTTATCTGAATAGGCACACCATTGCATTTCACAGTGCTGTCTTTCCCTAGTGTTTGATACCATAAAGAAATGCAATGGAAACAAATAGGGAGTCTGATAGGAAGGAATAAGTTTTATAAAATCCTAAAATAACGATGTAGGAAATCTCCCGCGATACTTGCAGAGAAGAACAGTTTCACTGTGTGTGGATAAGCATTAAAACTATATATTTTTAAAAGGCCACATAGGTCTGTTTAAATATCGCATATTGCTTGACATGAAACCAAGTGGGCTGCAGAATGTCTTTTCGCTGTCAGTCAATACCTTAAACAACCAGACAGCAACGTTACAAATATACAGGTGATAGCGTGCTTAGTAATCCTCACATCGGATCACTGAAGAGCACAAACAGAGAGCTGTCCTGGGAACTCCCCTTTGGGGCAACACAGAAAAGCCTTTCATCCACAGCATTCAGCTAACGATCAACCTAAGTCCTACAGGAACCTCCTTCAATGCCCAAATGTGCCAGCACGGTTTTAACAGGTGTGCTTTTTACCCGCAAGTACATCAGAATGATTAGGGGGAAAATACCTACATGTAACTGGATGTAGCAGCAAGACTAGCACTGCACCAGAGCACCTGTGGTGGAGCACCGTTGGGAACACTGTGTGTGGGCAATGTTTTGTACATCCTAGGCACTCCTGGTTGGCGTTATAAACCTAATGATCCCTTAGTTTAAACAGACCTCTATAGTTGTTAATTTTATTTCATTGAAGAACTGAGCATCGCATGTCCACATTTTTTGCATACAGTGACACTACTGACAAGAAGCTCTACCAATTAGACAATACCTGTTAATGATAATGACTGCAAAATGTCATGAGACTCTGAAAACCCTTGAAAAAAATCATTTACCTCTATATTCCATAGATTATTTTAGCAGCTGCCAACTTTGAAATCTTATGATTTTGTGTATCATGTCTGTAAACCAGGCAGGCAACTCAGAGTTCAAAGGTCGAAAGCAGAAGGAATGTTAATTTGCAAAGCTATTAATGGAAAGTGTTAAAATATGGCACAACAGCTTTTAAAAACTTATTCAGATATACCAAAGACGACATTTCTAAACCCACATCCATCTGCTTAGAAGCTAAACTGTGGGAAGGGGTAGAGACCCCAGATATGGTCGATCTGTTTTTCTCTTCCACCCTCCCTCCACTTCCTGCTCTTATTTTCTTTTGTATGCTTGTTTTCAGAGAAGAAAAAGCTCAAGAGAAAGATAGAATGACAGGAAGCCTGGATAAGTTTGAACTTGTCAAAGGATGAATAGGATTTAATGTATCCTTGACTCCTAAAAGAAGAACACACACACAAAAAAATATGAGGCAACTAGAAAGAGGCAACCCTCTGGATGAACTCTTGGTAACACAAATTCCTAAAGTAAATTTGGCATCAACAGACCACTCCTCCAAAAACTTAACTCTCATCAAGTATTTCTTTCTGCATCCCATGTTCAAGATAACAGCAGCGACTTGCACGAAAGCCCAAGTAAAGTTCAGGATTTAATTTAGCTCACTGACCCCGAGTTTCTGTGAAGCAGGAGAATCACAACCTATAAACTGAGACAACTTTTTAACGAAATAGAAATCTCTTTTCTAATTCTCCAAATTTTCTAGAATCTGTCCAGATGTATTTTGGTGGAGGATTTGTCAGCTACTCAGCAGTAAACATACCACATATGTGCTACTGATTAAAAGAGGGAAGTTTCTCCTGTTTACGAGGTTGTGGTTTCCCTCTACCAATTTTAAAGATAAAAGTCCTTCGTACTGCAGGGTTATACTAAGGAAAAATATTTTCGAGTCAAACTATTTGGAATGTGTTCGTTTATAAATAACTGAGAAAGAAGCTACCTTTAAATACCAAGACTTTCAATAATACAGGAAATTCGGTGAAGAGACTGGCTGCAAACGGCTGTCCCGAGTGCCCCCTGCTGTCTGCCTGCCTTTCCGAGACTGATGTACACACTTTGAAATGATAAATTCGGAAAGATTCGCCATCCAGAAATCTCCACTAAAAACAAATAGTTGGTTTTGAAAGTCACATTCTGAAATTTAAAATATACTTCTGAGGAGTCTGACCACACATAGGTAATAAAAAATACACTCAGTAATCTTTCTGAGACAAACATCACTGGTTTTCTTCTGTTGATCAACATCGTGTGACAGCTGAATTCCCTCCACTAATAAAATCATGAAGTAACAGCATGCATAACTTGTACATCCAGATAGAAGATGAATTGCAGCTTAATAGTAAACTAAAATTAAATTACATATTAAGGAGGATATGATTAAGTGACAGATCCCTAAGACACAAAGTCGCTTCTGAATTTCCTATTATAGATGAAGCCTCTAAGAATCAATAAACTTTGAGGAAATCAATGTAAACCAAACATGAAAACTACTCATTTTTAATGAAACAGTGCAGATGGATCTTTCTAAGCCTTACAATTGTCTTTCCCTTTTCATTTTAAAAGCTAATAGTTTTGCTAATACACTTTCAGCATTAAATGAAATTATACGTTGGCATATATAAGGCTAAATATAAATAATAAGGCTAAAATGTCAAAATTTGATAACACATTTAGGTCCTTCACTTACAAACTGTGTGTTTTCTGAGCAGCAAAAAGCTAAAAGCTGTCTGAAGTCTTTACACCTCAAAATTCTATATTCTACCAACACTTTTCATTTATTTTAATAACATCCTATCTGGAGTCTGTTTTATTGGATAAAAATCCAGCTGGAAGAAAAATCAGTTTAGCTGCACACCTTAAAAAGGAGTGTAACAATTAGAAGGTAACTTACAACTTTTACAACATTCTTGCCTTATGGAAACACATCTACAAATACAGTGAAAATTAAGTGACTAATTTAAAAAAAAAAATGAGAGAAACATCGGTATGTATACTATACCCACTCTAAATTGTAAAAACAATATGTTATTTAAAACGTCTATAAAAATGGTATATTCTTAATTTCATAATAGAGCTTATATAGAAAGTTAACTTAAATTCTTATACTTACGAACTTTGTCTCTTTAAAACTCATTGAATCCTTAGAAGCATTATTTATCACATTTCACTGCAAGATTTCTTAGCTTGGAAGACTACTCATTAAACCATACTCCTGTTTTCTGTTCGCTTTAGACAAACAAAACTTTATACTTACAGACACTTGACTATCAGTAAAAGTTTTCTCCATGTATAAATAGTTTAATAGCTCATTGTTAAGAAACAGTCCCTTCAACTTTATTATTAAGCTCTTTCTGAACACATATTTACTTCTTCCAGAGTCCAGTAAAAAAATGAAGCCTCTCTGTGTGTCGCCCTATCAACACCTCTCCCATTCTCCTCCCTCCCCAGCACATTCTCCGCCCTCAGTGGCTCTGTATCTTCCCATCAAAAGGAGCAGGCAGCTCGTAAAATGTTGTTTAGGCAGGTCCTACATAACAAAAAAAGCTTCTCGAAAGACAACAACGTGCAGCTGAGAAGTTTGCTAATGTAAAATGCATTTGGTAAAGGCCTACAGGACTCTGACTTAAACTTTTGTCCGAACTTGTTTAAGCATTGAGTCAACATCGTTTTCTCTTCCAAAGTATCTTCAGTTTTAATACATTTCCCTTGGATATTATCCGAATGAACCAAGTGAATCAATCCCTATTAAAAATAAAATATAATCTAAAATTACTTAAAAAAAAAAAGATGAAGAAGAACAGTTAAACTTGTAAGACTCGCAGTAATTTTCTTCCAGTTTCTGGCATGTAGGTGCATGTCTCAGTATGATTACAATCACATGTATGCATATTATGCAACCTATCTCATCCTACCAAAATGCTCCGTGTTCTTTTGAGTAAGCAGGGCACTGGCATTTACAAGGATCTTGTTCCAAGTGAAACATGATTCTCGTCATTTTCAATACCACACCTACACTCCAGACAGACCAGCAATATCTGGGTGTTTTCAGGAGGAAATGCACATATTTTCTGCCCAACAAATAATGCTTAAATACTAGCCTTTTGGAGTTCTTTGATCTAGAGGGAAGTAGAAGATGGGATATTTATTTCGTTTTTTTAAGCATCAGAAGAGCAGATGAAACATTTTGATCATTTAATATTAAATAAAGAGCAGCAACTCATCTAGAAGAAGCTCCGCGGGTGACTCTTAAAGCTTCACTGGACTAAAAAAATCCATGAGGTCAGTGGAAATTAAACGGTACCAAGTCCTAGCCTTGGTAAAAATATCTCAGCACTTTAAACAAGGAGTGCAGAGTCAGAATCAAATCACGGCACTGCTCTCTCAAATCTACTCTGTGACTATATTCTAGAAATGCCAATTCAGTTCATTCAATAAGGCCTTAATTCATCCCATACCACTAACCAGGTCTCACGGAGCAAAAATCCTTCCTCACCCATTAGCATTTGATGTGACAAAAAAGATGTATCAGGTGACGGAAACCGCAACCGAGGAAGGGCAGGGACACGAAACAAACCAGTCACCGGGTTCCTCATTCCTGCCTGGGAATTGCAGGGGCAACCCACTCTGAAGCAGGGAAGGGGCTGGTGCCCTCTTGGCCAGAAAGCAGAGGCTGCAGGCAGCTGTAGCACAACTGTGCGTGCTCCCGGGGCCCGCTCCCGTTAAACTGCACTGGAAGATGCTGTACTGAAGAGCCCTTCACGAAAAGGTTGCACCATCTGAAAGGTAATGCAGCTTCCTGTGCCTAGAGAACACGAACCCACAGACAAAGAGAAGCAAGGTCCATCCTTGACCCTAGGAATATAAGAATGGCCCCATCAGTTCAGAACACGTTTAACAAACCCACTGTTCAATTTCCAGTGGCAGCCATGGATGGATGTGTAGCGATGAGTAGCACAGGGCAACATACATTTCCTGATTACCTTGTCCCAGACTTCAGGTATTTTTAGTTCACATTTCCTGAACCTGGTGTGGCTTGTCTCCTTAATAATCCCCAGTGGCTTTCTTTTCCAAACATTTGTCCATTCTCCCCTAAGGACATGCAAATTTCTTGCAGCCACAGCACTCTGTGGTAAGACGTTCCCCAGATCTACTTACCTGCTGCATGAACAATCGTGTTCCTTTGTTTGTTTTGCTCCTGGCTCCAGCCACCTTCCATTAATGGTGCCTCCTTCTTGTCCCAAAGGAGACAGCAAGCAGTCAAACCCAACTACTTTTTGTATGCCACCCATGATTCTGTGCTCTTGTTATGCCTTTCTGAACCTTTTCCATTTCTAATATGCATCATAACATTTTTGAAATAAAGAGGTTAGAACACCATATTTAAGCTGGCAAAATCACACTGTGGGCACATAACAGATTCATGCAGTAGAATTATTGTGTGGTTTATTTTCCCCTATTCCTTCCCTAATAATTCATAACAGGATTTTCTCTTTTGCTGCTACTGTACTGAGCTGATGTTTTCATGCCACTGTCCTTTATAATGCAAAGGCCTCAATTCTGAGAGGAAGCAGTCAGCTCAGAGACATAGCTACCATTTGATATATGAAGCTAGGATGATTTTGCCTCATTTGCATTGTTTTACATTTATCTACATACATTTTCATCTGCCATTTCGTCGTCCAGTCATTCAGTCTTATAAAAGCAGTCTGCTCTCATCTTCAGAGACTGCTCTTGCCCTTATTAACTTGACTAACTTTACCTCACTGCTCACCTTCTTGGGAGGAGCCTTCAAAGATGCTCTTGAATCGACAACAAAAGGAACTGAAGCACAGGTCAGTCTTTAGCAGCAAATAATTCTGGGTATTACAGACGGCAGTGCCAAAACTATTATTCTGCCACAATGTCAGGGGGTTAACATGTCTACTGAATTAGACCCAGGACAGTAAACACTTTCAGCTCAAAGACAGTAAGCCCAACTTTAAAAGAAGGCTAAGTACCAAAGGCTATGGAGAAAGATAGCCCTGAGAGGCTGCCCACCTACTAAGACTCCCAGTCCTGAGAGCATTGGCTGATATGTTGCTACCCAAATACTGGAACCAAATGAAGCCAAAAGTAAGGTCTGGTACCTTATGTGGCTGAACTAACGGATACGAGCCCTTTGTAGCTTCAGACAGTTGCCTTAACTTGTTCACCCAGGCTGATCCTTGTAGTATCACAAATGTGACTGCGCCGGAGACGTTGACAGCTTATGAATTCACCAGTGTCCATTAATAGCTCAAGAACGGCAGTACTGGCTACTGACAAGAAGTAAGGGCTGCTGTCTGAGGATGTAAGCAGAATAAAAGTTCTCATCTAGTCCCTGAAAGCATAGACTGTACCTCTGGTTCTGTGACAGAAACTGGCTTGTGTTAGAAAGCCAAGCCCAGAGGCAATAAGGTTCGGACAGTACTTGAGTGGCAGGGTCAGACAATTGCTTCCTGAGGGAGAAGTTTCTGCATACAGTGCCAATTGTCTTCGCACATATGGGGAATGAATTCCCGACAGAATCCATCCTAGGCAACACTGCTGATTTCTTCTCAGGCACCAAAGTACAGAAGGAGCACTGCTGTATGCACCTCACAGAGCAGAGCTTCCAGCTTCCAGCACGCTCTCTGACTACTTATTTTCGTATATGCGTTTTCTTCAGAATCTAAAATAAATAACCCAAAAGCAGTAGAAAATAGTAAACAGTAAAATTATCCAAGTACAGTCACTTTGCTACTTGCAGTGACAAAAGACAAATCCCCTTACTCTCAATGTCTGAAAAAATCACACAGTTTAACATTTTTGAATATATCCAGAAATAAGTGCCTCCATTTCACAAGAAACAAGAGGTTACATGCAATCTGTACTCATCTGTTGACCAAACCACCTTGGGCAGATACTTTACAAAAATATGTGAAGTGTGAAGAGCATAAGAATTTTCCAAAATAAATTTTATAAATGCAAGAAAAAAAATATAGCAAAAATTCATAATCTTTTCAAAATTATGTTACAGTATAAAATACCAGCACAGGCTTAATATTAATGCCAGTGCACAGTCTGAAAAAATAAATAAATGCATACTGCTAGCATTATGTTGTCCTCCTTAAAGGAGTAACAATGGATGTAACTAACAAACCTCAAAAGATCACACGTAAGAAATAATCTGAGGAAGATCCTCCAGAGTATGCTGAAAAGAGTTTGAAACTCTTAACAGAGCAGTCTAGAGAACCAACCATGAAAAAAATTACATTCTTTAAGACACAGTAAGAATGATGTCAGCAAAGCAAATTCTAAGGGATAACATAGGCATCGTTCAGAAGGAGATGATGGTGACCTAGAGACGTACTGGCTATGTCTTAGTAGTCAAATAAATAGTGCCATAAGCTGTTGTGTAGTTCCAAAGACAGCTGGAAGTGTCTGCCCACTGCCATACCACCAAGCCTCCTGTCAATCAGGTTGGTTGCATCCAAACTGCCCAGTGGGAACAGTGATGGGAGCTAACTTCTAAACCACGTCCAGAAGTCATTTGTGAAAATACACTAGTTGGCCCAGGACACACCACATAACTGACAACTCCGGCAATGCAAGAGGACAAACATTGCACTCCAGTGCCTATCCCTGTGTCCTGGCCCTGTTTCATTGATAGCTCAGGTGTGCAGCCGTTATGCAGCCTCATCAGTAGGCAACTTCAGCCAGCAATGTAACAGTCAGAAGCCTGAACAGAGCAGAAGACTGGAATACCTGGAAAGAAACCCACTGGGTGCTTTTTAAAAGCCTTAATGAGCATCTCCACGACCACATATGGTACAGTAATTCAAGGTAAATAAATCCATGTTTAATTTCATGACCAACTTACACTATTTAAAGGTGCATATATTCTAGATCAGCAAGAGGGTTTGGATTTTATAGAAAGTGACTGTAAAATCACTAAGCTGACATCTTCCACCTTGCACTGTTTGAAAAGCTGACACCTAGTGGCACGTCCCAAGAAAGAGGCTCTGCCACATACTGCTATGCTACTCCAACGAGCAGCACCAGGCAGTTTCTAACAAAGGGAAAAAAGAAACAAAGAATTTAGGATTTGGTCACAGATCCATGAGACTTCCGAAACAGCAATGTTAGGGTCTGGATTGTACTAGCATTCAGACTTCAGAATATCAGGATATTGACAGTGTATGAAACAGGAATAGCTCTTTAAAAATTCTATTATAAAAAATGCTAAATATACAGAACTACTTTTTACATACAAAAATTTAGATTTTATTCTTGCATGCTACTTTGCTTCACAACTGGCCTTTTTTCCACCTTCATGAAAACAGACTGAGGACAAAACTGTCAGTCAGTTCCATCTTAGTTAAGAATTAGGTCAAAATACATGCAGTGGTTAAAGGTAATCAATACATGGTGGAAGTTGTGTATGCCAGCAGGCCACAGTAAATTATCAAAGCTTAACATAATCAGTAAAACCTAAGACAAAAACATGCATTCTTTTCAAATGTTAAATTCACAAATCTAGATTCACAATGAAGAGGCTCCTTGATTTAAATCACATAATTATAGTAGCCATAGTGGTGCTGTTGAGGCCATGGTGATGATCTAAGACTGTCAGTGAAGCAAGCTTTGTGGAGAGCGTTAATACATTTTATTAGTTCAACTCACAGGGTGGGAAAAGTTTGGGGCATGTTTAACTCTTCTTGTCTGATTTTCCTACTATACTAGCTAGCCTAATATAAGCTATTATCTCCCTGTGTAAGCTTTGTCTGATTATTTAAATCAGCCAAACAAAGACAGGTACCCACTTAAAAACTCATTATTAAGTCAAATGAGCATTTAGGGTTTTTTGCCACCCACAGATGCCAAAGCTAATATCCAGCAGAGACATGTCATTCATTAGTATAAAAACCTCATACCGAGGAGATGTGTTGTACGCTTTCAATTAGCAGATGAAATGCAAAAAAGTTGCTTCAGTAGAATTAACAAAACAGAAAAAAAAAAATCGAGCGTTATTATCTATAATAACAGCTAATAGTACTAGATTATTAATGGTTATAATTAAGATAGAACATTCTAACAAGTTCTTAACACTGACTAATAAAAGGAATATGATACATTCCAACTTTGAAAACATTACTAAAATCCAGAAATTCAATACAATAAATGTTCTTTTTCACATGGGATATAGCTTTAAGGTTTACAAAATGGGATGGAGAAAAAAGAAAAATAAAAAAGGCTATCTTTTTGTTCTGAAGATCTCTAAATCAAAAGGTTATTTAACAATACTCAGAGTAAAAACACTCTTACTCATTAGTGTAAGACATTATATATCTCATTATACTATTCTGTCCTAATTTTAACCACAGAGAAATACCAAAGGTACGTCAAAATGATTTTCAGGAAACTCAACAGCTTTGAGATGTTCTCCCTGGCTAGGTGACAACCAAACCTGTTGAATTTGAGGAACACTTACAAGGGTCCCCCATTTTTACATATTTCAAGAAAGTTTAAGATATGAATGGAAAGAGCTACAGTTGGAAGTGGCTTTGGTCTGGTTCCAAAATTGATGCTGAGAAAAAAGATTATTCTGTTTAATGTAATTTTTTTTTAAAAGGTGGGATTCTAGTTTCTGCAGTCTTACGGAGTCACCTTCAATGTGTTTATAAATCAATAAACAATGTTTTTGCCCCCACAGAATCCTACAAAACAGAAGATGTGAGTGGTGGCACTTACCTACAGGGACGTAAGAAGAAAGACAGGATCATGTCCTCTCCTTAGTCTAAATATTAAATAATTCTAAATCATGCCAAGTTCCATTTATCTTAAGCTATGCCTTGTAAATACGAACCAGCAGGTATTCTCTGAAATAGGATTGGTGGAAATCACAGAATTTTTGTCGTTGTTGTTTATTGGTACTATTACTTAAAAAAAAAATGATTAACATAGAAAAAAATATTACTATTATATACAAAGTAGGAATTTTTTCTTAATAAGTACATATTTCTTGTAATTTAGTAAAGAAAGATCTCTGAATACATTTCTTGTGAAAACAATATAAATAAGGCATATACTGGGCACACTAATTTTCTGAATTGAGTTCTAACTTATAAGTTAATCATATTCAGCCCTGGTGTAAACAAGCAGAATTTTCACAGTTCAGAAATAAAATTGTACATTTTGTGCTTTGTGAGACATTTTCCGTATCTGTTACATCTTAGCACAACAACATCCTATAATTTTGCACTCTTATCCTATTTTGATCCCTCCGGATTTAAAACGAATTCATATACATGTTCTATTAGTAAAAACAGCATTTAGAGGTTAAGCACACAAACTTGTATTTATTTATTTTTAATGTACAGCAGAGCTTCTGCAGGTAAGAGGAAATGCTTAAGGTGGGCACTGTATCATAACAGCTAATTCTAACCTTATATGAATATTAACTGTGTGGGTATAGTCAGCCATTATATTCCTATTTGAAAGAAGAGGTGAAGTATTTATTCTCTTGCAATCATTGGTTTTATTTATTAAAATATATATTATATAAAACACATATATATGTTTTATGCTTGAATGGTTTTGAAAAGAAATTTAAAAAAACAACTGCAAAGAAACCACGCCACCTTATGGCAGAAGACAGCAAAACTGACAGCTGGTATTTCAGACACTACAGCTCCAAAGGCAAGAGGAGCAAGTTCATAATGTCATAACAAGTGCAAATGCAACCTTCTTCAGACCCATGAGAAATGAGCAGTGTTCACCGTATGCCCATAAAAGGAACTGTGTGGAAGTTCACTGCTCAATTTAGAAGACTACGATGATCTTAGCAGGAATCAAACCCACGAGCTTGGAAAAGCACATTCAGTTTCAGACTTAATGTTTGGGTCAGTACCTTATCCGTTCTGCTAAGATAGCTGGAAAGAATACAACAACTGAGTAACCTATATAATATGTTCATGATCATTATTCCAGAGGTGGAGTCTCTAAGAATTTCCTGCTATTGTTATTTCCTCTTCCAGCAACTCTAAATAGATGGCCTGAAATAATCTAAACATGCACTGACAACATTGTGTTCTACTACACTTCACGTAACAGTAGTTGGGAATAACGCTGCAGTAGCAACATTAAAGTTAGAACCAAAACCAAAACATCTCATGCTATTTTACTTTGACTTGTCAAGTTTTGGAAATTATTCTCAGGGTTGGTATTTCACCAGGTGGCTGGGATATACGAAGGCTAGGTGTCATTCTCTTGTAGCATGCAGAGAAAAAAAGAGATTTTAAAGTGGAAAGCAGCAGCTGACAGAGAGCAGTCCACACCCAAGTGGCTACACGTAATAATTAATCCAGATACAGTTTTTAGTACAGGTTGTTTCTACTTTGTCCGATTCATACCATGGTCTCAAATTTTCAGTTTCCCCATCTAAAGTAACAGCTTTGACTATTAGGACATTGTGTAACACAGAGACTCTCAGTCCCTCCTGTTGGTGAGACAATTTATATATATTAGTGAATACCGACTGGGATGCAAAGAGAGAAAAATGGGTTTCATAGCCCAGTGACTACGGTATCTTCCTGAAATTAACAGAGGGTAAGTACCAAGTCCCTATCTTGGTGATTATTTTTGCAATGCAAAACAGCTCCTACAATAGAAATTAAATTATAACCTTGGTGTTTACAGCTCCCTCAGAATATGACATATGCACATAAATTTCTATGAAATCTGAATCTGGAAGAATGTGGTGTGAACCCCCTTTCTCCTATCACACATGAATCACTAGTACCAGGCTCTTACATATTCTGAGAAGGTCGTCTCTTGCTGTGACCAGAAATTCTGTCAAAACTAGCAATATGTAGCAGCAAGGCTTTTTAATTTAGAAAAACTTTCTAACGAAGAAAGATGTTCCTAGACAGTTACCAAACAGCTTTATCTAGAAGATCTTGCTCTGTTTGTTGAAGTTGTGCACTTACTATATTAAAGTCAAGTGCAAAGAAATGAAAAACTATTTTCAGTGACTAGTAAAGAAAAGCAAGACAACTAAAAGCTTCAGACAAGATAGAAATAGACCACAATGAAAAAAGGGTATTTTTTTCCTTTAAAACATCTGAGAAACAAGTAACAACAGATCCTACCTGCATTCCCTAAGCGCACCAGAAGCTCCTTCCATATACTCTGTTCCCTAAAAATCCAGTGCACCGAGCTCTCCCCTCCTTTAGTTCAGAGTTAGTGAAATGCCTTTCTTCCTACATCTTGCCACAACAGGAAATTCAGAATGTCTTTCTTTCCTCCTCCCATCTCAAACACTTTTTATACACCTCCTTCCCATTTAGAGGAATCAGTGTGCCACTTTCCCTCCCATGCCAAAGAACAGTGTAATATGTATTACATGGCTCCTGTGCCAAGAGCTCTGCACATAGTTTTGTTTCTGCCCAACCACAAACCTTCTTCCAGAGAAGCATGATAAAGGGGCAAGGGAAAAATCTCTCCATTTGCCTTCACATCACTATGGGTCAGGTTTTCAGGAGGAAGCACACTAGAAGAGAAGATATAACGAAGCCATATTCCTTCATCTTGAGAGAGGCTCTCAGCAGAGCAGGAGGAACAGCTTTTCAAATTCAGGTGACTTTTCATTCTCTATTTCCACCACAATTACTAAGTTTTGGCCACTGAGGCCCAGACATCAGCTGACGTTATACCAGATGTGAAATAGTGTTATTACATTACATTCAGAAAACCCCAAAATCACCATACCAATCACCAGCACCACGTTGATTAGGCATTTTCTTTTCCAACTGCTGGCAAATAGGGAGGAAAAACTTATTTAATCTGTTTAAACAGGATTTTTTTCCATACTTGGAAAACTAAATTCCTCAGGGAACTATGTAAAGAGCTTGGTCTTTGTATTCAACACCAGCAACATATGTAACCCCCCAAAACTTTCTCAATGCAAAGAATATCAGATGAATTAATAAAAGAATATGACGAACATTAGTTGTTTTTTTCCTCATTAGTCAGGATAACTAATTCAAACTACTGTTTTGCTCTATATGACCAGCTGTGATGGGTAAAATAAAGTCAAAATTCCCCAAAAAAGAATGGCCACTGCTAGCATCAACGTAAACTATTAAAGAAACACTGAGAAAGTCGGGTGATACCTGAAATCTCTATTTCCCTCAAACAAATGTCATATTATGATTAGTAAATCTATTACACTACAGGGATTGCTTACTCTCCTTCATTTATCACCTCCATTAACTACTATATATTCTTCACCTGGACTCATTTCTAAGTTTTAAGTGAAAGTTAATTACCTCAAGGTCATCCAGTGAACGAGTGATACTAAATCTCTTAGATCTTCCAAATGATCTTCGAGCAGAAGAACGCTGGGGAGGAGCCTGATTTAATCCCACCGGATGTCCAAATTTTGAACCCTAAACAAGACAGAAAATATACATGATTATTTTACTTCTTTAATTTTAGTACATTACTGATCATAGTGACGGCATCTGAATTTTAAACAACTCTACTTTTGTCCAGCTTGACTACAGTGATACGGACAGAATTCCAAGGAGATAGATTTGCAAACCTCTGACAGGACACCAGGTTCAACACGAGCTCATCACTTACCCTGTAAAGTCATGTATTAAAATCATTACAGGTATGCAAGTACTTCTCCAGACTCAAGTCAAATATAATTATTTAGCATTAAGTTACTTTATCAACACAAGTCATCAGCTAGGTTGCTAAAGTGCACACATGCTACATGTAAGTATTAGAAGATAGAGTTTAATTAAAAGCCTAGCTCCTAGCTCTAGTCTTAACTAGCATATCCTTAAAATGAGAAAATATTTGTCCTTTCTATTTGAAATTACCATCCTAGAAGTCATCTCATACAGCTTCTGTTGGAATCTTCCTCCACTTTTAAAAATCTTGATTTCACTATGCATTTTTTTCTGAAGTTTTGCTACTGTAAGATCCAACTTTTTAAATCATACAGAACAAAATGCAAGAACAAAATGCATTATTCTTTTATTCTGAAGAAAGAAACTACCTCACTCTGATATTTCGTGACTAGAATTGGTACTGCAATGGTTTTCTGTTTTCCCCGTTATCATACTCTTTCTCCTTAAAAAATAACCAAAGGTTGGTCAAGCTACAACAACTCAGCATGTATATATCTAGTTTATGCCAAATGGAAAATTTAAGCTTAAACCTAACAGTAGGCACATTCAGTGACTGGTGCTAAGCAGATGTACATAAACTCACTACATTATGAAAACTTGTGATTATATGCCTGAAATTTTGGATTCCTTTCGCTGTAACATTCAGTGCGGGGAAAATTCCTTCCTGTCTTCTGATGTTCTCTTTCACTTGAGAAAATAATGGAGTTTAATTCAGGGTAAAATTTCTTCTAGTTCATTTCAGCATCTTTCTTCATCACAGTAAGCTTCAATAATATTTATTAGTACTTTTATAGTTGCTCGTTGGCAGCTTTGTAATATTTACTAAAATGTATTTTTCTATCTGTTTCTTCCTTCAGGCTACTTTCTGTGCTCTCAGTTCTGAAACACGTGGGTATCCCTTCAATCCTTTGTTTGAATATCTCTGTATGTCACATCAATGGAAAGAACAATCATAAATTTCACACTTATAACTTCACACTAACAACCACTCCCATGAAGCAGAGAGCATCAAGGACATTTTACCACCGCCTTGCTGCAATAAGAGATGAGCCATCCAACAGAAGATGTCTGCCTGTTTATTTGTTCCTGCAGAGTCATTACTATTCTTTAGCAACAGAGCTCTGACAGCCACCACTATTCACAACAGACTTTTTAAAAGTCCCTGGAAATGTCAAGACATAACACAGGGTACAGGAATCTGGATCCAAAGTATGTTGCAAGGTTCATCACTGCAACAAGGTGAGACTCCAGCTTCTTCATTCGACATTAGAAGTGATCCATTTTTATAGGAAATCTCTTTCCCTCCCATCTTTCAATTTAGTAAGATTTTTTTTTTTAATTGGGTGAGAAAAAAAATGGGGCAGCTTCTGCCAAGGAAAACTGGAAATCTGGCAACTGGAGATTAGCTTCTGAGGTTTTTAAGAGAACATTTAGAATTGCAGTATGAAAAAGCTAAGATGGCTTTTGCTAACACAGTCAACTAAATGTGAAGACAAGAAAGTTGCTATCTGTAAATTGTCACAGATAGCACCCACTGGAACGAGTACAGTTCCTAACTTTCTGAGCAGCTTTTGAAATCATCTGTTCCTCCAGGCAGGTATCGCTGAAGCGGTTCGCACTTGGCTCACGTCAGTCGCGGTCCTTCCTGTCCAAAATTAAACTCTGCACCTAATGCAGTAATCAGTGTCAAACAGCAAGTTCCACATCAGCCCCTGACTAAATTCAGCAGTATCCATTACTATTACTGCCCAGCATGTCAGAGCACTAACATGGCTGCTCCTATATCAGTATGTTCCCGTTAAAGCAGCACAAATGCAGCATTCATTTACTTCATCACTAGTCATGTATGACCAGACCTGTTTTAAAATTCTTTATTTTTCAATCTGTAAAATAGTGATAAAAATTTGGTGACTACGAACAGCTCAGCAAATTCTAAGGCTAGTGAAATTAATGCCATCATTAATGGGAATACAACTGGTATTTTGAAACTAATGAAACAGCTACCCACAGATTCTGCTTTATTGTCTCTCAAGTCTTTCCCAAAACAAGATGCAGCACCCAGAGGACTTCATCTTTCATTAAAAAATGGTGAAAGGAAACAAAGAAAAAAAAAACATCAATAGTAGTCATATCTATTTTGGGTAATGAATGCATTTCACTTTCCTTTCTAATTCAGTCCAAAAAGTACATTAACTATCCAGTATATCTTTGAACAGCAGAGATTGCCATGTACAATTCTGGGACTGTCAACTAGCAAGCACAGAAAGAAAAAAATTTCGAAGCAGTGACATTACAAATTGGAGGAATAGGAACAAACCGCCTGAAGACAAAGCTAATTATATTCCACTGAGAAGCAGATTCTAGATAACATTAATTCTCACCAGATGCCCCATTTTAGAAGGAAATGCAGCTTACCTAGTTGTGGTCAGAAAAATAACAAAGAAAAAGAGGGAGAGTGGATAAAAACATTCGAAAACTGTGTAGTAGTAGAAGAGAGAACAGGAAATTAATACCCAATCAAACATTTTCTTTATGGTTTTTGACATTGTTTTGACGTTGTTATACAAAACTCACTACTGAGCACTGGATGGAATGGTAAAGATAAGAGCAGGAAAAAAAGACTGATAACAACACAGGATATAAGAAATAATTATGACATAAAAATTCACTAAGCTAACAATTTCCTCAATCCATTTGGATAACAACTGCAATTAGAAAAATGTTTTCAGCTGACAAAAATCTCTTTCTTGCAAAAGTTCAAATTAGTAATCCTGGAAATTAAGAAAAACATTGCTAAAAAAAAAAGACTAAAATTCACAAAGTATTTAATTTCCTGGCAATGGTGCTCAGAAGTCTTCCTTTTCACCCTTTCTGGACTCCTTTCCAGATATTCAGACTATGAAGGTATACATCCTTCTTCAGACCAATTCAATTCAATATTTTAAAATTGCCTTGCGTATACACATACAAACAAAACACTGTAACTTAAGCAGACAGCAGCAACATTTTAGCAAGTGTGTTCCATGGGACTCTGAAGAGCTGGAAATAAAAACATCCATGACTTGAAAAGGGAACACAGACATTGCAGCTAGATTGTATTAACCAGCATGGCTAAAGAAATCCACAGCTTTTAATCAAATACAGATTGCTGGTGCAATGACTGATATTAATGTAAATTTTGCAGTCTATTAGCTATAAAGAAATTATCATAGTTCTAAAAATCTTACACTATTAAATATTTAAAAAAAATACTAAATGGACCTTAAAACACTCAAAACAGTATATTATATGACCAACGAAATACTGTCTCGTTCACCACTAGCTGCCCAACTAAAACACTGAAATTTGCTACATGAACAGTGGCTTTGGGTTGTTTTGTTGTGTTTTTTTTTTTTAAATATAGATTGCCCACCTGCCCTAGAACTATTTCCTATACCTTAAAGATCCCCTTCCTGAAACAGTGCTGCTAAATCTATAAAACAGAGCTCTCAAAATATCTAGATATTCAAGTCAATCTAAACAAACCCTATTACAGAACAATATTAGAAACTCTAGTCCATCTGATGATTTACCAGTTGGTTTCATTTTTAGGAGTCCAGAAAAAAACAGAAAAGCACAGAAATTTGTGAAAACCAGTTGATTAGTGGAAAGCATGTGCTACAGCAATACATCCTCTGCATTTCGCAATACAGATACTTACATGCCTGCTGCTACTCTCTATCATGGTCAAAGTACAAAAGAACATATCTCCACAAGCCTTCACCCTATTACAATTCCGCAGATGAAGAGGAAAACAACAATGTATTAAAGGAATTGACACAGTGATACTCTAAAAAAAATCCATTCCTTTTCCTATTCTTGTAACAAAAAAACAAATTACAATCTAGCACGGACAGAAATACAAGTCAAATGCATAATCAGAAGAGAAAAAAAAAACAGGACAACGAATAGGTTTGCATAATCTTTTTTTAATATATAACTAGATCTCCCTTTTTTCCTTAGGCTAACAGGAATCGGTAAGTGCAAATATATTCATATGAGGTAACTATCCATCTGACCAAACTGCAGGCTTTCTTTCCCTCCAAATACATTTTATATATATACATTATTATTATTATTTTAACATGTCTACTTGGCCTTGTGGGTGAGTTATGTCCTATCTACTTTACAAACAAGGTATTAAAAATAAAATTCACCAGCAGAGAATTAATACAGCAGCAGTCTGTGAACGTGCCCAAGGTGAGAACAATTTCTCTGATAACAAAAAATGTGTACAAGAGAAGGACAAATATGAGAGTGGAAAACGTTGCACTTGATGCATGAACAAAAGAGAGGGAGTCAAGAAGCACGGGAGCCGTGCCAGACTGCAAATGGAGGGCCAGAAAGAGCAAGAATGATCCAATACAAGGTGACTTGCAAAAACCTAGCTCTTTAAAGATTAAGAAAAATGGATGTGCTCTTAGAAGGAATTTTAACATAAACAAGTTAGGCACTAGTTCCATACAACCTTTTTTTTTTTTTTTTTTGGCAGCTGTGCTGTTTTAAGGACTCTGACCTCTCCTGCCAGCTCCCAGGCTGCAGCAGGCTGTCCCCTCATCTCCGCTAACAAAAAACTGGAAGCTTAAAGCTATCCTGTATGTAACTCAGATCGATCTACAGCCATGTCAACACAACTGACGATGGATACTGCCACTGCTGGATTGAGAATAACAGGACCTCTTTAAATTGGTAGCACCAACGAAACGCAACGTGAAACTGCAGTCCTCAATGTGATACTCTAGCCTGGAGCAGGAAGGCACAGTAGCAAGTTGATGAAACCTTATCAATTATTCAGAACCCAAAGAAACCAAACACCTTTAGAAACGAAACCATCTTCAATTAACTTAAAGAAATTCCCGGCTCTAGAATGAGCTGTACCACACCCTTTCATATTCTAGCAAATATTACAACTTTTTAACAAACTGTCACACAAAACAACTTGAAATTTCCCTTTTGTACTACATGGTCATTGCGTCTCTCTACAGTTAAACATATCCTGCCCTCTCATCCAGTACCTCGATATAAATAAAAAACGAGAATTTTCTCCTCTGATACCCGTTTAAAAGCTAGGAGGAGCAGAAAGGAGGTGGTGAGGAGAGGACATCGGCAGCTCTAGGATTACAAGAGGCTAAGCAAGTGGGAGAGTTTTGCTGGGTATTCAAGGCTCCTAGGCAACAACACAGGGAGCCGGGAGCAGGAATCCAGAAAGGGAAGAAAGGAGAAAGAAAAACTGTGAAGGCTAATGCCAGCTTCACAAGATCTTGCCAATTTAATCATTTAAAGGACAACACATTACAGTTCGTGATCTCGAGGGGAAACTAAATGGGATGAATCTCATCGGACAGAGAGTTTGGATGCTGTGTGGAAGAGCAGGAAGAGAGGGAGAGGTAAGCTGTAAAAAGGGGAGCTGACCTAAAATGTTAAAAACCTGCTACTCTACCAAGCCTGATCATCTACATCTAGAGAAGGATGTTTTCAAACACTTTCAAAACTGTTCCATGATGAAAGATAATTTCACAAGGCGACGCACAAGCACAAAAGTGAAATCATATTTTTAAAATGTTTGAGGAAAAAAAAAAAGGTACTTGCAAGTCACGAACAAAGTATTAAGAACTCTAAAACAAAAAACAACAAACGAACAAAAAAGAGCCACACTGATATGTAATTACTTTGATACAAATTGTTTTCTCCTTCTGAGTGGGTGGCAACTGGCCACCCTGCTCAAGAGTCAATTCCCCACATAAGCCTTTTTGTCTCCTAAAAAGTCCAATCAATTAGGTTCTTTTAACAAAACTCTATCTGTAAGTGCCTGTACAAGTGTCAATTGGAGTATTTATTTCTGATTAAACACCTCTGAAAAGTACATAACAAAAGAAGGATGCTGATATTCACAGAATTTGAAAGAAAAAGGAACACCACCTCAGTTAGGCCTCAGAAAGGCCTCAGTTTAGGGAGTTCAATTAATACAGAATTTACTACATTCTGTGTGTAACAAACCTTAATTATTGCCACTATAAAATCATCTAATTTGAATTTGTCCAGCTCCTATTTCCAGCTATTGAAGCTTTTGAAAACTCTCTCTGTTTTTAGATTTAACTCTTTGACTTTGTATGGTGAAGTGCATAATAAGCATTTTAGTGCAGAACCCACATGCACAGAGTTCACAAAATTTGAAACTTCTGTGGATATTCAAAACACGCCAAATTTACTCTTGGGTATTAAACAACAGAAGGGTCAGGCCGAAGCAGGAGTTCATCTTTACATAACCATGCAGTTTTAAGATTTCAGGAGAAGAAAAGTTATGGGAAACATGGATGCCACAGTAATCCCTTGTAGATACAAATCTACCTTGTAGATACAAAATCCCAAGTAGATACAAATATTATTCTGCTATCAATATTAATCTCAAACCCTGCTCTGCAGCAGCTGTGTACTGTGTACAGTTTTGGGTGTCACAGTGTAAGTAGGACATAAAACTATTAAAGAGTGTTCAAAGGAGGGCTACAAAGACGGTGAAGGGTCTGAAGGGGAGGATGTATGAGGAGCAGCTGAGGTCCCTTGGTTTGTTCAGCCCAGAGCAGAGCAGGCTGAGGGGAGGCCTCATGGCGGCCTGCAGCTCCCTCACGAGGGGAGCGGAGGGGCAGGCGCTGAGCTCTGCTCTCTGGGGACAGCGACAGGACCCGAGGGCACGGCATGGAGCTGGGACAGGGGAGGGTCAGGCTGGGTGTGAGGGAAAGGTTCTGCACCCAGAGGGTGGTTGGGCACAGGGACAGGCTCCCCAGGGCAGTGGTCACAGCACCGAGCTGCTGGAGTTCAAGAAGCATTTGGACAACGCTCTCAGACGTGTGGTTGAATTTTTGGGTGGTCCTTTGGGGACCCAGGAGTTGGACTTGATGATCCTTGTGGGTCCCTTCCAACTTGGGATATTCAGTGATTCTTAATCTTCCTCTGATGTTCCCTATCATCCATAACCTCCCATTTTCCTGATTGTGTGTCCTGGTAGTTAGGTGCCCCCGCACTACAGTGAGGCAAAGCAGGCAAGACCGTAGGCCATGACCTTCCTTCATCCCTCCTTCTATCAGCCAGCATCAAATGTTCCTCTGCCTAAAAACTGACAGTGCTGAGTTGCAGGACTTACAAAGAGAGGGTCTACGGGACCTGAGAACAAGATGAATTCAAAAATGAGGTATGTTGGGTTTGGATCTCTCGTACCCTCAAAGGTAGAAAAGAATCTGTGAGAGAAATAAGAAGACAGCTTGATGTGGTCCAGTCCCCTGGACCATAACAGATAAAGACACAGAAAGCCCCGGGGTATAGGTAGGCATGCTGAGAGAAAAGGCTCCGTATGATATGGGGGGGGAGAATGAATTAACACCCTTCAGGGTGCACTGCTGCCACCATTATGGATTGACATCACCTCATAAAATCAAATTAGATGGTGATAGGCTAATTAAAAGAGGCCTAGCATCATTCAGACATTACAGACAGCTTTCTGACAAGCTTTAATGACACTACAATTCTGGCTTTGGGGTTGTTTTTTTCTTTGGGGGGCGTGGGGAGAAGGGGCAGCAGTGTGACAAAAGATTAAAACAGCATTAATCACCATTACTGGCCCATGGTTTTGATCACATTTAATCTTAACTCTTTAATAATGACACATTTCACAACCTTCTAACCATTACAGCAGCATTTTTAACTGCAGTTAGGCCCATACTATAACCAACAACCAGGTAAAATCTCATACAAGAATTCTACGTGCTTTGGGAAGACACCGAAGAGAGGCCGTCCTGTCACACCACAGCGCCAAGTAAATAAAATCTGTTGCTCGTCTCATTACTAAGGGTACTAGGCACAGAACACTGACCATCCAAATTGCAGCGCTATCCCTAATCTCTGTTCAAAAACACATATTGATGATACTAAAGCAGATGGAAAAGTAAGATCATTTTTTCAGTATAACCAGATAATAGTTTATTGTATGAGCTAGAAGCCTATCAGTTGGAAACTGAAAAGGAGCAGAAAGACCTGAGGATATCAAGGGAAAACACAAAGAAAATTTCAAGTAGATACAGAATAACTGGTTCCAAATTATCATAAACATTAGCTAGGAACATTAAGGAACTATGGCCCAATGCTCAGTAACAACCAAAAAGGCAAATAAGGGATCATCAGAAAAAGAAAGGAAAACAATAAATCAGCTTTATATTCATAAATACCTACCAACACATTTTCAAAATTGCTTATAGTTCCGGTTAACTGATCTCAAAAACAATACTGTAGAAATAAGGGATGAAGATTACAATTCTGTAAAAACTTTTGTATGGGAAGAGACAAAGCTAACTTCCATCTCGAAAATTCATGATTGGTGGGTGAGATTTAAAAGAAAATTAAATGACTAGGGATAAATAAACAAATAGGGAATTAGATTGTTCAGTATTTCTCATGAAAAATATTAACAGGTATGAAATGAAATCATACAGGAAAATACAACTGTCTCCTTTCCATCCTATTAAACTGTGAAATGTGTCAGGTGAAATATATCAGGAATGCCAAAGGTACACTTGAGTTTAAGAAAAAACAAATTCAAGAAAAAAGGCTTACAAAGGTTATTAAACACAATGATGTGGATTCGGTCTCCACCTGAGGAAAGCCTCTAAATCACATGTTGCTGAAAATTAGGATACATTTTCCGTGTTTTTCTAAGCAGCTGCTCCTGGCTAGCGTCCAAAATAGGATATTGACCTCAGTGTTGGGTATCTCATCTGATAGATATGGATGTTCTTACTGATTTGTTCTTACAAAATAAATATTAACCACCAGTGCCATATGGCTATGAAAAAAGTAAATAATATCAAGAGGTATTATATGAGGTATTTACAATAGAGATTGGAAAATGTACACTACAATTACACGAAACCACTATCAGGAAATTGGTTTGAAATTTTGGTCACCCATCACCCAGAATGAATTTAAACTAGAATAGTTTCTGAAAAGGCCTACTGAAATTATGAGGAGAATGAAACTTTACTTCCCAGAACCGAGAGATTTAGCAATCCCCATCAAACAAAACGAAAGCTCGAAGAGAATACACCTTCTATGCAAGACTTCGGACCGGAAGATAAACCAAAGTTTCTAACATCATAATAGTGATGTCCTGGAATAATTTTCCTGCAGAAGTCGGGGAGCAAACACAAATTTTTCAAAGGTACATCTGCTAAGTGTATGGGAGGAATGACAACACGACTACCTTAAAGTGACAGAATTTGGTTTGATGATGCAAAATATCCTTCTCTGATACTCTCTTTGCAAATTTATTGTCTTAATGGCCATTTTAATGATGGAATGAATTTTCAAGCCTTTCTCTTTAAGCTTCATTTCTTCATGTTTTTACTTAAACACTTCAGGTGGGTTTTAAAGATTCCATATTTATTTATGTTAATTAAAGACCTTCATTCTACCTAATAAAGACAACGGGTTTGGGTTTCTGTTTTTTTGAAGGTAACAGCACTTAGCCTGCAGAGTAATTTTATAACTTTATATTAAAGCTTCTATGCTAAAAACTTTAAAAAAAGCCGTTTTTACAGAGTAATTTTATAAACTCTATATTAAAGCTTCTATGCTAAAAACTTTAAAAAAAGCCGTTTTTAAATAGTCTTCAATTCATTCTGTGCTAATTATTTTCCTCCACTCTATTCTCATATTTCTCTTTGTGTCTTAAGATGCTGTCTTCCCTTGTGGCTTCACAACTCAAATTCAGAAATCCTTAAATACCTTCTCCCCTTAATTTGAAATGAGATTTCTACAAAGTCAACATTGCTCTGAAGACGCTTATTCTCCAGATTTTGATTTTCTTTTCAGAGAAAAGCACCTAGCATTACTTTAGATTTTTATACATTTTAAAGATCCTAGAGTTGTCCATTTTTAAAAATCATTATTTTAGAAGACTACAATACAAATGCAAAGCTGCAAGAAATTTCTAAATATTCAATTGTTTTTCATTTTTAAACAGCAAAAGCTATCAGAGGTCTTATTGCGCATGAATACCTCTGAGCAAATGAAATTCACATCACCACATTCTCAGATCTAGCTTGGTATTTGGGATTTCAGTTGTGTTGTCTTTAAGGTATATAACGTATATTTCAAACCAGATCAAATTCCAAAGGTTTACGTTAAAGTGTGCTTCATAAGAATAGCAAGCCATCTGCCATTAATTCTGCTTTATAAACAGCTGGGGTGGAACAATTTAAGTGAGAGAGCAAACAGAACTGTAGAGGAAAGGGAAAAAAACCACATGTAATTATACAACAAAAAAACAAATATGGGAACCACATAGCTTTGCCATCATTGTCTTTGCCTCTCAAATATCTGCCTCTCAGTTAGTGCACCACCCAGTTACCAACATGAAAAACTGCAGTTCTTGCATTTGAAGCAAATTTTTTAAAAAATCATCCAAAAATAAAAACGTTCTATTCTTAACTTGAACAGAGTATCTTTTTAAGTTTTACTCGCTTTGAAGTCAAAGACCAGTTCTAAAGTACAGATAAATTTCGGATCAAAACAGAGTAACAGTAAAAGCTAACCCAGAAAATATATTAACAAGCAGAGATATATTAGTGAACTCCAGGACAGGTATTGCTACCTGTCTTCTAAGTTCTTACAATATTCTCAGTAACTTAAGTCACAAAGGTTACAAAGCAGTTGATACAATTTTGGAGTTAAAAAAAAAAAAGTAGTACTATTGTTCAGTGAGTCTCAGACAATGAATTTATGTATCTTTCCTTCCTCTAAGATCCACAAATACCATTAATTCAGAAATTCATACTCCTCACAAGCACGAACTGTAGCATCCTCAAGGTAGAAGTCTTACAACGAATGTAAAGCAGAAAAGGGTTTCTAAAAAGCAATACTCAAAATTTTAAAAGCCTTTTTAATAGATCTGTCATACTCACTCGGAATAGACCTGGTTATTAAGTTATTAAGCTCTGGTTGCAAAACCACTTGTGCTCTCAAATGTTATGTTTGCCTCCACAATATTAAAACAAACCTGTGAGAGGTCACCGCCTAGGTCTCTGTCCTCACAGAGAGAAAACTCAAAGTCTAAACTGACTGTTATGAGGCTTTCCACTGAAGAAAAAAAAAAAAAAAAAAAAAAGAGTATTTTCCCAGTAAAATTTAATTTAAAACAGTAATGGTTAGACATATTTTTGGCCAGGCCCTAGCCTGAAATCAGAGAGTGAGAGTTGAACAAAATCAAACGCATTAGATTAATTTAGTCTACAGGGGACAGCATGTTTCCCTGTTCAGCAATTCCTTAAGTCCCTTGCCAATCCTAACATCCCCTGATGTTTTCATACTTCTTATGGCACTTTTCTTTTGTGTAACCCAAAACTGTGCAAAAGGATCAGTAGGTGGAATGCTGGAGGTGGAAACAACAAGGCAATAGCAACGGAAGCAGCACACTGCAAAAGGAGTAAGAAACAAGAAAGCAGGAATTATTCCATTCCCACTGAAACCATAATGAGACTTCATCTGCTACTCTTGGAGACCTCATTAAACCACACGCCCCTACCCAGTATCAGCCTTACAGTAATTCAGGCGCTTCTCCCTACCAGAAATCTTCCTCAGTCATGCTGAGATTCAAAGCCTCCCACTACTTGTTTTAGATTGAGAGGCTTCTAAAAGCCTACAGGAGTCAATTAGTCCCCAAAAGTCTCACAGGATGCTTCAGTAGAAATCTGCTCATGTGAAACTTTTAAGGAACACGGGAAACATGAAGTTCAGTGCAGGAAACGATTGTGGAGGTGCATGGGAGCAAAGATACCAAAGAAAATATAAATCAGAAGATGTGGAATAGAACTGAGATTTCCCAGATGAATTCACAATTCTCCTCCTCCATGTGTAACAACCATTTTAAAAAACAGGAATCGGAAAAAAATAAATACAGCCATTATGAGAGCATATATATTCAATAATTTAAGGATAAAATCCTTACAATAACATAATAAAGCAAAAGAAAAAACAAGAACAACAAAAGCTAGGCTATCTAGTGATATTTAATCAAATTAGGCAAATTTATTTTTTTCTACTATTTATACTTATATTGAACTTTAAAATGCTTTGTAGCCATATAATGATTATTAACATTAAAAAAAACTTGTGTTTTTGCAAATTATCACAAAATTAACTTTAATTCTAATTCACTAGCTGAAAAAAAAAAATCATCATTAAGGGACTACAACACCAAAGGGAAAATAAAGCTGAGAAAACTCATTTATGTCCTTGCAACCCAAAGTCAGAAACATCACATACGTTCCTACCATAAAATAAACTTCCCACATCCAGTTCTGCAAGTGTAACCTCAAGTAGCTATACAGAGCTTTTTAACATCTATGCTTGTGCTTTAGACGATTCACAAATATTTTATAGGTGCAGCTATAAAAGAGTTTATGCCCTTCTTTTTCCCAACTAGCACTGTACAGGACAGAGTATTTTGCTGTATGGCATGCTCTGATCATCACTGTTTAGCTGCACAGCAGTTCTGCTGGATCCCAACTGCACCCAGGGACTTGTGTCCTTTCCCCAGAGTGTAACAAGAGCGTGCAATGAAAGCTCCAAGGAAGACTGCGTGCAATAGGGATGTGCAGAGTCCAGCTCAAAAAACTCTAGCCTTGGTTGCCTTTTCTCCTTCTGGTGGTTTCTGCACATTCCTACTTGCAGGATATATTATCCTTCAATACTAATGTAAAGACAAAAAAAAAAAAGCACCCAATTAAAAAGCAATTTAAAGGCTGCTCTGAGGAATTAAACATTATATTCAGATTAGATTCAGCCACCAGGTTATAAAAATATGAACAGAATCCCAAGTGGCCACTTTATACACTTCATTCTAGTGCGCTGCGTCCCTGCCCACGGCAGGGGGGCGGAACTACATGGCCTCTAAGGTCCCTTCCAACCCCAGCCATTCTATGTTTCTATGATTCCATGACTGGAATGTGTCTGAGCAGGCTATGTAAAATTAGTCCTTATCCCTTAAAAAGGTCACAGGGAGCTGAGGACGTAGAGTTTTCTAGAATACAGCATCTAATCCATTTAAAAAATGTTTTGAAATAGACAGTCATACCCCTTCTTTCCACACAAAGCCAAAAGAAAACCCTGAATTTCTGGATATCATTATATTATGAAAGCAAATTTGTGCTCTAGTATACAAAACCGAGACTTTCCCTATCTCTGCAGCAGCTACCAAAGCACAGAGGTATGGCGATCAGTAACATGGCGTTCCCTGCCTATTTTCATTAAGGTGAGAACATAGTGCTACTCCATCTCTACCAATTATTCTGAATAACACTAAGTGCTTGCAACTCATGCTCACAAATGATTTCAAGACTTTCATGAGTATTCCTCATCTGTTTCAATAGCCTTCAATAATACCAATGAAAAATTAAAATGCAAAAGAGGTTCTGTTGCCTCAATGCGGAGACTAAAGGCTAAAGCCACACAGGAACATTTTAAACGTCTCTTTTGCAAACAAATTTATTGTTAATCAAAGAATAGAATACTTATTTTACTAGAAAATGCACTTAAAAGGGAAGAGTAATCGAAATATTTATGTTGGAACATATATTCTGGTATATGCTGGTCCAAGTGATACAGTAGGTGATTTATTATTTCTGTTCACACACATACAGAACATCTTTCCTTTTAAAGTGTAAAATTTTCAACGTGATTCTCATTAGTATATTCGTGACTTCAAAGAAATAAGTTTCAAGAATTTTAAAAATAATTTTTTGAGTTTTAATTCTAAAAAAAAAAAAAAAAATCCCTTCCATATTACAAACACACGCATCGTGGCAGACACAGAGTTGTTGCAGAGACCCTCGAAGATTTTCACCAGCAGCCCGTGGCAGCTGATGCAGTACCTGCAGCTGAAAGTCCCCAGTTCCCGAAGAGCGCTTGGGACCAGCATACACAACGCACCCGGAGTGGCAACTACGTTTAGAGAGGCCTTTTCCTTGGCCCATCAACAAACCTCTTGTCAAGAAGACCGTATAGTACGTGGTCTACAGGGTAGCAAATACAATTCGATGCTAGGTGGTTTTGGTGGGTGCTGCTTACAAATGAAGCGTTTCTGTTTGGATAATTTCTATTTGTTTGGGGTTTTTTTTGAAAAGCATGAAACACCTTGTGTTTAAGATCATTTGAAATTCAATTTGTTACTGCAGGTCTGGAAAACACTGGGATGCAGTCAGTTTATCTTAAAAATACTTAAGTACATAAATATGCACACGAGTTTATTTTTTCTTATCATTTTCAGGATGTTCGTGAAAGTTACTGGCTTCGCCATGAAAGAAGAGCAATAAAAACAAATCTCTTCGACACCAAAACCAAAATGTTCTAAAGTTCTGCATTCTGGCCCAAAAAAAAATCTAGGCCTAAGTGTCACAACAATGCAAAGATTTTGTCTCTAGCAGTTTGAAACGATCAATGAATCCCTACTGTCACTCACTTTACATAGAGAGCAACAGTTGGATATTTTTAATCAGGTGAAAATTTTCCTTTTTTCCATAAAGAGATTAGGGTAACATGATGGAGACTTGAATCAATTATATAAGCTGATGAAAGAACAATAATTCCTCAAGACTAATTTGGAGCATGAGGTTCTGTCTTTCCCTGGAGTCAGCAAATGTTTCAAACACAACTCTTTGCCATTAATTCTTTCAATGTAGCACTGATGACCTCCACTTTACTAGAATCCCAGTTATCAACAGCAGACTCCCATGAGATTAGTTCCCTCAACAGAAAAACGTGTATGTGGCAAAGGGAACAGTACGTAATTATACTGGATATCCCTTCCACACAGTTTTATTACTATTATTATTATTTTAAGTCTTCTTGCTTTGCTTTACAGAAGCCCAATGGTAGTCAAAACAAGTAGATAGAGCAGTAAGCTGGAATAAAATTTGAAGTACAGTTTACTGGCAGTGTGTTAGATTTGTGACCTAATAACGGACACTAAAATCATCATTAATGACTATCCTTTGATGTAGGTTTAACACCGCAGAGGTGTGCTGGAGTGAATTTTCATGATCTTAAAATTACCTTCTTTTGTTAAAAGTTTATAGCAAGTCTTTGACTAATGATTAGACCACATATCTATAAAAATAGATATCACTAAAATAATGACAGGGGCAAGCCAGCCTTCTAAAAAAAAAAAATCAGACTGAAGATCCAGACTGTTTCCATTCTTTTGCTGCTGGAGGTCAGAAGGAACTGCAGTTGCTAGAATGTCATGTCTCCTTTTATTGCAATGCCACGACAACATTTGGAAACAATGAAAAGACAAGAAGAAATGTGAGAAAGCTCTAATAGACAACACTTCCAGCAGAAGTACAATTCCAGAGCTGCACTCAATTAAACAGGAACATACAAAGCCTCTAAAAAGGAGAGGGAGCCATATTATTTTCTTCATCTGAAATGCTGTAAATGATAATAATATAAATTTAAAGTTTCAGTACAGAGATATCATGAAGTTAAAATACCACAGGGTTGGAGTGGTTTTTTGGTTTTTAGGAACCAGTATCAATATTTTCTTACCTTTTTATCTTCTTTAGACTTCCTAATACTGTGTGGAGGGCCAAATTTGTTTTGCATGCAAAACATCTTCTTGGACCACTCATTTTTATGAGATTTTAACTGCGGCTGACCAAAGCTGCCATCGACTCTGTATCTGTCAGCTGGAATCTTACTCATTGGAGGGGGGAGAGTCCCACAGTTAACACTTGACCAGCCGTCTGTAGAATCAGTGTAAGACTCCTGGTCACTAGCATTTCCGTGCTGCCACTCCTGTAAGACATGCACAGGCAACCACCTTTGATTGCCCACGCCTGCAGCACTTTTCTTTGATGGGGGTACTGAATTTCGGGAGGAAACCAGTGGAACTTCAATACGAGCAGAAGGACATAAGTGCTTGTTTAAATTTTGGGACTTATCATTCTGAATTACTTCTAAAGGAATATTTCCTTCTTGTTCGTGACAGAAGCCATTCCAATGGGAAGCAGACTGATTTTGTCCCCTTCCTACCGGATTTTCCCATATACTGTTAGGAATATGTTTACTTGGATTGCTCCCCAAATCAACCACCAGAACTCTGTTATTCTTTTCTTCTTGATTAAAATTCCCAATTCCGCTATCACTGTTACTGCTTGTGCTGTTATTCTGATGAGCATCTGCATCACCATCAAGAAAAGCCCTTGCACGCATTCCCTCAATCAATTCCCCCATATCCCGATACAGGACAGAAATAAACTGAAGAACAGGTAGAGATGATGTTGGAAACTCCAGACAGCCATTTGTGTCCGGATCTGCTGTACATTCCAGTCCAAAACGTCTCGCTATGCCCTGATGAATTTTATGATGAAATAAGTCCGGATCCACCATAAACACATGGCAAGATGTCCTCAGAACCCCTTCATCTTCCTGAGCCAAGCTCGCATCATCATTTGTCTGCATTGTAACTAATCCAAAGAATCTTCTATCGTCTGGGCAAACAGCGCTGAATGCCAGTTTCTCTGCAGGGTATTCTGCCACCACACCTGATTTGTCACTGCAGAGCTGAATACAATCGTGCATTATCTTCATCATCACTAACGAATGGATTTTTTGTTCCGCCCGTAGACGTCTCATGCACCCACGAATAGCCTGCAAACTCTCATTTTCCAAATTTGAGGTTGTTGAAGGAAGTTCGATTGACCCTAGGTAGCCTACAATCATGGCAACATTTAAAATGCTTGCATCTAGTCCAAAGTCTTCTGCACTCTCCAGTCCAATTCTAAAAACTGAATCATCATTTGGGACCTTGGACATTTCTTCCTTTGACAGTAGGTTTGGATTGCTTACACTTTCATTTCCAGTTTCATATTTAATAGCAGCAGAATCTGAAAACGATCTTTGTTTTGGTGTGGAATTATCTGAGTTACCAGCACAAAGACTAGGATTCTCGAAGATCATGTTGAAAATGCCACCAGACTGCATTTCTTCAACAACTTTCTCTGCTCTGTTTATGCCTAGAGCTTTTGAGTCGGGTTTAGGCTTCAGCCACCCCTTCCCATCATAAAAGCCAACTTCTTCATCGCTTGAACATGAATCTATATGACTAATCCCTTCAGCAATGACCATGTGGAGGACTCCAGAACATTTTCCAATAAGTTTCACTACATCTTCATGAGAGGCCTTTTTCACATTAATTTCGTTAACTGCAAATATCTGATCTCCTGCTTTAAGTCCAACATAATCAGCAGGGCTTCCTTTCATAACACAACTAAGAACACAAGGAGCTTGTCCAGAAAGGGTAAACCCATAGCCTGCTCTTCCTCTAGCAACTTCCACACTCCTTATTCGAGGAGGTGCATGCATATTGAGTCGACGTTTGACTGTCTCCCCTGGTCTATACATCTTGGGTTTTTTTCCTGAGACAGGAAAACTTTTAAATAGTCTGGGATTTTGTCATGTTTCACAGTATCACTCCATCTGATGAAGCTCTAGAGAAAGAAAGAAAAAGACGTTTTAATTCTCAATCATATTTCAGTTTTTTTAGCACCCAGCTTTCCCTTTACTGTTCAGAAACACTGCTAGTGAATTCTACCAAAAACTATTGCAAGAGGATTAACACAGCACTCAAAACAGCTTGAAAGAACAGTCATCATTTTATTAATGACAGAGCAGTAGCAAACGCAAATAAAGTGGTTGTCCAAAATGACAAAGTAATTTAATTGCAAAACTAAGAACAGAATCTAAGTCTTCGGACATACAGCCCAGCGTTCTTATACTGTGTCATGTTATGTCTTCCCCAAGGCTCCACCATTTTACCTACTATTCAGTTCACTTCTGGCTCACTGCACCACTGGGATACCACCACGCTGCAGCACATTGAAAATCCTGGATGAAGCTCATCTGCCCCTTCCCAGGTATCTTAAAATTAGGCAATATCGACTGAGCTACAGCTCACCCCTCCTATATACTCAAGGTACAGAAACGAGTACCGAATGCATCCATCTAAAAAAGGTTAGATAAATTACCCCTAGAGCTGTCTGGCTGATTGTAAAGGCAACTTAAAGTACCTCAGACTTCACTGTTTGCACATGTATATCATTTGCATATATAACAATAAACGGCCATTCAATCATGTAGAGACCAAAGGGAACTGAAATCAGATTTACCATTATACCAATCAATAAATTTACTCAAAAATAACTTCTCAGAAAGCAAACACTATAAAAACTGCATTTCAGTCATTCCAACATCCATATGTTTTAGTTTAGATAAAAAACTTCCAAAAAAAGAAGAAAAAAGAAGGAACTCCAAATGCTGCCAGTATTAATCTAGCCAGCAGCAGATTCATGACTTTATAATTAAGATAAAGCAGCTTTATAGGAACAGCAAGAAAAAGTAGATTTTATTACATTTTGGTGTTGACACTGAAGTTTGGATGTCTTGTCCACATTATACTCAGGTAAGTTCCACTGTTTTAGAAAGGCTTCCCTAAGCAGGTTTGACTTTACTTTGGGGGTTTAGTCTGTATTTTTTTGAACAAAGGGACATCAGATTTTATAGTCTCCATGGAGCAGCTGCAATTGGTAACATAGTATGGTTTCTGCAAATTGTTTTAATATAGCAATTATCTAGTTTCAATAACTAGAGTTCCTCCGTAATTTGAGAAAATAACTTAGCTTTACGAAGTAATGAAACTTCACACTTAACCTTTAGATGGAAATCATAACACAAGAAATGCTTTGGAAACATTTAACCAGGCTCACACATTGCTGTAAAAGACCCCTGTCAACTTGCATCCAGTCTTGCGTCTCAAAAAAAGTCTGCCTTTTCCTGTTGAGGCTAAACTTACGACCTCGGAGACCGCTGCGCCTTCAGCTCTCTACAAATAGGTCTGGCACTTTCTGAGGGTACTCAAACATCAGTGAACCTGTTCAAGATATACTTCAACAACAACAACAAAAGCAACCGACTGTAACAACAAATGCCCAACGATAAATAAATATCTGTTACCTACGAGTATGGACATATACACGTTTTAATTCATCTCTGAAAGAAAATTTCTGTTCTCCATTGTCTGGAAAATACCCTAATGTGTCCCTTGGGTGCCCCCCACACTGTGCTGCTAAACTGGTTAACAAAAAGCACCATGATTTCTGGCACTAAAAAGTGTGGTACTAGCTTGCAAAAGGAAAGGAAACAATTAGAAGAGTATTAGATTATAAATAATCTGATGAAAAATATATTAAAAGCAGGAGTCGCAAAAAAAAAGATTCAGTACCATAATACTGTAGGAGCTGATAGGAAAAAAAGAGTCTTCCAACTATCTTAACTATCTTTCTAATCAACAAAAAAGAACCCTAAATATGACTTAAAAAAAAATAAAATGTAATGAAAACATAGTTAGGCTGCTCTTGGGAGGAAGCAAACTGTCCTACCTCACCGTTCTGCACTTGCTGTGAGGACTCCATCTAACTCTATTCCGGAGTCGATTTATCTATTTGCCTTCCTAACCTCTGCCCCTTACACACCAAGCATTTATTGCAGGGGATAACGGCTGATAAGGGAATGTCATTCCAAAACCTACAATGACCATAAAAACAAAACAGCAGGCTGCGTATACCACGTTACTAGTCTCTAATGACGAGGTCCCAGAGCTGTGAAGACTTATAGCTATAATTTATTTGCGTAATTTCGAGTGTGTAAAGTTAAGAGCGAAGAGTCCTTTAACGTCAAATCAGTTCTTAATACAGATATAATACATATAAACACACATACAAACCATTAAAAGAAAAAAAATGTTTACATCACTGGAAAAGCTATCACTTGTTCACCTCACTAGCTGAATATTATTGTGCATTATTTGTGGCTACTACAGCCATGACAAATAACAGCTCGCAGAATTTATCTAAGAAACTTGAGGACAAAGGACCAATGTGGCTCTTCTGCAAGAAACCTCAGCATTGAAATATGCTTTACTACAACAATGGTATGACAGGCAAATGGAAAAATTTCAAAAATAATGTTTTTCATAACTAGAGAGATGCCAAGAGAGAATGGTTGTGTTACAAACTGTTAACAAACGAGTTATAAAAATATATGCATCTTACAGCCTGATCTCAAAACTAAAATCTCTAATTGCCTAAGTTCTCTTTTTATTTCTTTGCAGACTTGAAACCTGGAGCTAGAGAGATATGGCACAAAATTGGCACAAACTTCCACGGTTTCAAAGCAACCGCACCTGAATATTCTTTTACTGTAATAGATTACAAAATGTGTAATGCACTCAAAGCACTGATAGAAACCTTTGTGTGTCTGCATGTTTGCTAAAACGTGAAATTGTTAGGGAACAATATAACCTGCGTAACTTGTCATGTGTAACCAAAGATAAAATTGGGCTGTTGATTTTCAGAACAATACTGAATCTTACCAAGAATATCACTAATATGCTGCAGTAATTCTAGTAGTTATGGCACTGAATTTTATTCGTTTGATAGCATAACCATGTTACGTGATTCAATCATATACAGTAGGTCAGAAAAATGCTTACACCACGATAAAGCACATGGCCAAGCTTGCTTTGACTTTCTGCTACCACTAAGTACAACAAAGTAAGCCTTAAAGAATAAGAAAGCCTGTACAGTAACAAAACACATTAGTGAGTATCAGTCAGGAGGATATATGCATTTTAAATGAGAAAACAGGACTCAACAAAAGAAAAGCTGAATAATTTGTAACACAGAGTAACTAAAACTTACGCAAATAACATAGCTTAGTAAGTGCACTGAAATGTCACAAAGACACTGAAAATATAGAATTACTGCTATCATTTGAAAAACACTGAAAACAAAATTACTACTATGATTTCAGAAAGTTTAGCAAAATTTGTACCGACACAGCTTAGTAACAGGACACAGAACAAATAGAGCTTAATAACTAAAAATTATTTCAAAGGACATTTCAGACAGAAACACTAACCCATACAAATTAAGAGCTGTTCAAGTCTGTGTAATGACATAATTTGCCCATATACATCAGCTTTGTCACAAAGGTGTCACACAAAACCAGCATACAATCTGGTCTACCATTGCAACCAATTATTTTTGAGGTAGAAAACACCAAAAATACCAGTTACTGTTGAGCTCTACTTTATCCCCCAGACACTGAATTTCTTTATGTAATGTTTTTACATATCCATGCTAGCTTTTCATGACATTTCTTGGGCTCTCTACTACAGAGGAAATACTAATTTGCTTACTTTCAAGGGAGAGAGGTGATTTGCTTCCTGCTCCAGCTCACTCATAGCAACAAAAGAGCAAACAGAAACAGGAGATATACTCCTAACTTAGCCTGCAACCTTAACGGTTACAGAGGGCACGTGAAAGCAGTTACGTGAAGAAGAACATGGAAATTAAGACAACATTGCTGACCATTCTGACCATTGCTGCTCATCTTGAGAAGCCTTTGGAAATGAGCCGATACTCAGCCCTGCCGTACCTACGTTAATGTGCTTTTTGGGGGGCAGTGGTAGGTTTTTTGGAGAGGCAGAGAACTAGTTGGCTTCATTTTGTTTCTCAATAGCGAGACTGTACGATGACAAACTGTGCAAAGTAGAAACACAGAGGAGAAAGATTGTTCCCTCACCCTTCACATGAGTCTTGAAGTACTGCAACAGACTCTTCAACATCTTACTCTACTCATTAACGCAAAACCGACTTTCACAAACGATGCTACTACAAAGACCAAACGAAGCTGTAAAATTTGAATTCCACTCACTATTAAAATGCAGCATGTGTTTATAGACAAGTTACACAAGAAATATAACAGGACAAACTGTCGAAGACAGCTACCAGTTGTTCGGGAGCTTGGGCGGGACGATGTTTTAATCACATATCAGCATTCCCCAATTGGCAAAACATATCATTATGGTTCCTGTGTGACCGCTCTGCCAGAAAGTGATTAAGCACACCTAGCGTGATCATTCAAGAAATATCGACTTTAATCAGCAACAGCAGGCTGAAAAACGTTTGTTAACAAAAACTCCTCTCACGGCGAAGCCAAGGTGCGGAGCGTCAGGAACACGACGAGCGTTTGCTGGGCTCCGTGACAACCGAGGGCAAAGTTTTCTAAAGCTGCTGTACAAACAGACGCGCACTTAAAATTCCGGATTAGTTTATTTGTTGTACTTAAGAAAGCGAAAAGATATTGGTGGTAGCTGGGCTCCTTTTTTTTTGTTTCCTTTTTGTGTCGTCCCCCCCTCCTCTTTCTCCTCCTCCTCCTCCTCCTCCTCCCGCCCCAGCCCGGTCCCAAAGAGCCGGGCAGCAGGGCTGGGGGCTGCCCCGCCCGACCCCCCTCACTCACCTCGGTCCCCTCTGCACTCCGACCGCTCCGGGAGGCGCCACCTTTCCCCCCGGTCACCGAGGAGACCGGCGCCGGGCTCCGCCGCCCCGCGCCGCGGCCACTGGCTGCGAGGAGCCGTCAGTCAGCGCGCTCACCCGGCACGGCCGGCGGGCGGCTTCCCGGACAGAGAACCGGGAGAGACAATACCCGCCGCCGAAGAACTACAGCTCCCGGCATGCCCTGCGAGCGGCCGGCTCCCTGCTACTGCAGGGAGCTGGCCGCGCGGGGCATGCCGGGCAGCGTAGTTCTTTCATCTGCCCCAGTCGAGGACGGGAGTGCGCAAGCGCGGGTCGACGGCGCCCTTTCGAATAGGGCTTCGGGGAGCGGGGCAGTGGCAAGACCTGGGTGGGTGAAGCGAAGTGAAAAGTGAAGCAAAGTGAAAAGCAAAGTGAAATGTGAAGTGAAAAGCGAAGTGAAATGAAAAGTGAAAAGTGTATTGAAATGAAGTGTGAAGAGGAAGCGAAGTGAAGCGAAGCGAAGTTACACAGTAACGTCCTGGAGCCGGTTCTCATCTGAGGACACGAAATCCACTCCAGGGGCAGAGAAGCACAACCTACGGCTCTGAAACGGCACTGAGGAGTGGGGCAGGGCTCGGGGGATGCATCCAGCAGGAGCCCTGCCTTTGGGGTGCCGAGGGAAGGCGAGGCAGGCCCTACAAGGGGTAGGGATAGAGCTGGGCTCAGCCATCAAGCCCCCCATGAGGAGGAGTAAGGTGTCCCTTGGGCAATCAGCCAAAGGGCCAGCCTATGTGTAGTTGGGTGCACAATTTCTAATTTTCTAGGCTTTTGGAAACCATCCGAAGGGAGCAGGATACAGCTGGCAAGTTCTCAACGTGCACTGCCATCAGCTCTTCTTTTGGGAAAGACTGGAAAAGTGTTACTGAAACAGGGGAAATGGGAAGAGGGAAAGATGATACAAAGACAGGCGAACATCAGTTATGAGGCTCCCAAGGAATATAAGGTCTAGGAGAAGGGAAGAATTAACCAAATGTGATTGCCTTTCCTACAAAACCTGAGAAGTTTTTATTATCTTTATATGCTTTAGAAAAATTGTGATCTTAAATTGTGAAAAAGGACCTGTAGAAATACTTTGAACATAGGGGATTTATTCATTTCAATGGCTATCTCTAGGCAAAGAAATCTTGAAGTGGAGCTGAACCTATCAGTCACAAGGAGAAGGACAGCGCTCGTCTTTTCTTTCAGAGTTTTTTCCCCAGAACAGGACATATAACCTACAACTCAATGCCACTGGCTTGTCTGTAAGAAAACTTTTAAGTTTTAAAACTGTTGCTTGATGGTTTAACTTCAGTATTTTCTTTAATTTTTATCCAATCTAAGAAATTTTTTCTTAGTATCCCCTGCCATTTCTCAAATGATTACAGCGTACTGGAGATTTAGGGGAAAAATAAAACCACAGGCCAAAAGAAAAGGGAAAAATAAGGGATCCTGCTCTTCCAATCCTACCCCCATCTTCTCATTCTGCTGTTATTTTCCTTGTAAATCCATCCCAAACAGATTTCTACCAACAAGAAATATTTCAGTTCAAGCTAGATCCCAGTTTTGTTCTCACAACAAGTTTAATAAGAAAAGCTTCCAAAGAGGAAAATAATTGAATAAAATAAGCATTATTTCTTTTCTTCATCCTCTCAGAATACATTGCGGCAGGTTAGAGTAAAATTACATGACAGATCTGTTAACTTCTCCAGACTTACTATGTCATATAAAACTAATTATTCATCCTTTAGGGAAGCCAAAAACTCAAAACATAAAAAGGAAAATTAACTGATTTTAACGCTCAGATAAAGGCCGGTACAACAGTTTTCAAAATATTCTTTAGAGATCTAAAGTTGCCCAAATAAGTGATAGTTACTTATCCCGTTGACTAGGAAGATTTCACAAGGAAAACAGTTGCCTTCTAATTTTGTAAACCGTGCTGGTTTGTCATCCCTTAATAACTCAATTATTTCCAGCTTCCATGTGAGGTTGTCAAGTCTATATGTCTTTTGCAATTATTTCTGACTTTCATGCTACCTTAACAGATCTAGCATCGACTTAGCCCACCTGCTTCTCTGCAGAAGGGAAGATCAGTGACCCATGTAGTTCAGACTGACATTGGAAGCATTTGTAACAAATGAAAATGTGTTTGAAAGTGACAGCTAGAAATAAATGGGAATTGTAACTGTCTGCAGAGGTGTTTGCAGGTATCCCATTACGCTTTTGTTTCAGTTAATACAAAGAATCAAAATCTGCTTTATTTTTCAAAGAAGAGGGATACTAAGTGGTGTCACCCTTTACTAAGTATAAAGTAATTACTTCATGGCAGCATTGGATTACCTCCTCAGCAGGTACTGAAGTTGGTCTGTTCACAATAGCAAACAGAACCAATAGGACTTTGGTAGTAGCACAGACGTGTGTAATAAATCTGACTTTGTAGAAGGATTCTGTATCCGAGCAGAATTTCCTACATGAGTATTGCTCAGCAGGGAAGAAATGAACATCCAGACCGACAAGGAGACAGGTGTGCTCACACAGCCTGCCTGTGGTCAGGAGCACCCGACTCGTCGTGAATGAATTTAGTGATTTTCCTCAGCATGGGTGGAAATGATGAATAAGCTGAAAACAATTCTGTGTTAGAATGTAGAAAAAGGTGATTAATGGCCCCTCAAATGTCTGCACAAGGTCTTGGCTACAACTTGTCTTACTGCTTTTGCTGCTGTTGGAGACAATACAGGAAGGAGGAGTGTGAAACAAAGTAATAAGGATCTGTGCCTTAAAGACTTTGGCTTGTAAGCCTAAGTAGCTTACTGTTGGGTGTACAGATATCTCTGTCTAACCAAGGGTGGCTGTCACAAAACTACTTGTCAGATTTGCTTTGGAGAGATTTACGATGCATACTTTAATGAAGTATTCTTATTGCTGTTACATACACCAGATGAGAAGTCAGAAAATGAAAACTTAGTCCAGCATCTGATTAAAAGTCTATGAGTTTAATTACCATTGTTTAATTACCTTGGTTAAACGAACGAGTGTTGGTTATGCTGAAAATGTTTTATTTTAATCATACAGAAATATCCTTGCACAAATGTCAGTTTTCTTCATTTAATGTTTTCAACATGTTCAAAATAATAAAACTGGATATAAATGTCAGCATTAAATGTTCTTTCATTATATAAACTTCATTCTGATTTTCCTGGCTAAATTTTGTTCTTAACATCAGGGAAGATTGTATATCATGTACATTATAGTTAGCTTTGTGTTGACAAGTTAATATGCAGTTGGGAGCTAAATCTTCATTAAGAGCTGATTTTCTAAATTCAAAAAGCTAGTCCTTCTTCAGTCAACCTTCAGAGTCTGATTCAGAGGATCAGTGAAGATCGTGTTTCCCACACTGAGAATTGCAAGACAAATACAGCCATCAATATCTACCTTGTTTTACTAGTCAATCCAATCTTTAAAGATGACTTTTCCTTTCTTCTAAATAGTCTTCCCCCTAGCGGGAGACACTCCTGCCAGTGGGGAGATGAAGAAACTATTCTTATATAAATGCATTTTGGTTTGGATGATGGTGTTTCCCACCCTAGTATACTGATGTAAAAAAGTCTACTAGGAGCTGTGAAGACGTAGAACTAATCAGGGACACTGATCTTGTTAAATCTTGACTGGCCAGTAGAGGCTATATCCGCTCAAATCCTATTTAGATATAAAAGGATTGATCTATATACCGTGTGCATCTACTTGGCTTTGTAATTGTGTCCTTACCTAGAATGTTATTTAATGAAAGATTACAATACAGTTAAAATACAGCCATTTGTGGGTGGAAGATTCTTGTGTGTACTTACTCAGATATGTGAATGATACGATTTGCAAAACTGAAAGTTTACTAAGTAAACAGTCTGCAACATCTTCCTCTGTGTGAAAACAGGCACAGCAAGACCATGGTAATGAGGGCTCCTTTGGACAGCGCTGCAGTATAAATGAAGTCATTCGGTATTTTTAGAAAATGCATGTCACTACAATAGAACGTGCTGTGTTCGTTTTCCTAAATTTGTGAACATAAATCAAATTAAGCATTTTGTTGTAAACAAGAGTTGAAAATACAAATCATTTCTTGTTGAGCTCCAGTTTACCTCCTTCACCTACGACAAGGTATGAGTAAAGTTGATGTCACGTTAAAGCTGCAGTGCTGATGAGCAACCCTAGGATACACATAACCAAAACATCTACTGCAAGCAAACATACATAACATACTTCTGCCAAGAGCTGGAGACCCAGAAATTGGTTTTGGTACTACTGGTGTCAGTGGAAGCATACAAACCTCTATCCCACTGTTACCTGTGGGCAAATGGACAGCATGTCCTCAGCAGTCCCTGAGGAATACCTTGTTGAGCCAGAATGGTTTTAAACTCTTAATTTCATACTGCATCACAGACACTTTTTCTTCCAATATCAAAACACATACAAAAATAAAAAATCATTTTCAAGTATTTATTCTTTTTTCCAATGGGATATCTCTGAATACAGAAGATAAGAAATTTGTGTTTGATTGTTTTTTTCTTTAAGCCTTGGAGCTTTATTCTTACAATTCAGAATTAAGCTGCCATGGCCTTGCTGCTCCAGTTAAGCAGTGTCTTCTCTCCTCTTGGGCCAATTTAAGCAGAGTATCTTTTGTCCCATTGGGCTCAAAAATGTGTGTTATGCAGTGGCTAAGTTTACATGTTCTGAAGAGGCATTGTGTATTTTTATTTCTGTAAGGAAAATGGATATCTCAGGGAAGGATTCCTTGTGGTTTTAAGTACCATGACAAAGAAAAGGCAATATCATCTCAGACAACAACAGCTTCTCAAAAGAGTGAGCAGGGCTACATCATGACTATGCAGGTGACTTATCAGGACTCTGATGGCTAAATTTATTACTAAGCACGTTTTTCTAAGCAATGAGGCAGCACAAATCTCAGTATAAAAGTGTCACTTTTATCCCCAAAGCTCAGGAAAACATGCAAGTGTTCTCCAAGCTCTTACACGTTACCATGAAAAGAATCGAAAATGTGAGCCTAAGGCACTTGAAGAGGTGACATTAGTAATAAAGTCTCTTTGCACATTCCTGTTTAACATAACCCCCTGATAAAAGACCTTGACTCCACAAAAAAAAAAAAAAGACCCATGATGCAGCATCAAAGTGAGGAGGGATCCTCTCCTCCTCGTTAACCCTGGAATGAAAGAACACATTTAACCGTCTCTGCACTTGGAATGTGACAAAATCAAGTCCAGGAATTTTCCAATTTCTCATCCAAGCTTTTAATGTCCAAACTTGGAGGACCAACAGGAGGTCCCTTGGGACCAAGTTCACACCATCTGCAGAATCCTTGACAGAGGCACTGCTCCCCTTGTGGGGGTCTCTTCTCCTGAGGGTCAGGTGAAAAGGCATGACATGACTGGTGACACTTAGGGCTGCCCTGCCTCTCAGATCTGACTTACTTCAGGCTGACTTCAACCTTTCCCACCTCACAATTAGATTCTGAATAGTTTTTAAGATTAGAAGACATCTGTTCCTTCTGAGCAAAAATCATGATTATGAGTATAGAAACTCATTAAGATACATCTACATAAGGTAGAACAATTTCTTTTTGCTCCACCAGAACTTCGGTTTCATTTAATATTATCCTCCCAGTTAATGTAAGTGACTTTTTGGAGTTGACAGAAATTGATTTCACTGTTTGTTAAGAGATTTGGCCTTGATAGCAAGTGTGGTAGTCTCCTCGGTACCCGCAGCATGGCGTCTTAAGTTTCTTCTCAGAACTAGGTTAAGGTTTTCCCTCCTACAAAAATTTCTATTCCACTGTAAAACTTGATTACTATACTTATGTATCTGATGGATTCATTCTTTGAACCAGTGACATTCAACTTCCTCCTTCACCTTTTTAAAGGATACAACATTTGTGGTGGTCATCGCATGTCGATCCAGGTGGTTCGTGCTGAAATCGAGATTATAGTTTATCCTCCACAACCAGCCTTTCCTTGATAATTGGCTCACTCCAAGATCTCACTCTAGCATAACATCCTAATTTAATCTGAAATAGAAAATTGACCTATGCTTTTTTTTCTTTTTTCATAAACCGTATTTCTCCTAAGACTAATTCTGACCACACACCTGACACATCAAGTCAAAATCACCAGACCTAGCTATGTCTCCTGCTAAGAGATTCAGAGGCATTGCTATAGAGACAGACGATTGACTATAAGAACTATCAGAAAGGAATATTCTTCTAGCACTGAAGAACAGTGCACTGATGTTCAGGCAACTTAAACTTTCATCACACACCCTGCCATTCCTCTTGTTTCAGCACATTGGCTACCTGTCTTCAGCTGAAGACCAGTACACATCGGTAAACAAACTACAGAGCATATGGAATGTTGCATGGAGTCATTCTTTGCACAAACATACACACAGACAGACATTCAAAGAGAAGGAAAGTCTTCTTAAGAATAAAACTCTTCAAGGTATGTTGTACTTTTTTAAACCACCTTCCTATTCTGGTTTCCAAAGTTCCTGGGATTCTGAGTTAAGTCAATGAACTGGTGTAGGCGCAAACTGTCTAGGTAAATCAACACATGTGGGGAGCTGCATGCTTTTACAGGTATTACTGAGACAAAATTATTTGCTCTCCACTGCATATGTAGTATGACCATATGCACAGACAACACATCTCCAAGGAGTCCAGCAATTGTCCTGCTATATATTTAAATTAACGCATCTAAATTAAGTTCGTGGCTCATTCACATGAGAATGCGTAAACCAAATCACCAGAAGTTCCTGCCAGCAAAGACATGTGAGTGAAGTACAGGGTTTCTGGTGTAATCTGTATTATGCAGTTTCGCCTGTGGTGAAATTCAGTCATAGTTTTTACTGCCTGTTATCCAACATGAACCAGCCCTAAACAGGCTGACATCCCTGCATGCAGGTGGGATGTATGGATTTAAGCTCTGTGTGGACAGCTTTATTTTTTGTAATAGATTTACCAGTGGTGTATTTCATCTTCGTCTAGTGAAGTACCAAGTTAAGCTAACTGAAGAAGAAGTATTTAAAATCTACTCCTATCAGTTTAAAGAAAGTATACCATTAGGGTTAACACCTGGTTCACGTGAACAAGGTTTTATGTGTCGATAAAGGAAACTGTATTTGATTTAATTATATTGAAGTAAAGATAAATTAATTATCATTAAATGGGGAGGGGAGGCATGGGACATGGGACAAATGAGGATCATGGAGAGTTTTTGAAGTAGTTTTAATTAATTTTCTAAATATATTTACTTTCTAGTTCATAAAAAATTATATTCCTATAGCTTCCCTCCATGAAACAAGCCTACTTCAAGCTGTGATAAGTGCTTCTCAACATTTAAGTATGTAGAAAATTTTATACCTTTAATTTTATGCACCAACTCATTTTTTCTTACAATACACAGCAACTCAGAACTTACCCGAGATAAAAAGATATGATCAGAAAGTCAGACTTTCACTGAAAATCTTACAAATGCATTTAAAAATCCAAATTCAGATACATATTTTTTAGCATTTTAAACATTTTAAGAATTAGTTGCCAAATTCTTAGAACCTGACGTTAGAAGCAAAATTCGAGACAACAGAAGTTAAAGAGAATTAAAACAGTGATTGATTTCCAGATGACTGAAAGCAATTTCTTTAAAAGATATTTTGGCATGTGCTGCTTTCTATTTCTTTAAAAAATGTTTTAAAGCTGGACAACAGATTTGGAATGCAAGCAACACCTTTCTCTACATAGCAAACATTTGACAAAGATACAGCCTTCAAACCAGGATCAAACTGAAATCTCATTTGTAGTAATTAGGCAGCTCTAGATAACTGGATGGTGTTTGCTGCAGATAACCGGTCTGTTTTTCAAAGAAAATACCTGAAATTATTTATCCTCGTTTAAAATGTCTTTCAGTAAGACACTTTAAAATAACACATAGGAAAATGAAATACTTCCAACCTGAAAAATTATGCATAAAAACAGCATTTCACCCCAAAGTGGCAAAGTAATTTAAATGTTTCTGTTAAAACACTTTAAAAGATCAATACAAAAGTTTAATGATGTAGTCTCAAGCTTGCACACACAGGAAGTATGCTACCCATAAAATCAGGGGAAATAGATTAGCAATCTAGAGACCAGATGGTTAGTATTTACTTGCTGACATAACACCACCAAATGTTCCTAAATTTCTTTTTCAAATTTGCCTTCCACATTACATTATCAGCATAGGAACTGATCCTTGAAACATATACACACACAGTTCATTAAATTTATTCATATGAGTAGTGCCATTGACCTTACTACTAGAGACTTAGTAAGGACTAGTGACAGGCTGACAACTTAGGGTACGTCTTCATAGACACATAAGCTCTTTTTGCCTATATTGAATTGGGCAGACAGTCTGGAAAAATAATTTTAAAAATTCTGTGCATGTGTTTTTCTGCTGGTTTTGTACTTTGCAAAAGAGATAGCCATTTATGGAGAAAATGATAAAGACATTCCATGTCCATAAATATATTGCATGTTTTGGTGGAAAACTATTAAACTTGGCAAGGTCTGAAATAAACTGCCCCTCCAATGTGAAATCAAGGATTAAAAAATATTTCAGTTAATTACAAAATATTTTAAACAGCAAAAGTTTCTGCCAAAGTGTGAAAATACTGTTTAATTATAATGGAATCTTCTTACAAATAATTTAACCCCTCTGGTTTGTGAACAATATATTTGCTTCCAAATATTCATCCAGAGATCATGAGAAAAAAACGTCCATACTTACTGTATGCTATTTTTGAGTTGTCTAACTCATCTGTAGATGTCTACTCAAAATACACAGTTTCACCGTTAGCTCTGTTTTTAAATCGAGTGTTTAAATCTAGTGTTCCCTCTCTTCCTCATAATTAGTAGTTTTATTTGGAGGCATTTACTTTGCCCCTTTACCCGACATATTTCATCCATGATGAAACATTCCACCTTTCATCACATCCCCCTTCTACTCAATTCCTCGCATGCTTCCCAATGTCTCTTTTTCTCATCTGTCTCCTCAGGTTCCTCTTCATTCTATTTTTACATCACATACAAAGTAACCTGCCTCCAGGCAGTCTATTTCCTCCCCTATTTATTTTTTCTATTTACACCATCTGAATGTGTATATGTAACGCACGCGCTTCGTTTAGTGAAAGTGATATCGTACTGCGCTGACCCCAGTACTGCCCTAAAAATAACAAATTCATTTTCCATGTGCTACAGCTTACTTGTTGATCACACTTCTAGAAACCATGAGGGAGTTCCTTTAATGTCATAGTTACAATGCTAGACTTGAGTAACCCCTTATATGCTCTCCTTGAAAACTTTTTACACTCTCATCTCCCTACTCCCGACATACAGATCCAGAAGCAGTGTCTCGCTTTTGCAAAAGTGGGAATTCTAACAAGCTTTTTAATTCCAGGCAGGTCTTTCAAGTTATAATTGGTCTGAACTTCTCAAATATTCAGATATTTTTACCTGCAGCTAACTGTCCCATATATCCCATATAGATGAGAAGTCTGTGCCTACCTTCAAAAACAAAACCAGAGAAATTACATGGCCCAATTTTTCATGTAAATGTTCAGTCATAACTAAAATAAAACAAGCAGCAGCAAAAATAAACTATGTAAGTAGGGAATTCTTAACTTGCTATCAGAAAAAGCATTAGAAAAAATTTACTGTACATGAAACTAGTCAGATTTATGTGCAGCACCGCTATATTCACTCTCTGGACAGAAACAGGGCTAGAATACAGATAGTCTGCAAAAGATGGAAATAGAGTCTTTTGTTAAAAGATTAAAAAAAAAAAAATGATTAAAAATGGTGCTTTGTACAAAAATAAAACCTCACAGCCTCCAACAAATAACATTTCTTTTAGTTCAGTTAAGGTAGGACTCTTCAGAGTCTCATCTAGAATCCTGTATATCATTCAGGTCATTCATTTCCAAAAAGGATGACATCAAAGAGAAAAAAATAGCAAAACAGTCATCAAAATAATCCCTACCACACAAAAGAAAAGAGCATTATTCTTCTGAAGAAAGTCTGCATGTAATTTGACCGCTGTCTCTCAGGATTAATCACTGAAGAAGCAGCAAAATCTGTGTACATACAAGAATAGGTATAAATTGACCTGGAATAATCTTAGAAACAGTCTTCTAAATTGCAGTTTACCCATCTGTAAGGCAGTTCTTTCATAATTCTGGAGGCAAGACTCATTCTAAGATACAGCTCCACACATCTACAGAAGGGATTGTATGACATGGCTGCTCATGGTAGCAAGCAAAGAATCAGATTTCCCGCATTCCTGTGTTCCTACAGCTCTGGAATTGTAATTCTTATAGCATGCAGGGAGAGGGGCACAGTACAAAGTTCAAATATGCTGCCACTGGCATTGCTGATTAATTGGATTTAATGGTTATATGGTTAGTGTAAATAATATCAGTAAATACTATTATTTCCCATGGAGTCAAGGGAGAGTTTCTTTACATCATATTGTAAACCAGATAAAGTGTCAGAAAACACCACAGAATTCAGACTACCTGAGTCTACAACGTGTCTACATCTGGAATATGCAAAAGCACAAAACATATTTTCCCTCCATCTCACATTCATGTACTCTCGCTAGACTGATCATCCGTATGACACTAGGAACAGCCCTTCTTTTAGAAGTTGTGGAGGCAGATGCATAGTAAGGTTTCATGATTCTCTTTCAGAGCCAACTCATTCAATTTTAGGTACAAAAAAAATATTCGGAGTTTCACTTTTACTAAATGTAAGCTGTATAATTTCACCGTCTTAGCAGAATCAGGCCATGCACTTGCCCTTTTTTCTAGTCACCCAGTCACTGTAGTAGAGTGTGAAGGAGAATTATTTCATTTATCTTTGAGCAGCCACCATTTTCTGCAGGTTCTGTCTTCTACTATGTTTGCATTAGCCTTGTATGAATTAAACTCAGTAGAAATAGACTACGTTTATATACAATAATCATGTTTTAGAGCTGCATCATACTTATCTTCATACCTACAGCAGCCTTTAAGACATATTTCCATATATTATTAATTTTTTTGGTGAGTACAGCCTTTATCCTGTTCACCAAACAGAATTACAGATTAAAAATTTGGGTCTGAGTTTTAAAATAGTTTAGATAACATTAGGTTAGCTAACAATAAGTTAAAATATATAGAAAAATGCAAACGACTTCAAAAATAATGTTTCAAAAGAAGACATTATTTGATAGCGAAAATGGAAGATGGCCTTAGTTCCTAGCACTGACATTAATTTTATACTTCTATATCTGAATCTAACCTTAGGTATTCAGCCTTGCAAATACAGTGAAAGCAGAAGAAATATGCTTTTAAAGGAAAAAGCAAAAAGAAACATATATAGGAATTCAGCTGAAGAATTTTTGAAAGTATGTTAAATGTTATTTCAATATTACCTTTCACTAAAGGAACACTTTCTAGTACTTCATCTTAAAGACTTCAGTACAATCCTTTATGCCTTCAGCTCCCTCTTGTGGTGTATCAATGTTGATCTGCCTTACAGCCACACCTTAAACATCTACTTGTGTTACCAGATTTGCACCACCAGCAAATACTGGTGTAGAGGTGTTGAATGATCTTCATGACTTCCATCTATATATTTTGGGCACCAGCACAGGATATCTTTGTGCTGCGATTAATAATTAAAACCTTTGACTGTGATTATCTCTCCCAGTATTTTTCACTCTCCCAAAGCATACTGTCTAACCCAGCAATAATAAATGTTTCTTCTTTTCCTTTATTTCATTTGATATATATATATATATATGTATATACACACAGTACAATATTTTTTTTTGTGATAGAGAATAAATGAGAGTTTTCATTGCTGGTTGTTCATTAAGTCAACAGATTCCAGTTAATAATGAAAAAAATTAAACATTTAATATCAAAAGCAACTTCAAGTATCTTCTATACATTTTAGTATTCAGTATATAGTAAGGATTTGTTCGTTTGCTTATGAAAACTGTATTTGAATAGACTATTTTTACCCTCATACTTTAGAGTACTATTCATACCAGGCATGGAGTTTAAAAGGATGCATCTCGTCGTCCCAAGTAGCTCTTCACAAGAACCATAGGTCACTTGAACAATCACTGTCCATGTTTCAAAACAAGGTTTAATCATCAGCAAAGTGAAGATGCAATTAGCATTTCTAGGAACACATTACTCTGTTCCCCTACAACAGGTCAGGGTACAGTCCTTGATGTGAAGAAATATACAACACATCTGTTTTAAAACAACACCTGACCTAGGCATAATAGTACCAAAGTTCCCAGAGCTTCATCCCTTATCCTTTCTGTATAAAAATAATTCAACTTAGGCATATATTGCACTATTTTTTTTTCATGCCAGATAGCCCTCACACTGCATTCTTTTCTCTTTGCTTATCTAAGATTACACTAAGGTTTTATTTTCCATGGAAAACCAGGGAAAAGGGCAACAGACACACATAAGGTGTGTAGCAAGGGGATGTCTATAATATCAATAATAATCTCAGAGGCATTCACAAGGGGAAACTACACGTTGGATTTGGAAATCATTTTCTCCAGTAGATTCATCATTCTCTCCTGTAGCTGTAAGCTTTGAACTTGAATGATGTTTTGTTGATCCAGAATCCTGCGCACTTCTCTACAGGTTTCTTCCATAGCTCTGCTTAATTTCTTCTGTTCTTCCAGCATGGCCTCCATTAATTTTAGCTTCTTCTTTTGAAAGCTGCAGCTTTGCATTTTTCTTTTCTTAACTGGTCTTTCTTCAGTTCTGAAATAGGAGTATTTGTTAACAATTAAATTAGTATTTATGGAAAAAAACTATGTTAGGACATAAAATTCTGTACTACATTCTTGGTAAAGTTATACCTAAGTTCAGGGAGGGAGGGAGGGAGGAAGAAAGGAGGAAAGGAGGAGGGAAGGAAGGAAGGAAGGAAGGAAGGAAGGAAGGAAGGAAGGAAGGAAGGAAGGAAGGAAGGAAGGAAGGAAGGAAGGAAGGAAGGAAGGAAGGAAGGAAGGAAGGAAGGAAGGAAGGAAGGAAGGAAGGAAGGAAGGAAGGAAGGAAGGAAGGAAGGAAGGAAGGAAGGAAGGAAGGAAGGAAGGAAGGAAGGAAGGAAGGAAGGAAGGAAGGAAGGAAGGAAGGAAGGAAGGAAGGAAGGAAGGAAGGAAGGAAGGAAGGAAGGAAGGAAAAATTTCTCAAATATGTTTGCTCTCAGGTGCATGCCAAAACAGAAGTATTTACTACAGTATATTGCACAGTGCTATTGACTGTAAAAACATGTTTTAAAATCCCATTATTTTTAACAAGAATTTTCCCCACAGAAAACCAGTAATAGTACTTTGTTTTTGTCTTGATGTTTCTTACGTATCGAGTCTACAAGTTGTGCTGGGAGAGGGGTTTTGCCCATCTGGTCATTATATTTATTATACTTTAAACTTCAATTCTAAAGCTGCAATAAACATTCCACCCAGGGAAGGCACTGCACTGTACTGTTTTGTGTAGTGGTAAGTTACAATTCTAGTTTTTCAAAGCATCATATCAGCAGGACTGATACTGTTACTGCATGCTAGTCTCAGAATTTGTCCTTGCAGGGAGAGACAGCAGTTGCAGTGACTGCTTATTTATATACTACATCATAAAACATTATAAACAACGTGAAAGTTGAGCAGGATACAGCTTTCAAGACTCCTTCATTTCTTACAGGTCACAGATTGATGACATTTCATATTTACCTTTAGAGAAAATTGCCAATTGCAGTTCAAGATTTTTTTTATTCAAATGTATTTGTCACAAATACAAGACATTATGGGTACCTTCTTCTCATTCTTAGGTTAACTACAAGTTCTATCAGTTAGGATAGAACCATACCTCCCTTCAAACCCCTAGCATTTTAACAGGTATTTCAAGCACATTACAACTCCCTGCCTATAGTTTTCCCTTCATCATAATATACAGGCAAGACTTTGTATTCAACATAGCAATTAATTGATATTTGGAGTTTAAAAAAAAAAAAAAAAGAAAAAAAACAAGCAAATAAATGTTCTTCTGAAATTCAAAAAGTATATTGGTAGCCTTTGGAGAAAACCAGATTCCCAGACCCTAAGGCTGTCATGTTGATATTCCTCTAGCAAAATGTCTCTAAGCTATCTCAGGTGATAAAATTTAATACATGCTTGTCTACCTTTTATGTCCTTATCTGAAATCTGTAGAACTGCCACATGCAATTTGGTTCACATTAGGAGAATTTTCTCTATACTGCATCATACTGAGTTTCTGTTTTGGAAAATAGAGAGAAACCTAGCAATAAAGACTCTCAAGATGGATAGTTCACATGGCCATCCTAACTTGGGGTGACAGTGCAACAAAGGAATACAAAACCAGCCTACACGGCATGCACGTCAGAACACACACACAAAATCCATTTCTCTTAACATGTAAGGTAAGAAAGAAGCGTACTAGACTGTGAAAGGGGAAGAAAGGCAAATACAAGGCAAACATGCGAGTGAACTACACATCTGAAAAACTTTCAATTACTAATGGGTAGCTTCTTTTCTAACTTAGAGTGACAGTCCATGCATTCATTCACACTTTTTGTAACTCAAACTGGAGCCCCCAACGTCAAAGTTATCTGATGATGGGTCTCAAAGTCCCTTTACACAAACAGCAATCTCAGCTGTGTTCTGCCAAACACAGCATTCTTTCTAGGTGAAATCCAATAATTAGATAGCACAGTTGTGACTAGCATGCCATATCAATACCTTGCAGATTTCAAGGTAACCTTGACCAAGGACATCAGCCTAACTCTTGAGGAACGTGCTTTTACTACTGTGAAGAAGTGGAGTGAGGAAGGAGGTCACTCAGCTGTGGCAGATTTGTGTCATAATTTCCATGTAAGTTCTTACCCTGATTGACAGGCTTTGTACAACAGTGACAGTGACATTCAGATCTCTCAGCAAGAAAAAAATAAACAACCCTAAACACCTGAAAGACTTGATGCAAATATAACAAAACGACACTCTCCTTGACATTTAAGTGTGTAACGACCCCCAAACAGTGGAGTCTAAGGAAAGAAACAAGTGGATCAAATTAAATGCTATTAAAATCTTAGAGAAAAAAAAATAGAGTTGTTTTGAGGGAAACTGTTTCAATACTGTTTTGTGATTTTAATGTGATGTCCCTTTGTGCACAGGTAAGAAAGAGCAACAATCTTTCTTTACAAATGTACATTGACATGGTGACCAAAGACCATTGGCTTTCAGATTATCCAAGTATTCAAAGTTACTTGTACAACTCAAAGGGTTTTGTCACTATTACACTGCTACCACGGTCCTGAGGAAAAGGAGAAACCATCATCTTTATGTTTGTTAAACAATTTCAAAAGGTATACAAAGTGAACTCACCTCATATTTGATTTTGGGTATCAAATAAATGCATGCTGCTCTGCTCAAACTGTGGGCCAAGATGATCAATGAGGTTATCACAGTCAGACAATCCAGCAAGAATGGGTCTTGGCTAACAACAAATTGTTTGCTCCCATTAATCTAAAGGCCAAAATGATTTGAATTGTGCTTCTTAAGGAGGCTGAACTGGTAGAAAAGGTCTATGGCAGTGTGAGAACAACATTAAATCTGTTATTCCAAGGTTCCCATCACTGCTTTCACATTCACAAGCAATGCATACTTTTTGGCAGCTGGAGCAACAAACCAATCCACTTGCCAGAAAAGTCACCTTTTGAATTTTAAGTCCTCTGTGAAGAGAAGTTAATTACTGAAACCTGATGGGTCTCTCTATTCTCTTCCTTACACAGTATTACAAAGTAGTTGTGTTAAAACTTATCCATCTGAAACGGGTAAGAGCTGGCTTCCAGAGCCACAAGAGGGCTTGTGTCTTGTCAAAGCAAGCTTTCGTGAGAATGGTCCTTAATAAGGAATGAAAGAGAAAATCTGGGGCATGTAGAGGGTAATGGGCTGCACTGAGTATTGCATCGTCATTCTTGGTGGTTGTGACTGCCATTTTGTCTTTTTATTTCAATCAGCACAAGAAAGACAGAAAGACAGAGAAAGGCAAAGAAAGAGAAAGACAGAAAGACAAAGATAGAATGACAGAAACAAACAAACAAAAAAAAAAGATGGAATGTTTTGAATTGAAAGATTTAAAATACACTTTATTTTTAAGAGAAGAAAATAAAATCTTTGAAGGGTTGTCCTAGAGACTGTACAGTAATGCAGGATGTTTTATGATGACTCACAAGTCCCTAATAAGGACAAGGTTTATAATTCTCTCTCTTGCAGAATAGCTCTTGAAGGAGAGCTCTTGAGAATAGGGTCTCCAATAAATAAATAAGTAAATAAATAAAATATAAAAGGAAAGAAGGATCCAAAGAATCTAATTTACGAGCAAAGGACCCTCAGTGACATGAAACAACATAAAATGTGCAGTGATTCCTGAATATCTGAATCTTGAAAAGTTTCTTCAGATACCAAGCCATCTTTCTTGAGAAGTTCTAGGTCTCCTAGGTAGGGCCAGAGAGACCTCTCCAACTTTTTCTAACAGGAAGTCAAGAGGGAAGCAGGGATAGGAATATGACACACAGGGTTCAACAGTGAGTATCCCATCAACATCAATAACCTCGAGTAGTTTCATCTAGGAGTACATCTAGTTTGGTAGTCTCAAAGCACCAGCATAAGAAACAATCAATATTTCATGTAGCAAACATCAGTTGGTTGCTGATTCTCCACGTTGCATTCCTGTGCAACCAACACCTCCATGACGATGGGAATGCAACAGATCCTGACAGCATCCTTCTACCAAAGAAGCATCTCCACTCATTGCCAAGCCTTGAGAGACTTCTCAAGGCAGATTTTGATCTGAAGGGAAGAGTGGTCTGGGAAATCCAGGACCTCAAATACAACTTGGTGGTACTTTTGGACCTCCAGTGTTTATGACAGGGAGCCTCCAGAGAAAAGCTCTAGCATTAGGACTGTGTTCCAAGCTGAACCTTGCAAAGCTATTTCCACACTATGGCCTAAAACAAAAAGGCAGGATTCAAAGAAATGAAGGGAAGTAATGTTTTCCCTCTTGTCTATGAGGCTGAACAAGAAATGACAGTGTGTGTAGGGGACCATGAGGAACAAAGCAAAACATCCAGGTATAACTAGGCAAGACATTTCCAGTCTCAAATGCATGTACTGTATACATATCTAAAATCATTTTAATTCACTGTCCAATTACAAAGTTCCTTGATTGATTGCCTACACTCACCCAATGAGGCTCATTTCAGCAATATGTGCGAAAAAATAATGAAACAGCAGTTAAACACAAAGAATAATCAGTCTACTACATGTGTTAACTCTACACAACCACAATAACAACTCTTCTTTTCTGACTACTTCATGGCAAATGAACTACCATCAGTTTCTGAAATTTATGCATCTCTAGAACTAACTACTGTTTGTGACTTGGTTGTGGATTTTTGTTTGTTTGTTTTGTTGATGTTGAGTTTGTTTGTTTGTAGCTATGAACAAGTCTGAGTAGACCACCCTGCCCCCTATCTTTATGAAACTAACAGAACTAACAAT